>NW_024070189.1:9448036-9924798 GCF_014754425.2 Oryx dammah
AATACTAATACTAATACTAATACTAATACTAATACTAATACTAATACTTGGCAGTCAAATATGGTATGACTCCTCCATGGTCTTCAATAAAGGATTCAAACCTAAGCTGAACTGAGTCCTTCGCAGCATACTTGCTTTAAAAATATATTTTACTACTTCTTTAAGAAATGAGAAATAGTGTATGCATACCTTACTGTAGCCACTAGGCTTTATATCAACTTGCACTTGAAGGTTTTATACCTAAAGGACAACATATATCAAGGGGATGATCCTCTTTGTAACTCTTGACATATTTTACATCATCACACCAATGCATTTTCAGCCACTTATGCCAGGGCTGCAGAGAGTCAAGGTCTCAAAGTGTCCTTGGTTGACTTAAGGCAAAGACATTTTCTGAGGCTCTTAACATTTTGTATTAAAAAATATATACATGTTATATGGCAAATTGTAGGCATGTGGCTGGAGTCAGTGATACAGAAAATATATCTTTCTGCAAATCACAGAAACTAGTACTTAAATTGTGTCTCCATGGATACAAGGAAATGCTTTTGAAGATCACTGTTTACCAATGGTGGAAGTAAACCAATGCTCACTATTGCATTTGAGTAGCACTGGTTTGTTATAAGATAGAGTAGAAAATTACATTGCCTGGCTCAATATTCTACTGAAGTTTGAATGTTTTCTAAACTTTAGTCTGAATTAAGCACTGTTGATGCTGTTAAATGCCCTGTTATTTTTGTATTGATGCTGTTCCTTCCAAAGCAATTGCTATGCTTTGTGAGTATCCAGTCAGTCAGAAAGAGGTACTTCTGGTTCATTCAGGAAGAGTAATTTATGATCTTGCCAGAGAAATATGTATTGTTCTCTGAGTAACGGCAAAAGGTTTATTTCTCCCAGTAAATCCAAAATGTCAGATATTAAAATGTTTCAGATATTAAAATGTTAACTGTGAGTGCAGCAACTTGGACAAATCTCACAAACATGATTCTGAGCAGAAGAAGGTGATCCCATACTAACTGGTGGTGATAGATGTGAGAAAGTGTTTTATTTTCGAGGGGACAGAGGGTGGGAGCTGGGGTCATGGATTTCCTCAAGGAAGGTGTGCATGAGGGAACATTCCAGGGAGACAACAATGATTAATATCCTATTTTGTGTGGTGGTTACACAGGTATAATAAAACTGTCAAAATTCATTATCCTGAACATTGAAGGTCTGTGCATCTTATTGCATGGAAATGGAACTTCAATATAAAATGATCTAAAAATATTATTCTGAAAGATTGACCTTTCTATACAAAAAATATATTAAAACTTTGATTTAAAAAATGAGACAGGGATGGCAGTTTTTAGAATGACAACTTAAATTCTTTGGACCTTATTCCCAGTGAAACAACCAAAACCGAGATAATGGTTATATAAAACCTTAATCATTTGAAGTTTCCAGAAGTTGTCCTGGGGCAACAACAGCTGCATTTGTGTTTATCCATAGGCCGCTGTGACATCCTCAACAGGAACTTGTGCCGAGAAGGATCACAGCATTTACCTGCACTGTAGATTATGTCAAAATCTGCATAATGAGAAAAATTGTGTACTTTATAAAAGATTTTTAATGGAAGTTTATAAAAATAGACTGCCATTAATAAAACTGTCCTCTTAAAACTCATTGTTACTAAATAACTTTCTAAAGAGAAGGGTCTCTTTTAAAATTTAGTTTTAACTGAAGGATAATTTCTTTACAGCATTGTGTTGGTTTCTACCTAACCTCAACATGAATCAGCCGCGTCCCCTCCCCTTTGAACCTCCCTCCCACCTCCCTTCTAACCCCACCCCCTAGATTGTTACCGAGCCCATGTTCCCTGAGACATAGAGCAATTTCCCATTGGCTGTCTATTTTACATACGGTAATGTATGGTTCCGTGTTACCCTTTCCATACGTCCCACCCTCTCTGTTTAACCAAGCCATGTCAAACAGAGTCTTTGACTGGACCGCACTGGCTCCAGTGAGGTAGTCCTTGCTTCAACTCCTTTGAGTCCGGTCCCGGTTTCTAGAAGCTCCTGAAGCTCTGATTGTCCCGTAGACGGAAACTGGACTTTGGACTCAGAATGAACTGTTTTAATCTGTGTCTCAACACTTACGTGTTTTGATGGGGGGGCATCTTTAATCTCTCTAAGCCTTATCTGTAAAATGAAAATAATATTCTCTAGGTTTTGATGTGATAATTCCAGTATTTCAAGATTAAATGTGATGATGTATGAGAATTTGTTAGTATAAAGAAGTCACTCACTAAAAAAGACTCTAATTTGAGTTAGCGTTGTAAGTACTGAAAGTAAGATTACACGGAGCTGTAAACCACCTACAAAGGCAAACAGGCAGGGAACCCCACTTATTGCAAGCATTCCGAGTTACCCTGGTCAGTGGCGGCAGGGAAGTTGCTGTGCAAAGTTGAAAGACAAAGTCATTCAGGAAATTGTCTTTATAAGAGAAATGCATATTACTGCCCAGAATCTGTTGTTTACCCCACAAGTTCTTAAAGATGACACCAAAAGGAAATGTCTGTTTCCATTTGTTTCTTCTTTGTTCTTGTCTTGCTTATAGTGTGTAACATTTCACCATGATTAACAATATCACATTTAAATTTTAGTTGTGAAATCCAGAGATCTATGCCCATAATCGTGTGCATTTTAAGTCGCTCTAGGTGTATCTGACTCTTTTTGACCATAAGGACCACAGCCCACCAGGCTCCTCTGTCCATGGGATTTCCTAGGCAATAACACTGGAGTGGGTTGCCGTGCCCTCCTCCAGGGGCTCTTCTTGACCCAGGGATGGAACTTGGGTCTCTTATGTTGCCTGTATTGGCAGGAGGGTTCTTTACCACTGGCACCACCTGGGAAGTGTGTGTTCAAATGTAAATATTGTTTTACAAATCTTTTATGTCAATGTACTGTACACCCTAGGTATTTTTCATTGTGTTGTAGACAATAGTTCAGAAATATTTTCTAAAGTCATCTGCATTTTCTGAAAATATCAGGTAAACACACATACTGCTGGCATTTAGTGAATGTTTCACTGTCTAGAGGTAACTGTTGTCTGTTAGATTACAACCAACCTTAACCACAAATGAATCTTCCACAGAGCATACAAATATTCTGTTGCATTAGGGGAAGGTTTTAGTAGGACTGCTGACTGTGGTTAGAGTATGGATATGTAAGGAAAGTATATATTAAAGCCATCACTAACTGATGCCCAGTTATCTGCTGGAGGAGCTACTTTGTTCAATGATGATCCACCCATATTGTTACTTTCTCATAATTCTGTTCTTAGTCCTATTTTGTCCTTACAATGAGACCAGTAATACTGCATTACGCACCACCCTAATTACTTCATCTTAACTTGATTATATCTCCAAAAAGGCCCTATTTTCAAATAAGATTACATATACAGATACTGGAAGTTAGGAGTTCAGTGTATCTCTTTTGGGAATGCAGTTCAGCACATAACAGTGCCTCTTCACAAAAGGACCATTTTTAATATTGAGACTCAGTTTCAGAGAAAAGTAAATTGTTTAAATTTTCATGGCACAGAAGCAGAATTCCCTTTTGATAGTCAGTGGTTCAAATAGCATTGCAAACATTTTAAGAAATTTAAAGGACTGTAGAAATGTTGTTGCCCTATGGAATTTTCCTGTGATCTTTCTGGTCACAGATAACTTATAATGATATGTGGAGAAGTGGAAAAGAGTCTGCAGACATAAAATAACTGACCTTTTCCCATCTCTGCTTTCCTGAAAGGGTACTTCTACCAGTATTGTATACAGGTACTCAATTGTCTACATTCTGTAGACATTGAATTAAAAAAGAATCCTTCCTATTCAGAAGATAGATTCTATCTCATTATTATTTTAGGTGACATTTGATTTATTAATTTAATGATTAATTTATTGTTGTTGTTCAGTGGCTCAGTTGTGTCTGACTCTCTGTGACCCTGTGGACTGTAGCATGTCAGGCTGCCGTCCTTCACTACCTCCCAGAACTTGTGCAAATTTGTCCATTGAGTCGGTGATGCCATCCAACCATCTCATCCTCTGTCATCCCCTTCTCCTCTTGCCTTTAATCTTTCCCAGCCTCAGGGTCTTTTCTAGAGAGTCAGCTCTTCGCATCAGACGGCCAAAGTATTGCAGCTTTAGCTTCAGCATCAGTCCTTCCAATGAGTATTCAGCATTGATTTCCTTTAGGATTGACTGGTTTGATCTCCCTGCTGTCCAAAGGACTCTCAAAAGTCTTCTCTAGCAGCACAATTTGAAAGCATCATTTCTTTGGCACTCAGCCTTCTTTATGGTCCAACTCTCACATCCATATGCAACTACTGGAAAAATCATAGCTTTGACTATAGACTTCTTTGTTGGCAGATTGATGTCTCTGCTTTTTAATACGCTCTCTAGGTTTATCATAGCTTTCTTTCTAAGGAGCAAGTGTCTTTTAATAATGATTAATAGTGAAGTTAAATATTTGTTATAGTCAATGAAAACAACTTTTTCGCTCAATTATATTTCAAATTTTGGGGGATACTTTGATTTTATGACAGAAAATTAAGTAAAAGCTCTATCTTATTTTTTCACTTTGTGATATTTTCCACAATTTATAAATTTTGCCCATACCAAGATAAGTTAAATATTTACTGACGGATAGGAAGCAAATATTGGAGAAGGAAATGGCAACCCACTCCAGTGTTCTTGCCTGGAGAATCCCAGGGATGGGGGAGTCTGGTGGGCTGACGTCTATGGGGTCGCACAGAGTCAGAAACAACTGAAGCTACTTAGCAGCAGCAGCAGCAGGAAGCAAATATGTAGATATAGAGCAAATGTCAAGCTTTTTGGGGAAAACAAAGAAACTTCTTCTTTTTTCATTCATTCATCAAACTAACTGATCTATTGAATACTGACTATACACCAAGTGCTATGATGCATTAGCCGTGTTTTTACTAATACAACCTATCAGGGGACGTTCAACTTTAAGGGATCCAATATGTTGTTTTCTTCCTTTGTGTGCCATTTCTCAAGGACTCTCTGTTCCTTATCAGTTCCTGGAAAACAGGAACAAGCAGAGCTGCATGCAGTTCTCAGGACTGAGATCATGGGAAAGAGTACCTGCTTGGATTCCCTTCAGTGACTCTCTTCAGTGACCTTTTAGGACTATCTGTTTTGTTGCACCTGGTGGAATTTCACTCTTTTTAATGGCTGAGTAATCATTTTATTGAAGATATATAGCATGCATTTCTGCACATAAAGTACCTTTGTTTCACTCGAGACTTGGGTCCCCTGCATCCTTCTTCTCATCGACTCCAGGTCCCGGTCTATGAAGACCGTGACAACAACATTTATAGGCTGATGGGGGATACCAAGTATTTCCTGCTAGATGCACAGTCATGTATAAGAAGTGATGAGGGTATTGAAGAGAGACAACTTAGTATTTCTTGGAGGATGAGTAAGAGGAGGCTTCAGAGAGGAGCTGGATGACAATGATGAGTAGAGGTGATTCAGACAGGAGAGGAAGAGGGGAAGATCCCCAAAGAGAAAAGGCATGGGCAGAAAGAAGACGTTTCAACAAGACTGTACATTAAGTGAGAATAGTGCTCATTTCTGGGCTTGGGTCACTTTTGAAGACTAGGTGTTTAGTCTTCTGCCTTACTTGAGTGTATACTTAATATTTTAAAAATAAATCAGTAAGTGGATTCAGGCAGGCATACAAGAAATACTGAGAGATGATCAAGGAGAAGAGGTTTGGTGTGGCTGGAGTGTGTGTAAATGGAGTTGTAATGGTAGTGTGGCTGAAAACAGTGGAAGAGATGAAGTTGGATCTTTGCACTGGCCTTTATTTCATCAAATAATGGCGTGTCTGGCCACTTTATTGACGCTGTAAAATTATCTGACGATGCATTTGATTCATATGGATGACGGTGGCTAAGAAGTTAGGAATATTGTGTTTTGTTCTTTAAAGTTAATTCCATTATTTTTTCATCTGAAAATTACCTAAGCATATATCTGAGGTTAGTGTAGTTTTAAAAAAAGAATTGGCAAGATTCTTTTATATTCATGCTGGAAAAAGGGAAAAGGGTATTATTGCCATCCAAACACCACTTAAATTATTACCTTGATTCTGCTGTCTGTGAAGTAGATGATATATATCCTTTGCAGGTCCTGTCCACTTCTATTATCCTGACATTGCTGCTTTGCAGAACACTGAGGATGTTATGACTCCCACTGTCTCAGAGCGTCAGTGTGAGGAGCATGTTTAGGAGGCCACGTTGGTGTTTTCAAGATGATGGTCATGTAACTCGGAGGCCAGACTCTGAATGTATCTGAATTGGACTTCTGATGTGATTTTTCAAGTAAGACTGCCATACTTGATCTTCTTGGCTTCTGTGATCTGAAGTTGAGAAGTTTCATGTCCTATTCTGTTTCTGCAGTTCTAAGCCCAAAATCTTGAATAGAAATTTCCTATCTGTGCAAAATGCACTACTGAATAAAATTTGGGATGCTTCATGACAGGAACTGTTTACAAGGAGAAAAAAAAAATCCTGTATAAATCCTTGTTAAAAACATAAAATTCAAAGACACAAACCCTAATGCACATAACGTGCTATAAATATAGCAACTTTTGCTGAACTTGTGTCATTAAAAGATCCCCAAAACAGTTTGTGAAGGCCCTCAGCTCCCACAAAATATTTCTCGTTCTCCAGTAGCTGATGTTAATCAAAATCCCTTTGCATTTTCATGCTCATTATTGGAGGTGTTCCACACTGGGCCATGATTTAAAATTCCATAAAAATGCAATGAATCTGGAGCTGACATTAAAATGTTATTAAGATGACAAGTTATGATCAGTGCCTCCTTAGATGGGGTTGGTGAAAGGGGTTTCCCGTTTATTAATCCTGGCACTGGTCTTGCATGGCTGCTCATCAATCATTCTCCTTTCATTAAGATGTCTTTTAAGATGTAACACAGCCAAAAAAAAAAAAAAAATCTTTTGTTTCAAAGCACTTTGCCTGAATGTCTCCATCTTGGGTGGCTGAGAATGACTCTGCGTTTGGCATATGGGTTTGCTCTGCCTATTTGTCTCCTTTGTGCTCTCAAGTTATTCTCACCTGTGGCATTTCCCCTGATCTTAATAATTGCCAAACAGTAGAAAGTCTTAATGATTCTAATACTCTAAGTTCAGGGCTGTGAGGTATGCACAGCCGTGGAGTTCTGGGAGTCAAGGAACTCCAGGTGACACAGGGGTTGGTTCAATTTTAGCTAATACACATGAGATTCATTGGTTATTGGCAAATTGCTGTATAAAAATCATAAATACTCTGCATTCAATTCAGTTCAGTTGCTCAGTCGTGTCCAAATCTTGGTGACCCCATGAACCACAGCATGCCAGGCCTCCTTGTCCATCAGTAACTCCCGGAGTTTACTCAAACTCATGTCCATTGAGTCGGTGATGCCATCCAACCATCTCACATTCTGTCGTCCCCTTCTCCTGCCCTCAATCTTTCCCAACATCAGGGTCTTTTCTAATGAGTCAGCTCTTTGTATCAGGTGGCCAAAATATTGGAGTTTCAGTTTCAACATCAGTCCTTCCAATGAACACCCAGGACTGATTTCCTTTAGAATGGACTGTTTGGATATCCTTGTAGTCCAAGGGACTCTTAAGAGTCTTCTCCAACACCACAGTTCAAAAGCATCAATTCTTCAGTGCTCAGCTTTCTTTATAGTCCAACTCTCACATCCATACATGACTACTGGAAAAACCATAGCCTTGACTAGACAGACCTTTGTTGGCAAAGTAATCTCTCTGCTTTTCAATATGCTCTCTAGGTTGGTCATAACTTTCCTTCCAAGGAGTAAGTGTCTTTTAATTCATGGCTGCAATCGCCATCTCAGTGAATTTGGAGCCCCCAAAAATAAAGTCAGCCACTGTTTCCCCATCTATTTTCCATGAAGTGATGGGACTGGATGTCATGGTCTTAGTTTTCTGAATGTTGAGCTTTAAGTCAACTTTTTCACTCTTCTCTTTCATCAAGAGGCTCACTCTGCATACCATGCCACTAGAAATAAATAGAGAATTGAAATATATCCTGTTTTTAGAGTTTTCGTCTTGGTTTTTAGGTATTCATTTGTCTGCCATTTGCTTGCATTTACTAATAAACAAGTAGCGGTGGCTTCTGACTATTTATGAGCAATATAGAAAAAGTAAAAGTTAATAAAGTAATTAAAAACTGAGTTGACAATAGTATTTTCCTCCTTTCAGAGACAGTAACATATTGCTATTATTTTAGTCTTGAGATCCCTCAATTTAGGTACCATAACTTTCCTCTTTGAGGTAAAGAAAAAATATCTTAAGCATTCCAGCCAGTTTGGGAGATGTGTGAAGATAGTCACATTAAGCCAAACATATAATTATGTGTTCTCAATTGAATAATAAGATGTGTAATAAATAAAGGTAAGTAAAAACAAAACAGCAGAAAATGTCTCTGGCAGAGTGTCCATGTATGGATAAAAAACAATAAACAAAATTTTAAATGAACAAAACAAAACATATCAAACATATTTGAATGCAGATAAGTGGAAAGGCTGTTAGAGTCTAATACTAACTCATGTACTTGATATAAAATATGCAGTCTACCTCAACAAATTAAACATGAGACAGGAAGTCTGTTCCTAGGTACGTACCCAAAAGAATCGAAAAGAGGGACCCGGTTACATGTACCTCAATGTTTACTGCAGTATTAGTCACAATAGCCAAAAGTTGTGGTTAAACAATGTGAAATATATGCAGTGAAATTTTATTCATACATAAACCAGAATTGAGTGCTGCTTCATGCTACAACATAGATAAACCTTAAACATTATGCGAAGAGAAATAAGACACAGTAGGAAACATATTTAAAGATTTCACTTACATAAAATATCTAGAAAAGAAAAATTCATAAAGTAGATGGAGATAACCAGGGGCATTTCTTTGTTCTTCTGATTGCTCATGTCCGCTAAATCGTAAGGCTCCTGTGAAACTTAAAGTCAGCAGTTATTTTGCAAGGTTTGTAATCTGAAAGCTTAGAGCTTATCTACAACAAGTAGTAGATAACTAACCCAGGACCACAAGATGGAAGCTTTTTCAGGGAATGTCATGAACCGTTTGGGCACAAGCAGTGTTTCTCCGGGATTTACTTAATGTGCAGACAAAAGTATTAGAATACAAGGGCTGAGGAGGAGGCGAGTTTCAGCGTGGTGGTAGTTCTCTTCTTCCTTTGTCACGGTATGATGTAATGATGATTATCATTTGATGAGTGCTGAATTTCAGTTTGTTCTTAGGTGTCTTACAAATTGTTGATACTTTAAGTAGTATTAGGTTTTTCCATTGACCATAAATAACCTTTTCCCACATAGAATCCAACAAAAAAGCCACTACCTAAACAAACGAGATTAGAAGAGGGTAAACATTACCATTCAAAATAATCAAACGCTTTCAGACTATTTTACTTATGTATACCTGTGGCACATTCATGTTGATTTATGGCAAAACCAATACAATATTGTAAAGTAATTAACCTGCAATTAAAATAAATAAATTAAAAAAAATAAAATGACTTTCTTCTTGTTAACTTTTTAAAGACATTTTAAATTGTGATATAGTTAACTTACAATGTTGTCTTAGCTTCAGCTGTACAGCAGAGTGGTATTATGCTACATCAAGAAAATCAGATAGAGAAAGAAAAGTACTGTATGACTTAACTCATATGTGAAGTCCAAAAAAACAAAACAAGTGAACAAACCTAGCAAAATAGAAACAGGCTCATAGATGCATAGCACAAATACATGGGGAATGTATAACCAGTTGGTAGGCGTACACTCAGTTACGTCAGTGTGTGCATTAAAAGGCAGAATTTGTCAGATGGAGTATAAAATAAGACCTCAATATATGTTGTCCACAAGAGGTGCTCTTCAAATATAAACACATGAATAGACTAAAACTAAGAGTAGATAAAATGTATATACCATGTAAACTTACTATCTGACTATGCTAGAGTAACTGTATTACTACTAGACACAGTGGATTCTAAGACAAAAAGGATTACATGCAATTAGAGTGTGACATTTCGTAAGGATACATGGGACAAATTGTTAAAACACATAACGATTCCACATTCACTCATTAACAGAGCTTCAAAATCTATAAAATAAAAAATGAACAGGGGAAATACAGAATAGAAAGGAACTTATACCTCAATACATTTTGTTTTTAAGAGAGTCGTATTAGAACCATGACTGAAAATGCTAATAAAATTATCCTGTGTGAAAGACTGAACCAAAGTTCTATATTTTTCAAATTATTTCTAAGCATTTGTGTAAAAGTCATGTTATGTCCATGCCCTTGGACTTGGTTAAAACTCTGACACCATCCACGTGTGGTACTTTGACTTTTCTGGGTGATCGGCTGTGAGGTCTTAAGGGTTAGCAGAGAGGTTGTGATGCTGAGCCCTTGCACATGGAGGTAATGAATGGACACGGAATGAAGATTATCCTGAGTACTGCCCAGGCCGACTGACTCATTTGGGAGATTTATTTATTTGTTTTATTACTGAACTCCATTTAGCTCTAGGAGGAGTACTTCCCAGTGTCTGTATTTTGATACCCATTTTTCTTTTTCTTTTTATTTATTTTAAAATTTTATTTATTTATTTATTTATTTTTACTTTACAATACTGTATTGGTTTTGCCATACATCAACATGAATCTGCCACGGGTGTACATGAGTTCCCAATCCTGAACCTTCCTCCCACCTCCCTCCCCATACCATCCCTCTGGGTCATCCCAGTGCACCAGCCCCAAGCATCCTGTATCCTGCATCAAACCTAGACTGATGATTCGTTTCTTCTATGATATTATACATGTTTCAGTGCCATTCTCCCAAATCACCCCACCCTCTCCCTCTCCCATAGAGTCCAAAAGACTGTTCTATACATCTGTGTCTCTTTTGCTGTCTCACATACAGGGTTATTGTTACTATCTTTCTAAATTCCATATAGATGAGTTAGTATACTGTATTGGTGTTTTTCTTTCTTTTTTCGTGACAGGTCAGAGGGCAGTGAACATGCTGACTGTGGCTTTGGGCTTGCTATTGAGAGCTGTGGTTCAGATAAATATTCCACATTTCAATTTCAGGGGAAACTAGAAAAGAGCATGTTGCATACAACATGATTTTAGCATATACTACCGTAACTATGTTACGTATGAACATGTTCTCACTATAATTTGGGTGATCGGAATATTGTTTATGAATGCATTTTTTTTTGCTATAACAATTTCTAAATGCTTTTCTAATGCCCTATGAGTACTTCCTACAAAGCTTTTAGTAATCAAGCACTGATTTAAAGGTTAGAAGAGTGACTATAATACTTTGCTTCATTGTGAGCTTCTCTAAAACCATGGCCTCCAGGCACTTAATTTGTTAGTGCAAATCACGGTAATGATGGAAGGCTCTCTATCTGTCAGCCTCCTTCTTGATGTGAAATAAGTCTGTAATCATGACATGTGCTTTATGGTATACTACTGTTGAATGGAGCAATGGCTCATAGTCTGTCAAAATTATATTTCTAGTTACTCATAGTTTTCCTTTTCACGGGATTCTCTGGCAGTTCTATGTATAATAGAATTTGTGGCAATATCCGAGAAGCGGTGAATTCTAATCACTATTTTTAGTGGCATCTTCACTTTTCTCTAGATGTGCAACTGCTGCACCAGAGTCATGTTACTGATAAAACTGACCCTACTTTTGAAACCAAATTACAAGGGGAATTTAAGACTCTACAGGACTTCTAAACATTATGGAAACATTTTTTGTTTGTTTGTTTTGTTTGCCTAAAGAGTATACATATCTATATATTGGGTGTACAGTGTGTATTTTAAAATTCACATTTGATAATTTATAGAATATCTCTCCTTTAGGTTAGTGTCATGTAACAGTGTGATGTAGGTCACGGGTGGAGAGCTTAGCCATCCATTTAAATTACCAAATACAGAGGTAGTACTGGGAGGTAAGACAGACCACTTTTATAGAGTATGCAGGTGAAGGAAGTCAATGCTGCTGCCGCCGCCGCTGTCGCTTCAGTCGTGTCTGACTCTGTGTGGCCCATAGACGGCAGCCCTCCAGGCTCCTCTGTCCCTGGGATCCTCCAGACAAGAATACCGGAGTGGGTTGCCATTTTCTTCTCCAACGCATGCGTGCATGCTAAGTCACTTCAGTTGTGTCCGACTCTGTGTGACCCTACTGACAGCAGCCCTCCAGGCTCCTCTGTCCACAGGATCCTCCAGACAAGAATACCAGAGTGGGTTGCCATTTCCTCTCCAGAAGAAAGTCAATACCCATCCCTTTATCTTCCTTTTTGGGAAAGGGGAAAAAGAAGACAATTTTGATTGTCTTCTCCAAAAATTAAAGGAATGTGGTGAGAGAAGAATTGTGTATGAAATTTGTGTGTATACATATGTAAGCCAGGGAGACTGGGCTCTTTTCTCTGACATTCATTGGATTACTTAGGATTGCTTAAACCGCAGAGTCTAGCTCAGTGATGAGACCAATGTAAAGACGAAAGGAAAATTTCACAGGTATGCTCACAGAGATATTGCTTCCCCTTTCTTTCCTCCCCAACCCAGGACTAGGGTCCAAGGCCAGTTAAGTGAAGAGATGAGACGCAGAGCACAGTGTAATTGTATATACCAAGCCAGCGGGGCAGCAAGCTTAACCCTAGCTGCTGCTGCTGCTGCTGCTGCTAAGTCGCTTCAGTCGTGTCCGACTCTGTGCGACCCCATACACGGCAGCCCACCAGGCTCCCCCGTCCCTGGGATTCTCCAGGCAAGAACAACTGGAGTGGGTTGCCATTTCCTTCTCCATAAGGAGATGTAACCCTAACCCTAACCCTAGAGAGATGTATAAAATTTAAATCAGATGTGTTGTAAGTTTTTAAAATACTTAGGAATACATCTTAATAATATTCTGTTATTTTCATAACTGGAAGTACTGGAACCTTAGTAGAATCAGACCAAGATATCGTAAAGGGAGCTGTCTATTTAGAGACAAGGAGGCTTTGCCCACTTAATTGGCTGTGTTTTGTAGGAAAGAAGGAAAAATTCAGGTTTATGTACCAATAAATTGAATATTACCCTTCGATGTGGTGACCCTTGCATTTCTGGCTTAGATGGCCAATGTTTTTCACATTTCTTGGCTTATTTTAGATGTAGCATTAAAATTTGTGATTTAGTGTGTGGAAGGAGTTCTCTAACGAGTTTGTTTGTTCCATTTAGTTAGATTTAGTTGATATGGATAAGACTTAGATTGAAGTTAAGGCTTTTACAGTGAAATAAAAGATATAGGAATTACATTAAAGTTCTCCTTAACTAGGAAAGTACATTTTAGAAATGTTATATTTTGAAAGTGTCCCTCTCCCTTTGGCAAAGACAGGGAGATTGCTGGCTCAGTGCCCAGCAAATGCAATTGAGACTATTTTGTTTGTTCCAATTATATAAAAACATAGTTTTAAAAAGTTAAAGCTCCTGAACAATATATACTGTCAGAAAGAGACCACTCGATAGTGACTGGCATTACTGACCATTTCTAGAGGTCAAATGTTTGAAAAGAAATATACACTCTCTTTTTAAAAACTTTTTAGTTAGTACTGTGTGTGTGTGCATGCTGTCACTTTAGTTGTCTGACTCTTCGTGACCGTGTGGACTGCAGCCCGCCAGGCTTCTCAGTTAATGGAGTTCTCCAGGCAAGAATACTGGAGTGGGTTTCTGTGCCCTCTTCCAGGGAATCTTCCTGACCCAGGAATCGAACCTGCATCCCTTAGGTCTCCTGCATTGGCAGGCAGGTTCTTTACCACTAGCATCATCTGGGAAGCCCCATTACGTACTGGGGTGTAGCCAATTAACAAACAATGTTCTGATAGTTTCAGGTGAACAGCGAAGGGATTCAGCCATTCATATACAAGTATCCTCTCTCCTCCAAAATCTCCCAGTAGATCCTTGGTTATCCATTTTAAATATAGCAGTGTGTACATGTCCATGCCAAACTCCCTACCTGTCCCTGGCCCCACATACGGTTGCTTCGTCCAGCAACCATAAGTTCATTCTCTAAGTTTGTGAGTCTTCTGTTTTGTAAGTTAAGTTCATTTGTAGCATTTATTTTTGGATTGCACATATAAGGGATGTCATATGATATTTCTCCTTCTCTGTCTGACTTACTTCACTCAATATGACAGTCTCTAGGTCCACCCTTTAAACTATCCCGTTTGGCTATAAACTCCAATTTTTAGGTGCTTTCCTTCCCTTAGGTTTCACACCATATATGCTGTAATCTGGCAGGAGAATGTGCCTTAGACTTTGTCTTCGGCTGCTTTTTGTTGTGGTGGTTTGTTGTTATTCAGTTGCTAGGTCATGTCCAACTTTCTGCGTTGTGGGCCGTGATAAATCTATACATTGGTGGGGAAACAGAGGTGTCTGGGACAGGAAATTCGACAAATTTAGTAGAATCATCAGGTGACGTCTCATGATCTGACCAAACTGCAGTGGAAGGGTATGGCAGGTTATAAAGTGTTCTGTAGTGGATTCTATTATTGTGACCAAGTGTCTGTTCCCTTCCACATAAGAGTATTGCTCATCTTTGCTCTGACCAGGCCTCCCTATAGGTAGAGAGTGTTCCCTGCCATTTAGGTGAGGGTGGATGACTTGCTTCTCCAATGGACTCTGAGTGGAATTAAGCAAACACTTGGAATGCGACTTGTTGTCTCTTTTTTTGAGTCCCTAATCAACAAGAGACCAGTATGTGCCTGCAAAGGGCTGCCCTTCTGCCTAATCCTGCAATTAGGAGAGAGATGGAGTGGACGTATTTCTGTTCACTTCAGTCCTGTTGTCAGTGTGCAGCTCTCAGTGTGATAGAGGGATACCTTTTTTGGTTGTGAGCCGTTAAGACTGTGAGCTCTGCTACTGTAGCCAAAGCTAACAAATATAGGTCAGACAATAACAGAATCAGTTCCAGGGAATTAGTAAATCTGCTTGACAGGAATTACGTTTCAGGGAGAAATTATGGAGGATCTTATATCAAGAGCCTAGGTATTCTGGCTTTTAGGGAAGAGTAAATGGTAAAGGTATTTAGTTGGCACTAGAGCGCAAAGTGAGGTGCTAACGCACTTGACTGAAACATTTATAAGCCATTCGTGGAACACCTTTAATGGATAAAGCACTGTTTCAGGGACTGGTAAAGCAAACTGATAGTGTTCATTTTACAGAAATACACAGTCTAGAAAACATTATAAGATAGAGCCAAAAGTGCTGGATTACAAGTATGCAGAAGTATAAATGAAGTACAGATAAGAGAAAAAATTGAACTTTTGGGGCGGCTTGTGCAGGATTTCCTAAGCAAGATAATACCTGAGCTGCATTTTGAAAGGTGCAGAAGGGAAAATGGGAAAGGATTACAGAAGAACATGCACAAATAATTGTTGTCTAGCACAAACTATGGAGCTTCCCTGGTGGCTCAGTGGGAAAGAACCCACCTGCTAATGCAGAAGACGTGGGCTCAGTCCCTGGGTCAGGAAGATCCCCTGGTTGATGGAGATGGCAACTCACTCTAATATTCTTACCTGGGATAATTCCATGGACAGAGGAACCTGCTGGGCTGCAGTTCATGAGGTCGCAGAGGTTGGACACAGCTTAGTGATGGAGCGCACACACACAGAACAATCCATAAGCTGTTCAGTTTGGCCAGAGCATTAAATGTTAGCTTAAATGTCAGTGCATAAAGATGAAAATGGACAGTTAGGGGTCAAATCAAGGGGAGCCTTTTATGCCAAACCAAATAACCTTGGCATTTACTCTCAGTAGTAAAACATCCTTGGGAAAGATTTTAATCATGGGAGACAGATGAACTGATTTTCATTTTAGAATGATCACTTTCATAACTCTTAAAGGGTCCATTGAAAAGGGTCAAGGATAGAAACAGGGAAGATTAATTAGGAAGCCATTCCAATAATTTTCAGAGTCTTTTATTAGATTAGAATCAAATTTTACATATAATTTAAATTCTAAAATGGGAAATGTACAATTGGAATATAGTATCTATTACTCTGGAATATTCTTCAGCTCCCTCACACATTGCAGCACAGATTCCAACAGAAGCAGTTTTTGACCCTAACTTTGAACAGACCACTGCTCTTTTGAGCATCATAAAAGTAGGTGCTTTATGCATCTTTGAATCTCTGCTTATCCCTGGTGAGGTGCTTACACTCAGAGAAGTACACTGGAATCGAAGATAACTGAGGGAACAGTTTACATCTCTGTTCAATGCTCACAACAGAGTCTGTGTTCACTGGGAGGATCCGAGGTTCTCCCACAGCTTTTAAATTCTTCTCTGTTGTTTTGTTTTTGCTCTTTTTCTTAAGAGCTCATTAATCTCAATCTATAAGTGTAAGAAGGAAACAACATTTTAATGTAGCCAGAATCTTTTCCCGTGTCAAATATTCTTGAAGACTGTTCATAAATCATCTGGTTTTGAGTCTTTGAGGTTTGGGGGATGTGTGGAGTTAAAAAGTTTTGCTTTGCTTCAGCTTTTTGTCTTTTTATTGGAGGAAAAAAATCTTACTCTGCTCATTCATGAGGAATATCAAGGCAAGTCTCTCTTTACTCTTCATAACTTCCTTTTTCCTCTTAATCCATGTATTAAAGTCCATAGTACCTGACTGCTTATGATGTGACTATTTCATATCATTCGAGGCATACAGTCACCTTTGTGGTAGGTATGTTGTCCAGAGTAGTTTGTGGTGATGGATTGAGAACCAGAATCCATTCCTATCTAGTGGCTAATTTCAGTGCCATGGAAGCAATTACACCTCCTGTGCCCATGCTAACCCTAGAATTTTGACATCAGAAGGAGTTCAGGGTCACTTAACTAGTGTTAATGCCTCTTATGACCTCATGACTAGTGTTAACACCTCTGTGAAAATTACAAAATGGTTCTCCTTGCAGGACAGATAGACCCTCACACAAGTATGTCTTGCCTATCAGAACTATGCATGTGTCTTCTGTTCAAAGACACCCCTTCCACTTTTCTCCCTAGAGATGTAACATTCTGTCAGAGTGCTTTGCCAGGTGAGTGGGATACAGGTGAAAATGCATTCCTCATCCCAACCTGAGTGCCTTAGTGCAGTGATCTGGTGACCATCTTGTCAGTGGCAGGAACAGCTCCAGGTAGCCCAGCTTTCAGACCAGAAATTTCCATTCATAATATCCCTACTTATCCTAAGCATCTCTTTTAATGTAATCTTTTTATTAATTTTTGTTATATCCCCTTCTTACTGTATGCTGCAGGCTTCGTGGTTTTTCCATTAGCTTTTGTTTTTAAGGGGACAATAGCCAGTTTTGACAATAGAGTTTAAAATACTTTTAAATAGAACAGAACAGTTTCCAAACATGGGAAAATGTGATTTTTGTCGTAGTAAGATAAAACTGAGGAGCTGACAACTCGGGGCAAAAATGTTTTGAATGCTCTTCGTGGTTCAGTCATTGAACTCTTCTTCCGAAAACTGTGTCCCCTTCATTTGCTGTCAACACTTCTCCGTGTACATCTGTTTCTGTGGTTCAGATATCCCTGCTGTGTCAAAGACGGAGTGCCATTCTGCGGGTTTAGAAAACAATGTGCTTGGAGGGCATCTACATTGAAGCAGGGTTAGAAATAGGGCACAGATGAGCTTGTTTCTCAAATTTGCTTTCTCACACAAGGTTGGTGATTGCTCCTAAGAGGCAATTTACTATTTTTGTTTTTCTTAAGACTCTTAGAATCACTCAGGTAGCAGTCAGGAGTGAATAGATCCAGGCATGGCAAACAATGTCACACACCCCTAACAGAAAATAATAACTACCTTTATATTAAAAGTTTGTAGCAAAGCTTGTGAATACATCCTTCTCAACTCTGTTAATGGTTTATGCACAGATATAAATTCTTTCAAAGACATCACAACTCAGTTTTGCTAAATTTAATTTTGCCTTTGTAATTTTAAATCAAGCACCACTACTTTGATTATAAAATCAATATAAAGCCAAAAGACAAATGTTCAAAATGAGTATAAAATATGATAGCCATATTTCAATGAAGTAGTGGTACAATTGAATTGCATCGTTATTTTAAAAATAATTTTTATTGAATGTCATCATTTTGGGAGAAAGTTAATATTCCATTCTTTTCTTGTAACAAAAACTTTTAAGGTATATTCCCTTAGTAACTTGCAAATACCTGATAGAGTGTTATTAACTATAATCACTGTGCTATTCATTTGCAACCTCCACTTTGCCCACCTCCCTGCCCCCTACCTCTGGTGACCACCAATCAGGTACTGTTTGTTTTTTTCTTTTTTGCATCTATGAGTATGTTTCTTTTTTTTTTTTTTCTCTCGTTTTTTTTGGTTCCACATATCCTTTGGTATTTCTGTCAGTCTCATTTCACTCTGTATAATGCCCTCAAGTTCCATCTATGTTGTTACAAATGTCAAGATTTCATTCTTTTTGTGTGGCTAAATAACATTCCATATATATGATATGTATATATCACAATTTCTTTATCCATTCATCTATTGATGGACATGTGGGTTGTTTGCATACTTGCATATCTTGGCTATTGTACATGAACGTAGTGGTGCAGGTATCTCTTCAAATTAGTGTTTTCTTTTTTGGGTGGAGGATAAATACCCAGATGGCAACCCACTCTAGTATTCTTGCCTGGAGAGTCCCCATGGACAGATGAGCCTGGTGGGTTACAGTCCACAGAGTCACAAAGAGCTGGACATGACTGAGTGACTAAGCACAGCACAGCACACAAATGCCCAGAAGTGGAATTATAGGACCATATAGCAGTTCTATTAAAAATTTTTTAAGGAATCTCCATACTGTTCTCCATAGTGGCTTCACCAACGTTCATTCCCACCAACAGGGCACAACAGTTCCCTAAAATACATTAGGGAACTTGTTATTTGTTGCCTTTTTCGATCATAGCCATTCTAACAGATGTGAGGTCAACGTTCCATTTTTGAATACTATGCATTTATTGGTGTTTTGATGTCAACTTGTCTTTATACATTTTTAAAAAGCCATAAATTTATTTTAAAAATAGCCCTAAAGCCAAATTTATACAGAACAATAATGTAAATGATCTTGAGATATCATTTCATAAACCAAAAAAAGAAGGTGGGGGGAAGGATCTGCTTCCTAGGTTCTTTTGTGTGTGTATATGTGACATTTTAACATCTTCAGTATCCTTAGAATTAAGAATTGGACAGCAGAGTATAGGCCTTTCTTATATTCTAGTGATTTTTAGAATTCTGAGCTGTTCTGTGACATGACCAATAGCAGTGGGTAATGTTCCCTTTCAGTCTATAAAGAGGATGTCAAAATTAGGTAAGATAGGGGTAAACTTGAATTGTTAGCTGCGGTTGGGGAGGCTGTACTTTCAGACATTCATTTTATTTAAAAATATCAAAATAGTTTTTTGTATTATCAGGTTAGGCTAATTCGTAAAATGAAAAGTTGTGAAGTAATAAAAATTCCTCAAATTCAATGGCTTAAAACAATAATCGTGCACCTCTTGCTCTTTCTGTCTTTCCTATTCTAGGACAGGTTGATGGGAAACGTAAATGGAAGAATTCATGACAAGGGATTTATAGGCTAGGCCTGGATAGTATGCATTGTTTGTACCCACGCATTGTTTGTATTCCTTTCTGTGAGCCCCTGTCTCATGGCTACATGGGTAGCAAAGGAGCCTGGAAAATATAGCCAAGTTGTGTGCCCAAGAAAACAACTGTTGGGTGGCATAGCCTGATTAACTTCTCATCAGTTAGGTTTTTGATTAATGACTGAAATAGAATAATGAATTTGATTGTTTCTGATTCACTTGGTTTAGAAATGAAGTTGCTCAGCCTCTCTGCTCCAGATGCTCAATAAAGTTTACACATTTCCTATTTAGTGTTCCAAGTTACTAAAAAAGTATGTAAAATATTTGATTTTATAGGAAAGAAGTTGTAGAACGAAGCTTAGTATGTTGATTCTCAGAGTATGCACAGGTTATTTGAGAGTCAATTATCCAGCATCTCAGTTGTTGTTGCTCTTCTCACTGATTGCTATACTATTATATGATTATGCTTTTATATTCACTGATATATTGAACTTCATAGTTCTCATGTGTTCATATATGCCTGAAAGGATCCTTTCTTTAATTACATATCCAGCTATAGATTGGTAGGAGAATAATGAAAGATGAAGAACACAAATTTAAAGGGAATGGGTTTCTTGTTGACATAGTTAAAATACATTTAACTTTATTTTCCTCTCAATTAAAAAAGGTCATGTGTAAGTTTAATGTCAACCATCAACTACTTAATAAATAATGAGTTCATTTCTGGAAAGTCAGCATCTATTGTATTAAGCCCCCAGTTGGAAATGTGGAAAGATTCCCCCCACAGTAGATTTGTAGCCACAAGGAATATATCACGGCTGTACATTGTCACCCTGCTTATTTAACTTATATGCAGAGTACATCATGAGAAACACTGGGCTGGATGAATCAAAAGCTGGAATCAAGATTTCTGGGAGAAGTATCAATGACCTCAGATGACACTCAGATATGCAGATGATGCTACCCTTATGGCAGAAAGTGAAGAAGAACTAACAAGCCTCTTGATGAAAGTGAAAGAGGAGAGTGAAAAAGTTGGCTTAAAGCTCAACATTCAGAAAACTAAGATTATGGCATCCAGTCCCATCAGTTCATGGCAAATAGATGGGGAAACAGTGGAAACAGTGGCAGACTTTATTTTTTGGGGTTCCAAAATCACTGCAGATGGTGATTGCAGCCATGAAATTAAAAGATGCTTACTCTTTAGAAGGAACGTTATGATCAACCTAGACAGCATATTAAAAAGTGGAGACGTTACTTTGTCAATAAAGGTCCATCTATGGTTAAAGTTATGGTTTTTCCAGTAGGCATGTATGGATGTGAGAATTGGACTATAAAGAAAGCTGAGTGCTGAAAAATTGGTACTTTTGAATTGTGGTGTTGGAGAAGACTCTTTTTTTTTTTTTTTTTTTGAGAAGACTCTTGAGAGTCCCTTGGACTGCAAGAAGATCCAACCAATCCATCCTAAAGGAAATCAGTCCTGAGTGTTCACTGGAAGGACTGATGTTGAAGTTGAAACTCCAATACTTTGACCACGTAATGTGAAGAACTGACTCTGGAAAAGACCCTGATGCTGGAAAAGACTGAAGGCAAGAGGAGAAGGGGGCGACAGAGGGTGAGATGGTTTGATGGCATCATCGATTTGATGGACATGAGTTTGAGTAAACTCTGGGAGTTGGTGATGGACAGGGAGGCCTGGCGTGCTGCCGTCCATGGGGTCACAAAGAGTCAGACATGACTGAGCGACTGAACTGAACTGAACTGAATCCCTGGTATAAGCACTAGTGTAGAGTTAGGTTGGGTATAGGACTGGCCATCACACTGTAGGTAATTAGGAATATCAGGCAATTAAATCTTTAGGAAAGGGTTGACTCATCCAGCTTCAGTCTAGTCGTACCCAAGGGATCCCCTGCCACGCCTCCTCCCAGAGCAGGTCATGTGCAGTCGAGCTCCTGTGCAAAGCCGGCTGTCTGCTCTCGGTTGAGGGGCTTGTTGGCAGATCCTGGCCCTTCAGCCAGGATCCCCTTGTTATGACTGCCTAATCCATTGCTGCTGCTCCCGCAGCCCATCTTGACAAAATTGCTGGTCTTTCTTGAGGTCTTGACTATGGCCTTCAGGAATAACCTGAGATTTTCAGCAAAATGTGTACTTCATTCGTCTTGTCCAGCAGTGATAATTGTCTTCAGTAGCATCTTCTTTGATACTCTGCAGCTGAAACATGGGTTGTTCAACCCTCATTTCAGCTATATTAGTTTTTAGTGTTGTCATTCATTTCCAGACTCCAAAGAATCAGCCAGGATTAGGTTAATTTTTCCCAACATATGAAGATACACTTTGGTACACTACCTACTGGGTTGATTCGTATTCATTTTATAGCAGGGTCAGGTCTTTCTTTCTTTGCTTTTTTTTTTTTTTGACTGCCTTGGGTCTCTGTTGCTGTGCTCTGTCTTTCTCTAGTTGTGGTTCACAGAGGCGACCCTCCAGTTGCCGTGTACGGGCTTCATCACGGCAGCTTCTCTTGTTGCAGGCATGGGCTGTAGGGCGTGCAGGCTCAGTAGTTGTGACACATGGGCTTAGCTGCCCTGCAGCATGGGGGATCTTCCAAGACCAGGCATCAAACCCATGTCCCCAGCACTGGTAGGCAGGTTCCTTAACACTAGACCACCAAGGAAGTCCTGGTCAGATCTTTCTTTCATCCCTAGAATAGACATCCACATCTTGCAACCTCTCTCGTTAGGATGACTTCACTCAAGCCAGTTTTCATGATACGTTATTATTTCCTTTGACTGTTAATAAATATAAGCTATTCTTTGTTGCCCACCCCAAACAGGATTCTAGGGTCAAATGCCTTTGGGAAATACGACACATCATTTGTCTTTCTTGCAGTATCACATTAGTGTATTAAGTAACCAGATAATTCTTTAGCTACATTTATCTTTGTTTGACAAGCATTTCCTCTCCTCATGTGAAAATAGAGCACATTTTAAATAGAACACTTATGGAACACATGGCTTTGTGTGTCCAGAAAGAGGGGATGATCTTACTGTCCATCTTGTTGCTGTTAGATGCTGCGAATGTGTCATAGGTTTATCAGAGGTATGGCTCAAGAAGCCATTAACTCAGGAGGAGTTCTACACAAGAATGAGTCCTCATGAAAAATTCCTGAGGGATCCTGTCCTTCCCTCTCATAGACAGGTAGGGCATTGTGAAAATATCACTTCCCTGTACATACACAGGGCTTCCCAGAATGTGCTGGCAGTAAAGAACCCACCTGTAGATACAGGAGACATAGGGACATGGGTTCAGTTCTTAGGTTGGGAAGATCTGATTATCCACTCCAGTACTCCTGCCTGGGAAAACCCATAGGCACAGGAGCCATGCCGGCTATAGGGCTGCAAAGAGCTGGACATGACTGGTGACTTAGAATGCACACACATGCACACACATAAACCAAGATTTATGTTCTTTATACTAAAAGTACATAATATATGGGGAAGGACCTGAGACTCCCTCCCCCAACAAAATACTAAAGTTGAGAAGGAATCAAATTCACATTTTCTCACCCAGTTTTACGTAAACACTTATCTCTCAAAGAAATGGAGAACAATGTTAAAGGTGAAATTAGTGTTTCTGCTTTCTAGGGAAGGCACAGGTAATCCAGGAGGAACAGCCTCTATCCTTTCAGGCTGTGGCTGTGGTGGGTGTGTAGGTTGTTCCCTGACACAGTGTAAGTCACTGGGAAACATAAGGAGAAGCGGTTTTATGGCCTGTCTTGCCTGGGGACTTGCCTACAGATCTGCCTAGTGGCCCAAGCGAACCTCTCACCTGGACCCCAGCAGATCAACCCAGAAATGAGTCCTGTCATCTAGGTAGCATGGCACCACGCCTTCCCCAGTCTGAGAGCATGCTCGTAAGCCTTCCTGGATGTTACGTGCTCTTTCCTTAATAGACGAAGAAGCGAGCTAAGGCATTACAGAGTGGGCATGAGACTAACTGAGAAATGTTTCCTTGTAAGAGAAAGGGGGCCAGAGATGGACAGCCTCAGAAATTTCACTATACTTTTGACAGCCCTCTCCATCACCTTAATTCAATCGGCCTTCTCTCAACCACTCTGGATCACTTGTCTCACTCAGGAAATGCCACTCCTCACACAAGAAAGAGACTGACATTTGTCTCTCTCTGAAAAGCCTAGTGTCCTAGCCAATATTAATGAAGGCCTTTCCTTGTTGAAGATTCAGCTCAGGATTTTTCAGACCCCAAGTAAAAAGGTAGAAAATAGTGATTGCTCCAATTCTAGCTCAGAATCTGTATCAGTAAGACTTTGACTGGTTTTCTACTTTCCTCGGAACACACAAGTCCTATGCAAAAATATATTTTTTTCCAGAAGAAATCCAGTAGCGTTGTGTATAAGAACATCATATTTTTTTATGCATACTTTGTGCTCTCAATAACTCTAGCATCATTGTGCTGAGAATCTTTTACTAACACTTTCCTGAGTAGATTCTCATTAAACAGGCTTCTACATTAGATGAAAATGTTTTCTATTGGAGTCAGTTTGAAGTGCAAGACCTCCATGTTACTATCCACAAATACTATTTGACCCCTAAATTTCTCCCTTGATGAAAAAAAAGGTATTTCCATTCCTTTCGCCCAACCCAAAGAACTCAAAATTCTGTTCTTTGGTAAGCATGTGTGAAGTCTGATAGTCTGCTGTTAGTTCTGAGGCTTAAGGGCAGTTAAATCAGATGCTTTTAAATATGTTTAAGGTAAATACATGGTTCTATTAGAAAATGATGAGCACATCTGGGCAAAACATTAACATTTTTATGATTTTATACTATATTTTATAACACAAGTAAAAGATACTCCGCCAGATCTTTGAATTTGCAATTAAAAGTAGCAATTGCCTTTAGAGAGTTCTTAATGTGAATTTATAGGGATACATATACTAAGAAAACAAGCACAGTCCTCTTCTGGCCTCGATATATTTTAATAAAACTCAGGTAATTGCTTTAGAATATGAAACAATAATAGAAGAAGTCAGAGAGGTTGGTGGTGGTGGCAGTGGGTGTGGCCCTGGTAGAAAAATATTTTGATCATTTGATTATTAAAAATTCATTTGGTTTAAAGAGACAAATATTTAAACCATCAGTGAATCTTACATCTTCCAAAGCTAAGCCACTATGAGCAGTTATCAAAAGATGATTGTTCAAGAGTGATAGCATTTTGAAAATAGGATACAGTGCTCACATTGTTCTCGTACATGGATTATTTCTGTAAAATGTATGGGCTACTGTAGGTGCCTATACTCTGTGAAAGTATGACACAGAGATACTTTTACAGCTTCAGAAATGTAGGTTTATAATCACATTTAACTCAGTCCACAAGACATTCATTTTTCATTTCTCAGTAAATAGCCCTCACACACTCCCAATTATAGTATGAGATAGTTTGAATTTCATTAAACTGGATATTTAGCTTTGGTTGGTAGATTTTAAATTTCTCTAACTTGGTGTTTAAACTACTTTAACTCTGATTTGCAGTTTCCATTACAGGTGTAGCTTACTTAAATAATTTCTGTATCATAAAACAAAAGGTGGAGAAAAATGGTCGGCAAATGAAGTAGGTCTTTATTTCTGAAAAGCAATCTTTCCTTCTTCATCAACAAATCAACATGGAAGATAATGTGACAAAAACAATTCAGGAAGAATATTCTTAAATGTCTGATATTAAAATTTAAATAATTTAACACACAGTATATAGTAAATGTAGACAACTTTGTGTTATAAATATGTAGGCCATTTTGAATAAACTGATTACCAATTAAAAACCTGAATGATAGTAGTGTTTTAACTTGTTTTTCTATTACATTGCCTTTTGGATTTCATAGAAGCTTGATTTTAATTGTGGAAGGAATAATGGAGACACCTAGAGGGAAGTGGGTGACGCTTTCTAGAAGGTTGATTGTAGGGTCAAATGTAGATGTCTGTTATTCTCTTTATCAGCCATTGTTCCAGTTTAGACCTCAATATCTTGCACCAAGATTATAGGAAAGCTTATGAACTGCTCTCCCTGACCCTCTCCCTTCTACTGCAAACACTGTGAAGTCTGAATTAGCTGATTTTAAGTTCCTTATCTGATTATCACAAACTCCCTGAGTGATCTACTTCTGGCCCTTATGGGAAAAATTTCCATTTAAAAATTAAATTAAAAAATGCAGTTTTCCTTCCAGGGTCTACATGATATTTTCCTTGCCTGTGCTTCTTCCATTTCATGACTGTGTCTCATCACTGCAGTCGACACACCCCTCTCGTATCTACAGAACTCCCGGCAATCCCTTCAGTTCTTGAAGTTGTTCTGCAGCTTTGTATACCCATTTGTGTCTAGAACCCCCTTTCTTGTCTGGTGAGCTCCCATGTAAACATGCCATCTCAGTTTGAATATCTCTTCTGTAGACCGGTTGATGCCTCGCACCCCGTGCTTCTTGTGGGACACGGCAGCAACATGACTCTGTAACTCTTGCCGGCACGTCCCTGCTGGGCCACTGGTTAGGACTTCACCTTCCACTGCAGAGGTGTGAGTGTGGTCCCTGGCCAGGGAGCTAGGATCCCACATGTCTCCTGGATGAACTCGCCTCCCAGCCCCAAATTAAAAAACAAAACAGGAAGAGTACTGTAAAAAATTTAATGAATATATTAAAAATAAAAATGCATTATTTGTTTTTGTATCAATCCATTTTTGTGACTCAGTACATAGTTCAGTTCAGTCGCTCAGTCGTGTCTGACTCTTTGCGACCCCATGAATCGCAGCACGCCAGGCTTCCCTGTCCATCGCCAACTCCTGGAGTTCACTCAGACTCACGTGCATTGAGTCGGTGATGCCATCCAGCCATCTCATCCTCTGTCGTCCCCTTCTCCTCCTGCCCCCAACCCCTCCCAGCATCAGAGTTTTTCCAATGCGTCAACTCTTCGCATGAGGTGGCCAAAGTACTGGAGTTTCAGTTTCACCATCATTCCTTCCAAAGAAATCCCAGGGCTGATCTCCTTCACAATGGACTGGTTGGATCTCCTTGCAGTCCAAGGGACTCTCAGGAGTCTTCTCCAACACCACAGTTCAAAAGCATCAATTGTTCGGTGCTCAGCCTTCTTCACAGTCCAACTCTCACATCCATACATGACCACAGGAAAAACCATAGCCTTGACTAGATGGACCTTAGTCGGCAAAGTAATGTCTCTGCTTTTGAATATGCTATCTAGGTTGCTCATAACTTTTCTTCCAAGGAGTAAGTGTCTTTTAATTTCATGGCTGCAGTCACCATCTGCAGTGATTTTGGAGCCCCCCAAAATAAAGTCTGACACTGTTTCCACTGTTTCCCCATCTATTTCCCATGAAGTGATGGGACCGGATGCCATAATCTTCGTTTTCGGAATGTTGAGCTTTAAGCCAACTTTTTCACTCTCCTCCTTTACTTTCATCAGGAGGCTGTTTAGCTCCTCTTCACTTTCTGCCGTAAGGGTGGTGTCATCTGCAGTAAGCACAGGTGGCTGCTGCGCCCGGCGCACTAAGCGTGCCCAAGACCTACCCCAGGTCCGAGGTTAGGGGCAGCGGCCTAGAGTGCCAGGCTGCACTGGCGCAGGAACGGCTGAGACAAGCTACCTGGCGTCCGAGGTCAGGGGCAGCGGCCGAGAGGAGCTACCCCCGCGTCCGAGGCTGCGGGCGGCGCCCGAGGCCAGGGGTGGCGCCGGGGAAGAGCAACCCCACACCCAAGGAGCAGTGGCTGCGCAGGCGCAGGAGGGCCTAGAGGAGCCATCCCACGTTGAAGGTCAGGAAGGGCGGCGGGAGGCGATACCCCTCATCCAAGGTAAGAAGCAGCGGCTGTTCTTTGCTGGAGCAGCCGTGAAGAGATACCTCACACCCAAGGTAAGAGAAACCCAAGTAAGATGGTAGGTGTTGTAAGAGGGCATCAGAGGGCAGTCACACTGAAACCATACTCACAGAAAACTAGTCAATCTAATCACACTAGGACCACAGCTTTGTCTAACTCAATGAAACTAAGCCATGCCCGCAGGGCAACCCAAGACAGACGGGTCATGGTGGAGAGGTCTGACACAATGTGGTCCACTGGAGAAGGGAATGGCAAACCACTTCAGTACATAGTAGGGGCTTGTAAATCAGTCAACCAGTATAGTTGTACAAATTTCAGATTTTGTTCTACTCAGCAGATATCTGCCTTCATTTAAAATTATGACATATCAGAACAAGCTATGTTAAATTTGAGCCTGATGAGTGAGTGACCTGACTTGAACTTTATACTTTATGTCAGACTCCTAAGTGGGCAGGTAGGATTCTGGAAATGATCCTGATGAATATTCATGAAGGAGCTCTGGCATCAAAATGCAGAGGAAGAGAAAAATAACAATAAAAACCCAGTAACTGAAAATTGATACTGTACATTTAGTATTATTAAAGTGCTTTTATGATTTTGAGCTTCTGTTCAAATCTAATTTCATGTTTTCTGACAAAAATATTTAACCATAATAACAGCTGGTTTTGTTACATTAAGCGCAAGTACTATTTGTATATTAACTTGGCATCAGTATCTTCATTAGCTAGAAGAATTTTAATATATATTTGAACAAGTCCATTAAAATAAACAGTGTGTGCCATCCATGTGTGAAGGGTGAAGGGACCCATCTGATCGGCATGGTTAGGTTAAAACAACAGGTACAGAAGAGTGTTCTGTTTTTTTTCTGAATCTATTCTCCTCGGGGCATTGTTTCAAAGTAAAAGTTTGGGTTTCAAATTTATATCTTTTTATGATATTTTTAGTGCTTGTTGCTTAGTTAACATTTTCAATGTTTCTCCCAGAAACTTGTACTGAGGTGCTCACTGAACTGGAGAAGTTAACCACCAGATTTCCTGGTAGATGTTTTTACTGTGACAGTAACTCTTCTCCAGAGATTTTGGGAACCATATCCTTATTGTGAGGGCTCCTATAAGGTACTTTTTCAATGTTTGAAAGCCTATGTTTCAGAAGTAAAGTGAGGAGAGGGCTTTTCTCAATATTTTTTCTTTCCTTTTAAAAATTTCTATACTTTTATTTCTTTCTTTTGTTTGAAAGAGTCATTCAATGCTAAACCTTTAAGAAGTAACGCTATATCTCTAGATTTCAGTTCAGTTCAGTTCAGTTCATTTGCTCAGTTGTGTCCAACTCTTTGAAATCCCATGGACTGCAGCACACCAGGTTTCCCTGTCCATCACCAACTCCCGGAGCTTACTCAAACTCATGTCCATTGAGTTGGTGATGCCATCCAACCATCTCATCCTCTGTTGTTCCCTTCTCCTCCTGCCCCCAATCCCTCCCAGCATCAGGTGGCCAAAACATTGGAGTTTCAGCTTCAGTATCAGTCCTTCCAATGAATATTCAGAAATGATTTCCTTTCAGATGAACTGGTTGGATCTCCTTGCAGTCCAAGGGACTCTCAAGAGTCTTCTCCAATACCACAGTTCAAAAGCATCAACTCTTCAGTGCTCAGCTTTCTTTACAGTCCAATTCTCACATCCATACATGACTACTGGAAAAACCGTAGCTTTGACTAGACAGACCTTTATTGGCAAAGAAATGTCTCTGCTTTTTAATATGCTATGTAGGTTGGTCATAGTTTTTCTTCCAGGGAGCAAGCATCTTTTAATTTCATGGCTGCAGTCCATGAATTTCACCATCTGCAGTGATTTTGGAGCCCCCCAAAACAAAGTATGTCACTGTTTCCACTGTTTCCCCATCTACTTTGCCATGAAGTAATGGAACGAGATGCCATGATGTTAGTTTTCTGAATGTTGAGCTTTAAGCCAACTTTCTCACTCTCATCTTTCACTTTCTTTAAGAGGCTCCTCAGTTCCTCTTCACTTTCTACCATGAGGAAAGAGATTGAAATTTTGAGGTTGGGAATATAGATTAATTAGGAATGCGTTATTATCCTGTTGATACTGCCTGTTTTGCATGTATATGTATGTGTGTGTGTTCTTCATAAAAGTTCAGATCACTTGTGTGAAAACAGGATTCTCTGTTAGATTTAAAAGGCATTTTGTAGTGAATTTTCAAAACCTTCTTCACATACCAATTTGCAATAAGTTGGTACGTTTGCTCCAACTCATGGCACTGAATAGTCTGTGGTGCATTCAGGCAAGATTTTACTTTTTTTCTTATTTACTGGAAGTGCTCTGTGTCTGGAAAAAAGATAAACACATTTTCCCAGGAGTAGATTGGACCACCTACTTTGCATTTTACCCTCGTGTCTTCTAACTTTAGGAGTAAGTTACTTGGCAGTTTCCTGGGGCTCAGGTGGGTGTTTGATAAAGAAGGAGGGTGACTGCATTGCACCAAGACCAGTGGGCTCCTCATCCCCGAAACGAAAGACTATGTTTTTAGGAGAGCTGATGTGGTAAGTGATGGATTGAAAAAGGCAAACAAACAGGACCCATCCTTTAAGCCGGCTGCTCTGTTAAATTAAACACTCAGGAAAAAAAGATGAGAACAACTATTTTCTTTATATATAATTTTATTTTAGAAGTTTCAGAAAAGATAGTCACATATGCTGTTTGGAAAAAAAAACGATTTGAAAGAGCTTTTAAATAATGTTAGTAATACTGGACAAATAAAGAGATACAAGGAGCATGGAGACAAAGAGACATTCTGATCAGCAGACAGCAGCTGTGAAGCTTTTTATTCTCCTCCACCTTTGCTTCCTCCTCCTTTTCACACCATCCTTGGACTGAGGAATCTACCCGTTTGTACTTGGGATCTAATTCCTGTGCTGAAGTTGATTAGAGCTATAGCGTATCACTTGGAATTTTTCAACTTCTGATTTAAAGATGTTATTTGCTTTCATAAAATTACAATTGGTTCAGTGTTTTAAAAGTGGCTACTTCTAGTGGAAGATACATTTTATCCTTTGACCGAATGAGCTGCATATTTTAGAATTAAGATACATTTATACTGACTACCATTTTCTTTAGGAGAATTGTCCTCTTATTTAACTTCGCAAAATATCAGTATTAAGTATATAAGTGCACATACAATCTCATGCTTGTCATTAGTGATTTCGTATAATTGAAAAACAAAGATAAAAATCTGGAATAGGTTACAAGTTAAAATATGATGGACTATGTTACCCTGGGTCCAACAGGAGAGAAAAACAACTTGAAAAGGGAAAGTTTAATACAGAGAATTATCAGCTATAATAATAGAGTGAAATAATGAGGGATTCAGTAGTAAGGATAAAAGAAACTCCAAAAGAAGAGGAATAGCACATAGAAGGAAGAGTCCCGAAACTTAGGACTGAGATAAAGCATCCAAGGAAGAGCTCTTGCACACTGCTTTTAGACTTCGATGGAGAGAGTATAGCCAGTGCCACTGGCTGGCCGATAATTTACTGTGGTCCACACTAGTTGAGCACCTAAGAATTGATGCTTTTGAACTGTGGTGTTAGAGAAGACTCTTGAGACTCCCTTGGACTGCAAGGCGATCCAACCAGTCCATCCTAGAGGAAATCAGTCATTGAGTATTCATTGGAAGGAAGGACTGATGCTGAAGCTGGAGCTCCAATACTTTGGCCACCTGATGCAAAGAACTGACTCCTTGGAAAAGACCCTGATGCTGGGAAAGGTTGAAGGCAGGAGGAGATGGGGATGACAGAGGATGAGATGGTTGGATGGCATCACTCACTCAATGAACATGAGTTTGAGTAAACTCTGGGAGTTGGTGATGGACAGGGAACCCTGGCATGCTGAAGTCCATGGGGTCGCAAAGAGTCTGACATGACTGAGCAACTGAACTGAACACTTGTAGCACTTGCTGGAAACCCGCCTTAAGGGTATCTCAGGATGCTTTTCATAGGGAACTCTGTCCTCAGTGCACTCCACTCAAAATTGCCCATCTGTGGATGCTGCAGACAAGTGCTGGCTGCTGGGTGCCTCTGGCCCCTGTCCACACAGGAGGTGGGTATAGGTGTGCAGAAAGCACAGGGGAACCTGGAAACAAGACTCTTCGAGACTGTAATGTCTCTCTAGTGCCTCCATTGTTACAGCTTTATCGCCAGTTGCAAAAGGCACACGTTTAAAAGGCCTAGAGCCATTTCACTGAGGAAGCAAAAAGGGTGAATCTGGAGCTGAGAAATAATCCATCAATAAATGCTCAGATTCTTACCAACTTCTTAAAAAAGAGATAGAGGCTTCCCTTGTGGCTCAGCTGGTAGACAGTCCACCTACAATGTGGGAGACCTGGGTTCGATCCTTGGGTTGGGGAGATCCCCTGGAGAAGGGAAAGGCTACCCACTCCAGTATTTTGTCCTGGAGAATTCCACAGACTGCATAGTCCATAGGGTCACAAAGAGTCGGACATGACTGAGAGACTTTCCAAAAAAAAATAGATAGAGGGAAGAAGACTGAGCTTTTTAAGGAGAGATAAGACATATAAACTCATAGTACCAGAACAGAATGGAAATAGTGAAAATTGGGCTCAAATTCTAACCAAAATAAAGATGGGAGAATGACAGCTGTCTGATGGTGCCGGGATGGTGGAGGTGGGGGACAAAGACTAAATAAATTTGTGAGATACTTTAAAATATGAAATTGAGTAATTAAGCCATGTAATTCCTAAGTTGTCAATATTATGTTTGGCCCTAAGGGACATGTAGTAGTAGTAACAAGAATAACAATAAACATAACACAGGAAGAGGAAGGCAGCAAAGAAGAAGCCTCCGGGGGATGATCTGGCAAGCACTCCACTATGCTATCGTGCGTGTTCTCATTTAAGCCTCATAATATAACTCCTACTTTTGATTTGTTAACTCACATGGTACTGATTGATTCGGGGAGTGAGAATCCAAAAGGTCAAGTGATTTTTCTAAAGTCACATACTTAGCATTTGCTACAAGCAGAATCCAGACCCTGGATGATTGACTTGTGGGCTTGTGCCCTCTCTGACTGTGCTAAAATGTCTTATGTAGGAGGTTAAGAAAAAGTTTCAGTTCTTTATCCAAACAATGATGGAATACCCCAAATAAACTCCATCTTGTGGAGATAACCCACAGATAGCTATGAAACAGTCCATGATTAAACCTGTAGTTAATGTGTGTGGCACAAACTATAAATGTTGAGAATTAAAGTAGGTCAGTGAACATGGAAATTGAGCTTTTTAAAGGAAATTTTGAGTTGCTCATTCAAGCTGGAAACTATACTTGTGAGGCAAGGGGAAAGGAAAATATTCCCTTAGGAAAATACTAAGAAACAAATTGTGATACATAATGTACCCAGGGGACAATAGGTACAAGTGGATTTGATTAAAGAGTAAGAATTTCAGACTTCAGTTCAAGTCAAAATTATTTTTTGATTCTCCTGCCCCCTCCCTAGCTCCATGTTGTTGTTTAGTCACTCAGTTGTGTCCGACTCTTTGCGACCCCATGGACTGAAGGTCGCCAGGCTCCTCTGTCCGTGAGATTTTCCAGGCAAGAATACTGGAGTGGGTTGCCATTTCCTTCTCCACCCTAGCTCCATAAGCATGGTGAATTGGCATAAATCACTGGGTTATGATGTAAAGTGATGGTGGAAACAGAAATGAGAGGAGTAGCTACTTTCTGTTTATTCCTGAAAGTGACTCATTCAACACAATATGATTCAGTTTTCTCTGAAATAATCAACAGCATAGCTTGAATAGCTATGTATATTCAGAGAACAAAACTGTCATTGTATCTGGGAAGTGGGGGTAAAATGCACTGTATTTTAAGAGAGTAAGATAGGAATTTTCAATCAGAACATCTCCTTGGAGAAAAATGGTTTTTCCTGGAATGAGAGCTGGATCACTCTAAACGGTATTACGCACTTAGCCATCTCAATGATTACTTTACATGTAGAAATGGAGTGTCTGCCAAGTGTGCTACAGAGAATTCTGACATATGGTCTTAGTGGATAGCATTTCTAACACTACCTTTGTGCAAATTCCCTTCAACTCATGTCTCTGGTGAATTTTATGATTTATTTATAGCTCTCCTTATAGAATTTAAATTAACATTTTGACTCTCTATGAGGGGTGTGTGTGTGTGTGTGTGTGTTTACCAAGCTGTTAGGCAATCTCTCACCTTTCTTTATTGCCACAGGCTAATACTCTGGAACCAAATTCAACCTAAACAGCAAATACAATGCAAAATAGAAACACTATGAAACAGAATTAATGGCCACAGCCCTTACCCTGTGTTTCAGTTTGCAGATTCATCTGGTTTATTATCCTCATGTGAGGCATATTGCTAATGATGGCAATGATTTTGATATAGTGACATATGTCCACTGAATATTATACAGGGATCAAAAAATGAATTTCATGTAAATGTTTCTGTCTTAACCTGATATGTTCATAATAATCTTTCACATAAGGAGATATAAAAGAAAATGCCTAACCATAGTAACCCGGCAAGAAAAAGAAATCCAAACTGAAAAGAAAGACATAAAACTGTCACAGGAATGTAGATGATATTATATTATTTAGAAAACCCTATGCAAAGAAATAGAGGAAAAGAACAGAATGGGAAAGACTAGAGATCTCTTCAAGAAAATTAGAGATACCAAAGGAATATTTCATGCAAAGATGGGCTCGATAAAGGACAGAAATGGTATGGACCTAACAGAAGCAGAAGATATTAAGAAGAGGTGGCAAGAATACACAGAACTGTACAAAAAAGAGCTTCATGACCAAGATAGTCATGATGGTGTGATCACTCACCTGGAGCCAGACATCTTGGAATGTGAAGTCTAGTGGGCCTTAGAAAGCATCACTGAACAAAGCTAGTGGAGGTGATAGAATTCCAGTAGAGCTGTTTCAAATCCTGAAAGATGATGCTGTGAAAGTGCTGCACTCAATATGCCAGCAAATTTGGAAAACTCAGCAGTGGCCACAGGACTAGAAAAGGTCAGTTTTCATTCCAATCCCAAAGAAAGGCAATGCCAAAGAATGCTCAAACTACTGCACAATTGCACTCATGTCACATGCTAGTAAAATAATGCTCAAAATTCTCCAAGCCAGGCTTCAGCAGTACATGAACTGTGACCTTCCAGATGTTCAAGCTTGTTTTAGAAAAGGCAGAGGAATCACAGATCAAATTATCAACATCCAATGGATCATGGAAAAAGCGAGAGTTCCAGAAAAAACATCTATTTCTGCTTTATTGACTATGCCAAAGCCTTTGACTGTGTGGATCACAATAAATATGGAAAATTCTGAAAGAGATGGGAATACCAGACCACCTGACCTGCCTCTTGAGAAACCTATAAGCAAGTCAGGAAGCAACAGTTAGAACTGGACATGGAACAACAGACTGGTTCCAAATAGGAAAAGGAATACATCAAGGCTGTATATTGTTACCCTGCTTATTTAACTTCTATGCAGAGTACATCATGAGAAACGCTGGACTGGAAGAAGCACAAGCTGGAATCAAGATTGCTGGGAGAAATATCAAGAACCTCAGATATGCAGATGACACCACCCTTATGGCAGAAAGTGAAGAAGAACTAAAAAGCCTCTTGATGAAAGTGAAAGAGGAGAGTGAAAAAGTTGGTTTAAAGCTCAACATTCAGAAAACGAAGATCATGGCATCTGGTCCCATCACTTCATGGGAAATAGATGGGGAAACAGTGGAAACAGTGTCAGACTTTGTTTTTTTGGCTCCAAAATCACTGCAGATGGTGATTGCAGCCATGAAATTAAAAGATGTTTACTCCTTGGAAGGAAAGTTATGATCAACCTAGATAGCATATTCAAAAGCAGAGACATTACTTTGCCAACAAAGGTCCATCTAGTCAAGGCTATGGTTTTTCCATTGGTCATGTATGGATGTGAGAGTTGGACTGTGAAGAAAACTGAGAGCTAAAGAATTGATGCTTTTGAACTGTGGTGTTGAAGAAGACTCTTGAGAGTCCCTTGGACTGCAAGGAGATCCAACCAGTCCATTCTAAAGGAGATCAGTCCTGGGAGTTCATTGGAAGGACTAATGCTAAAGCTGAAACTCCAGTACTTTGGCCACTTCATGCGAAGAGTTGACTCATTGGAAAAGACTCTGGTGATGGGAGGGTTTGGAGGCAGGAGTATAAGGGGACGACAGAGGATGAGCTGGCTGGATGGCATCACTGATTCCATGAACATGAGTTTGAGTGAATTCCAGGAGTTTGTGATGGACAGGGAGGCCTGGTGTGCTGCGACTCATGGGGTCACAAAGAGTTGGACACGACTGAACTGAGACTGAAAGTGAAAGTCACTCAGTCGTGTCCGACTCTTGGCATCCCCCAACCCCCCACCCCGCCCTGGACTATACAGTCCATGGGATTCTCCAGGCCAGAATACTGGAGTGGGTAGCCTTTCCGTTCTCCAGGGGATCTTCCCAACCTTGAGATTGAATCTGGGACTTCCACATTGCAGGTGGATTCCTTACTCTCTGAGCCACCTGGGAAGCCCAAGAATACTGGAGTGGGTAGCCTATCCCTTCTTCAGGAGATCATCCCAAAACAGGAATTGAACTGGGATCTCCTGCATTGCAGGTGGAGTCTTTACCAGCTGACTACCAGGGAACCCCTAAAGACACCACCAAAAACTGTTGGAATGAATAAATGAATTTGGTGAACTAGCAGATTACAAAAATTAGTACAGAGAAATTGGTTGTGTTTTTATACGCTGATAATGAGCTATAAGAAAGAGAATTTAGGAAAGAATCTTACTTAAAATTGTACCCAAAACAATACAGTATTGTAAAGTAAAATAAAGTAAAAATAAAAATTAAAAAAAAAATTTACCAAAAAGAATAAAATACCTAAGAATGAATTTAATCATAAGTAAAGACATGTACTCTAAAAGGCAGTAATAAATTGAAGATGACAAAACAAATGGAAAGATATATGATGCTCATGGATTGGAAAAATTAGTATTGTTAAAATGTCAATATTATTCAAAGCAATCTACAGATACCATGCAATCCTTATCAAAATATCAATGGCTTTTTTTTTTTTCACAAAAGTAGAACAGAGAATCTCAAAACATGTATGGAACCACCAAAGACACTGAATAACCAAAAAATAACTTGAGAAATAACAATAAGATGTATCATGCTCCTTTCTTTCAAACTATACTACAAAGCTACAGCAATCAAAACACTATAGTAGTTACGAAAACTGACATATAGATCAAAGTAACATGTACAAAGCCCTGAAATAAACTCATGGATATATGGATAACTAATTTATGACAAAGGAGGCAAGAATATAAAAGGAAGAAAGACAGTCTTCAGTAAATGGTGTTAGAAAAACTGAGTAGATACACACAAAAGAATCAAACTGCACTACTATCTTATATAAAAATTAAATTAAAATGGTATACGTGAATGTAAGACCTAAGTGTTCAGAACTGTTGACCATTTTAAAATCAGGTTTTTCTCTCATTTTTTACTGTTAAATTATTAAATAGAAAAAAAAAATTTAAAGCCCTTTATCAGTTTTTTCCCAATATTTTCTCATAATCTGTGAGTTGTCTTCTCACTCTCTTGGCAGTGTCTTTCACAGAGAAGAAAATTTTAAACTTTAAGTCAAACTTACCAGTGATTTTCCTCATGGATAGTGCTTTTGGTGTTCTATCTAGAAAGTCATTGTTAAATTCACAACCATCTACATTTTATCCTATGCTACCCTCTCTCCAGGAGTTTTATTGTTTTGCATTTTATATTCAGGATTATGATATATTTTATGTTTTTCTTTTCTTTTAAGAATGTGAGGTTTGTGTCTAGATTATTATTTTCTTTTATGTAGACATCCAGTTGTTTCAGCACCATTTGTTGAAAAGATCATCTTTACTTCGTTGTATTGTATGTATTCTTTTTCCAAAGGACACATATTTATGTGTGATTTCCTTTCTGAACACTGTTCTGTTCCATTGGTCTATGTGTATTTTTCTGCCGTTTCCACACTATTTTGGTTACTGTAGCTTTATAGCAAATCTTGAAGTCATGTAATGTCAGTCCTTTGACTTTATTCTTTGCTTTCAATATTGTGCTGGCTATGCTGTGTTTCCCCTATACATATAAACTTTAGAATCATTTATTAATATTCACAAAACAACTTGCTGTTATTTATACTATGATTGCTTTGAATCTCGGAGAAGGCAATGGCACCCCACTCCAGTACTCTTGCCTGGAAAATCCCATGGATGGCGGAGCCTGGTAGGCTGCAGTCCATGGGGTTGCTAAGAGGCGGACAGGACTGAGTGACTTCACTTTGACTTTTCACTTTCATGCATTGGAGAAGGAAATGGCAACCCACTCCAGTGTTCTTGCCTGGAGAATCCCAGGGATGGAGGAGCCTGGTGGGCTGCTGTCTATGGGGTCGCACAGAGTCGGACATGACTGAAGCGACTTAGCAGCAGCAGCAGCAGCTTTGAATCCATAAAGTGAGTTAGGAAGAACAGACATCTGGATAATGTTGAGTTTTCCCCTCCATGAATATGGGCAATATCTCCATTTATTTATTTCTGAATTAATTTGTTGGTTTTATAGTGTTCCTCATATATATTTTATTAGATTTATACCTAAATATTTCATTTTTGAGTGCAAATATAACTGCTTTGTGTCTTTAATTTCAAATTATTTTTTAAATTGCTGGCACATAGGAAAGTTATTGCCATTTGTATGTTAACCTTGCCTTCTGAAGTTGTTCTGTAATTATTGCTTATTAGTTCTAGGAGCTTTTTTAAAAATATAGTTAAAAAGTTTTCTACCTAGACAATCATGTCATCTGTAAACAACTGTAGTGTGAAGAACTGACTCCTTGGAAAAGACCCTGATGTTGGGAAAGTTTAAAGGTGGGCGGAGAAGGGGATGATAGAGGATGAGATGATTGGATGGCATCACCGACTCAATGGACATGAGTTTGAGTAAGCTCCAGGAGTTGGTGGTAGACAGGGAAGCCTAGCATGCTGCAGTCCATGAGTTACAAAGAGTCAGACATGACTGAGTGACTGAACTGAATTGAACTGAATCTATTAACCTTTTATTTCCTTATCTTGATATATTTTAGCTAGGACTTCCAGTTGGAGAAGGCAATGACACCCCACTCCAGTACTCTTGCCTGTAGAATCCCATGGACGGAGGAACCTGGTGGGCTGCTGTCTATGGGGTCACTAAGAGTCGGACACGACTGAACGACTTCACTGTCACTTTTCACTTTCACGCATTGGAGAAGGAAATGGCAACCCACTCCAGTGTTCTTCCCTGGAGAATCCAAGGGATGGGGCAGCCTGGTGGGCTGCCGTCTATGGGGTCGCACAGAGTTGGACACAACTGAAGCGACTTAGCAGGACTTCCAGTACAATGTTGAAAAGAAGTGAGATGAGATAGTCTTACCCTTTTGCTGAAGAGTGGCAGATTATTTTTTTGCAGGTTGTCATATATTCATAGAAACTTTGAGTTAGGATTTAATTTTACAGTAAATGCACATAAATTTAATAGTCATTACTTTTACAGACAGTGTGTGTTTGAGGTTAGCACTTTGAAGAACAGAAAAGCTCATTTAAGTCACCATAACCTTATCTAAGTGTAGTGATTGTAATAATAGTAGGTTTCCTTGTTCTTGTATATATTGCTCTGAAGGGAAGATCACCAAGGACTTCTTAGATACTAGTTAATGTTTCTGTTAATGAAACATCTTAAACTTAGACTAATGAGCTCACTTAAATATATTGCTATTTTGAATTATGAAGTAGAAGAGATGAAGTGGAAAAGAACACTTCTTTTCCACCATTAATATTATTCACTTTTGGCTTGCATGGCTTTATTCATAGCATTGGTTTGCATTACGTTCCTTTAGTCTCAGCTCTCCCTACTTTTATCTTTATTATTTTTGGATTTCTTGTTCTGATTTCCAATTAAGTATCTAGATTAGACACACTATCAGTTGTTGACTAGTCATAGCTTCCTTTTTAAGGTATCAACTCCTGATCAAATTAGCTATACCTTAAGTGCAAGGGTGAGTATATAGTACATGGACTCCAGGGCTTTAGCTTCAGCTGAGTGTTGGAGAAAGTAAGTTACATAGAAGGGGGCTGGGAGCATGATGTACATACATGGATATTCTTTAGCTTGGGTTACCCAGTGCATGGGGCTTAATTTTCATAAAAACCCTTGGTCATCAAAGGCATGAACTGAGGAACAAACTAGAGATGCTAGAAATTAGGATCCTTTTATTTTTATTTTTTACTTTTTAAATTAATTTTTATCAGAGAATAGTTGATTTACAATGTTGCATCAGTTTCTTCTACACAGCAAAGTGAGTCAGTTACAAATATACATATAGCCACTCTATTTTTTTATTCTCTGCCCATATACGTCATTACAGAGTATTGAGTACAGTTCAGTGTGCTCTGCAGTAGGTTCTGATTAGTTATCTATTTTTTATATAGTAGTGTGTATATGTCAGTCTCCCAGTTAATCCCTCTCATGCTTTTTCCCTTTGTAACCATAAGTTTGTTTTCTACATCTGCAACTCTATTCCTGTTTTGTAAATGAGTTCATTTGTACCCTAATTTTTAGATTCCACATAGAAGTGATAGCATTTATTTGTCTTTCTCTGTCTGACTTACTTCACTCAGTATGACTATCTCTAGGTCTCTCCATGTTGGTGCGAAAGGCATCATTCCGTTCTCTTTATGGCTGAATAATAGGCCATTGTATGTGTGTCCAACATCTTTATCCATTCATCTGTCAATGGACATTTAGCTTGCTTCTCTGTCCTGGCTATTGTAAATAGTGCTGCTATGAACATTGGGGCACATTTATCTTTTTGAATTATGATTTTCTCTGGATAGATGCCCAGGAGTGGGATTGAAGGATCATATGGTAGCTCTACTTTTAGTTTTTTAAAGAACCTTCGTACTGTCATTTATAGCGGCTGTATCAATCTACATTCCCACCAGCAGTGTAGGAGGATTTCTTCTTCTCCACATTGGCTTCCCTTGTGGCTCAGCTGGTAAAGAATCCGCCTGCAATGTGGGAGACCTGGGTTCAGTCCATGGGATGGGAAGATCTGGAGATGGGAAAGTACCCATCTCCAATATACTACCCGTTTCAATATTCTGGCCTGGAGAATTCCATGGACTGTATAGTTCGGGGGGTCACAAAGAGTTGGGCACGAATGAGCAACTTTCACTTTCTTTCACACTTTCTCTAGCATTTATTGTTTGCAGATTTTTTTTGACGATGACTATTATGACCAACAAAAGTCCATCTAGTCAAAGCTATGGTTTTTCCAGTGGTCATGTATGGATGTGAGAGTTGGAATATAAAGAAAGCTGAGCACCAAAGAATTGATGCTTTTGAACTGTGGTGTTGGAGAAGACTGTTGAGAGTCCCTTGGACAGAAAGGAGTCAAACCAGTCATTCCTAAAGGAAATCAATCCTGAGTATTCAGTTTCAGCTGAAACTCCAATACTTTGGCCACATGATGCAAATAACATGATTCATTTGAAAAAACCCTGATGCTGGGAAAGATCGAAGGTGGGAGGAGAAGGGGACAAGAGAGGATGAGATGGTTGGATGGCATCACCGATTCTATGGACATGAGTTTGAATAAGCTCTGGGAGTTGGTGACAGACAGGGAAGCCTGGCGTGCTGCAGTCCATGGGGTTGCAAAGAGTTGTACACAACTGAGCAACTGTACCGAACCTATTCTGACCGGTATGAGGTGATTATATATTTGATCTCTATTTCTCTAGGATGTGTTTATTTTAAATACACAATTGACTTTTGAACAATGAAGGGTTAGGAGAACTCAGTGTCCATACATATATAATGTAAAAAACTGCATGTATAACTTAGAGTTAGCCTTCCATGTCAATGGTTCCTCCCCATAGTTTTGCATCTAGGAATTCAACCAACTGGGGATTTTGTAGTACTGTAGTACTTAGTATTGAAACAATCTGTGTTGTAAATGGATCCACATAGTTGAAATCCATGTTGTTCAAGGGTCAACTTGTTTTGAAATATAATGTGAATTTTCCTCTCAATTTTGATAGGACTCAAGTTTAATCATTGTTTTATTTCCTCCATGTAATACCACAGGGCATTCTCTCTTTCTTTAAGCTTCCTGTTTCTCCAACCCTTTCCTCCTGCGCCTTCTGTTTCATAGAGGTAGTGTAGTTTGGGGAAATAGAGACTGAATTAGGGTCCTTCTTCTGCCGGGTACTAACACCATGACTTTGGAAAATTGTTTTAACTCTCAAACCTCACTTTCCTCATCTATAAAACAGCCACTGAATAAAATAAACCATCAAATGTACACCTTCAACTCCTATTAACTTTTTCCTACACATTTATCCAGATCCGCTTTATCCAACTGTATCTCTTTCTACCTGATCTTTGGATGATACTTTTCTATATTTATATCTGTATACCCTTCCATTGTACTTTGTACCGTCGGTGATTGCCTATTTCTTCCTTACATTTTTAGTTATTTCAAGGTCCAACACTTACTCTTAGAATCAAGCATATACATAGTCATTTCAAAACAAAGTAAAACAGTACAAACAAAAATCACAAAATCATTTTTTCCTCTTTGGTTGAACTTTGACTTTTGTGAACTTTCTGCTTTCCTGATGAATACACTTCTGTGTAAATTAAAATAATGATCAGTGTAAAGGCTCATTAAATAATTACTAAAGTAGGTAGATCTTGAGCTGGAACATAAAAAAAGTGATGCCTGTAGAATACTGTGATAGTTGAATGAGAGAACTTCTTAAACAGAGAAACGTAGATAAACAAATAATAAACCAAATGTTTATATGAAGAGAAAATGATGTACAACCAAGTCAACCTAAAAGGCTCATTAGAATTTAAAATAAAAATTCCAATCACAGTTTTGTGTACTAGAAAAAAAGAGTATTAAGTTTTTTTGTGTGTGGTGTGCAGTTGACTTAAGGAGTAGTGAGGTTTTAATATGATAACTTACTACAAGGTCAAGCCGTTGAAGAGCTACACATAAAGTCAATTTAAAATTAATAAATTTAATACAGAAATAACTTCAATTTTATCCTCATAAAGTTTTGCTTGAGTGAGTGATGCACTGGTTCATAATATCGTTTCTTTTGTATGTCAATAGATTGAGCAGTGCGAGAGATAGGCTAAATAGAATTAATTTATACAAATTTTAAAGAGTGAATCAGTTGGGACTATTACAGTTACAGATGATAAAACCTTAACTCAAGTTATATATTTGAAGGAGAATATTTTGGTTCATGAAACTAAGGAATTTCAAGGGAGTGAATACCACTAATTTAAAGCATGATGGGGATCTAAGATTTCAAATAAGAGCATTATTGGAAATTGTGCAACTCTTTCCATTGCTCTACTCTGTCCTCCTTTGTGGTGGCTTTTAAGATGAGTGTGTGCATGATAAAGTCACCCAGTGTCTTATGCATGCAGTCTCCTAGCTAACTGCTTCACCGCAGAGAGAATGCTTCTTTTCAATAGTTCAAGCAAATTTCCAAGTTTCACTCTTATTGGGTCAATTTGGCTCCATCCCTTCGCTGATCTAATTGTTTTAGCCCAGCAATTTGAAGGTTGTAGCTGGTCAGGCCTGTGTGATGAACGCTGTACTTGATGGAAGTGGGAGAAATGAGGGATGGAGGGATAGTGTGTGTTAATTCTGTCCCTTCCCCAGCTATATGCCATGACAATACAGAGGAGTGATGACCCTTTCGAAGGAAAATAAAACAGAAGATGGGTTACCAGAAATTGGAATTAGCAAAGCAAAGTAGAGTCAAACAAAAAATTTAATACGAAAAGCAAAACCAAGCTCCAAACAAAAGCCCAAAACAAAACACAAAACATTTCTGACTAAAGCAGAAATATCAGTTTGTCCTTTTAACTCATTTATATATTACTAAATTTAAGGAAGTTAATCCAGATTTTTAGCTACTGTACAGCCCTCTGGAATTACTGAAGTATTAATATTTAAATTCTGGTTAAGCTTGAGTTCTGTGAAATAAATTCATGCACACACGGAAAAAAATGAGAAAAGTCAAGTTTAAAAATGATGAGAATATGTGACCTTCCTATATGGGGGAACCTATATCATCTGGCTGCCAGGGTGCAGTGAACCAAACAAGTGGAGAGAGCTCATTCCTTCATAGTCAGCTCACTATGGGGACCTCAGATTTGGGCATAGAGTGCTCCCAGTCAGAATTATCATCCCATCCTATTATTTTTGTTTTCAATTTATGTTTTCCATTGCCTTAAAACATGCTTAGTAATTACTTTAGTATCCTACTTTTCTTTGTGGGTGACATTACAGGAAATGATATTTTTGAGAATTGTTCATAAAGATCATAAGCCTACAGCAATTATTATACCATGCAGCAGAATTTCCTGTTTATGTTCTATTTTATTAATAATTTTGGAAAATTGATGACATCATGGTATTCATTGGCGATTCAGAGACTGATCATATTTCTCATTGCCTAATGGAAGATTAAATTATACCCTAGATACAAAATTCTCAACTAGAATTTTATATCATATTGCAGTTGGTTTAAAATATAATGATGTCTGGTGGGTGTAGTGAAACACAGGGTTATCAGTCTCTGGTTTCCTCTATCTATAGCTCATACATTTTCTTAGCAGCAGCACTACTCCATTCTATTTAATATACGGACTATCTTCTTCTAAAAATGATTATGATTGATGGGCCACTCACCACTGTTCCTTCCCTCAAAACTCTGGTTGATTATATTGCTTTGGGTTTCTGATGTCTACTTTCTTCCCTCTTACATATTTGCTTTTTTTTTTTTTTAATTTCATAATACAAAATTTGGGGAAAACTCTTTGTTTAAAATTTATTTATTTTTAATTGAAGGATAATTGCTTTACAGAATTGTGTTGGTTTATGCCAAACATCAACATGAATCAGCCATAGGTATACCTATGTCCCCTCCCTTGGGAGCCTCCCTCCCCATCCCACCCCACTAGGTTGTTCCAGAGCTCCAGTGTGAGTTCCCTGAGTCATACAGCAAATTCTCATTGACTATCTATCTTACATACAGTAATGCAAGTTTCCATGTTACTCTCAGGGAGGGCGGGGGACTCTTAATGCTTGTTAATTTTTCAAACTTTGGAGTACCTCTCGAGTCATGTTGCAGTTTCTCATAACATCCAGCTCATAACTGGAAGCCCTTAACATAGACTCCCGCTGGTAAGCCCCCACTGCACTTGTTTTTAATATGGTTCAGGACACCATCAGGAGGTAGTATGCATAACCTGTACGAGTCAGCTTTATGTGTCTCATCACTTCACTTCTTTGTTCCCTTGAGTTGTGTGGTATAGATTCTAGAAGGAGTCTGAAAGAGAGACATTAGCCTTGTTATATTAAAGCCTGTGTCCTAAACAGTGACAGTCCTGTGCTTTAGTTTAACTTCTATATTCCCCTTTCACTGAATCTTGCAGCCTGAGCTCTCCGGGCCTTCCTGGTTGGGGTTTCTGAATGGTAACTTAATGCCTAAAGTTTCAACAACAAGCATGCTGAGCATTTAGTAATACACATACTGCGGAATTAGGGGAAGCAGGTGCAGTTCCTGTTGTCAAGACTGATGATCTTTAATGCTGCTCAAGACAGGAAGAGCCTAGCACTGTTTTCTCAGGCCAGCATCTGCCAATATGAAATAAATTTTAGCCGCTAGATGCTGCCTCTGGATAGAGCTTCATGAGCAAGTACCATAGATGGTCCAAGGCTTCTGATGACTGTAAACACTAATGATCATTAAGGACTTACCAAGTTTAAGGCACAGAAATACAAAAGTAATACATAGTTCAGATAGAACTTTTTCTTATGCTAATTCTTCACATATGAAACTTAAGAGTCTTCTTTCCACTACCATTTTATCCCCTAATTTATTTACTGCTGTACTTCCTATTGCTACAAATAAATCTATGCTGGCTCCAAAAGCAAGTGTTGAATTGGAATAATTCTAAACTATTTTCTTGAGTAATGGAAATAGAGACGATTTTACTCCAAAGAGGTACTTTGAGGGACAGTACCAACGGTGACTATTAAATCATGGATCCTTACATTTAACAGATGGCTGTCTGAGGAATTGGACTTGAGAAATGAGCTTTCAGTCTAGAAGCCTTGCTGCTTTAATGCCCCCAAAGGAGGCATATTGTTGGAGAGCATCTTGGGAGGGAAGCTATTTTCAGAGTGTGATGTAATAGCTACAGGAATACAATTCAGCGTGTGATTCTGAAAGCATTACCTCTCCCTCTAGGCGGAGAGAGTCTTTCCAGGAGGAATGACGTGGTTTCTAACAAAACGTGGAGATCATTTATAATTGACTTTTTCCATGAGCTGGTTTTAAATAAGTCTGTGATATTTGCCTTGGATGTTAGAAATAGTCCTAGGTACAACCTTGAGATCATCTTTACCAGGAAACTAGACTTATTTTCTGATTATCATTGTCTGAGAATAAGAATAAAGAAGGAAAGCAAGAGTTGCTTCGTTCCAGGGTTAAGTCATTGCCACACTAGGCTAATACAGATAGCTGTGGGGATTTTCCTTAATTCATCCAAGGATATGTGTGTGTGTGTGTGTGTGTGTGTGTGTGTGTGTGTGTGTCTAACAACAACAATAATAATAAAATAAAGGGTTAGACTAAAAACAATGTAAGTGGCTAAAAACTGAGATAAAAAGGGAGAGATTTATTTTTCATGAACTACATTGAAAAGGAAATGGAAATAAAACAAAATGAGAGAAGATTTCATTTCCAGAGCCCTACATTCTATTTTCATTTTAAAGTCACAGCATACTGAAGAGTCACTTACATAACTTTCCCCTAAAAGCGTTGTGAAGACATAACTTGAAATGGCAAGACTTAGTCTTCACTGCAAATCCTCTTTCCTACACTGCAGAGTAAAATTATTATGTAAGTCATCTTCTTACCTTCTCCTTACCACACATTTCCCAGGCAGTGGAGCTGAAAAGCAGTCTGAAAGATCCTACGTGTCATCTCTTAAGTATTCATTTAGAGATAATTAGACACTTAAATTCATAAAACTATGTGGTATGCCTGATGTCGGATGAGATTGTCATAAACCTGCCAGCTAATTTTTAAAAACTGGGCGGAGGGGAAGAGCAAGTAACAGGGAGAGAAGGCTTGTTAGAACAACTTACAAAGCTCAAGGGCTGTCTTAACTGTGATGTTGAGGCTCCTCACAGTGAGAAAGATCGTGAAGAATAACCAATCTAAAAAAGAATAGGACCAATTTAGACACTAATCTAAGATTCTTCTGTTTTGTGTCTGTGTGTGTGTTTGTGTGTGAAGCTATCATTGAACCCGATTCTTGATATTGGTTGGAGAGCACCTCACTTCATGACATCAGAATTCTTGAAGCTACATTTAAAAAATATTTGGAGCATTTTTTAAATTAAAAAAAGAAACACTTATTTTTTTGCAGCCAGTAATAGAGGAATCTTGGCTAGGTAGGAACTATTGCAATAAATAGAACACATTAACAGCAAGTCAGAGTTGTGTGAAACATTATGTAGAGTCTGTTCTAGAATTGTCTTGAGACAAAAAAAAAAAATTCATGGAAGAAAATTTGGAAGCCCTGCAGCATGGCAAACATATTTCTTTGAGTCAAAAAAAGGCAGTCAAGCCAAAAATGATGGCTTAGTGTACAAAAATATCAAAGAATGCAGTTTATTTTTACTTAGGAGATGAACTTTAAAATTTAGTTGAAAGTCCAAGGTTAATCCAGATATTTTTCTAAGAATTGGATGAATGTGTAAATATTAAGAATACTGCTGATCTGTCTGTAACCTTGTTGATAATAATGTCTATGAATACATGTTAATTTTCAAAGTATTTGATATAATAATTAATGTAGATGTATCTGGAAAAATAATTTGTGTATGTGAGCAAAGTATTAACTGAAAAGAGAAATGCAAACCGGCAGGATGGTGGCTCATCTGAAGATCACTGCACCCTCCTCAGCGCTTCTGTTAGCACCAAATATTTATCAACACTTTCAAAACAGTTTAACCTTGACTGTTTTTGAATTCTCATGAGTAGTACAATTCCAAATTAAATTTTAAATTTTATTCAATTACACAATTTTTAAGTCTTTAGTGAGATGTGCTTTTATTAGCTTGCTTTATTAAACAGACATTGTCTGACTTAGTTTGAATCATTGCTGTTTATATTTTTATGAACTGAATAAAAAGTGGCTCAAAACTTTTTCACATAGGTAAAAATGACACTATGACAAACTGTAAATCTTGATGTGGTGAATGAGGGCAGCCATCCTTTTAATGATAAAGAATGACTCAGAAAGTACTTCAGTTATCGTATGTACTTTCAAGCCTGGATACAGTCAAGGGTCAACTACAAAGTAAGACTGACTGTTTCAACATCTCATGACAAGATTGCTTTAGAGAAAACAAAGTCTAAGGGTTGATATAAAAAGAGTGAGGATTTATGTATACAGTCTTTGAGAAATGTAGGTCATGTATATCATGAAAATCACAGCATTCATGATTTTAAAAAGTTGAAGATTAATATCAGGCGCCTATTTCATGAAAAATTTATTGAAATATATATATATATAAGACTGACAGGCGGATCACAAACATTTCAATCCTCCACAAAACACAAAAGGGATTGATCTCTCAACACAAAGAAACACGATTCAAAATTTCTGTAAGAACAGCATGGGAATTCTGTATTAAGCTCTCTCTTGGATAGCACTTTCTGGCCTCCCTGTCAGTGTCTAAGTATGAAACGGTCCTTCCAAGTGAAACTCGCTCAGTTGTGTCCAACTCTTTGAGACCGCATGGACTATACAGTCCGTGGAATTTTCCAGGCCAGAATACTGGAGTGGATAGCCTTTCCCTTCTCCAGGGGCTCTTTACAACCCAGGCATCAAACCCAGGTCTCCCACATTGCAGGCAGACTCTTTACCAGCTGAGCTGCAAGGGAAGCCCACACAAGAAATAGTCCTTACATGCAGATAAATATTTAAAGATTCATGTACACAGATGTGTTTGCCCTTTGTGTGCATGTTATTTGTGAGCCTGTTTCTAGAAACAGGACACTAAGGAAAAATGCAATACTGGCCCCAAGCTGGTGTGTTCGTTGCTCTTTGATTCATTATAGAATTTTAGAAATTGAGAGACTGATAATTCTTTCATAGAGAGTGATAACATAATGTTCATTACCACAAATGGGAATGCATTTTGGAGCAGAGTGCAAAATCCCTTTGAATGTTTAAAATGAACCTCAGGCTCCCAAAGAAATTTGAGATTTTTGGAAAGATGCTTGGAGGATGCATTCAGGCTCAGAAGTCATGCTCATTCCATGAAGAGTAATCTACTTTGAAAGTTAGATAAAGATGTCTGGTGTTCAGACATCTTACAGTCTCTAGTGACTTTCTGATTTTGTATTTAGTGAGATTTCTGTGATGAGACTTACTTAAACAGAAACTAGACCATCTCTTTGATAAGCTGTAATAGAGAAAAATCAAGTAGATTTTCAGTTGCCTGTAATAAAATTGAAGTTCTCTACAACCTCCAGATTTTATAAAACTAGGTGGTCTTGTTGTTACTTCTCTAAAGAAATTAAATTGTACACGCATGTTCACACCTTTGATCTTGTTTTACATTTCTTCCATGACAGATAAGGTTTTAAAAACTTTAGTTCAGTTTTCCAGCATTGTTATTTCAAAACTTAGTATGGAAAAGTAACCTCCTTTTTTAAAGTTTTGAGTTTGATGAAACTTCTTTAATACTAACACAAATATATAAAAATATGTATATATACATACATACATGCATGAACATATCTAAACCTACATGTGTGTGCTAATTTTTTTGTTTTTTTAATGCAATATATTTTGAAAAGTAAACAGTGGTAGGCTTTATAGTAGCTGTAGTTTGCATTATGTAATTTCTGCAATGTTATATACTATTTATCTGTGACATGAAATGCAACGAATTAAATTTTTTTGTTTTCTAACATCTTACAGGTGGAGAGCTTTCCCCCATCTTTCTGCATAGATTTTCATATTTATGTAGAATACTGTGAAAAGGGCTTGTTGGGTTTGTATTTGTAGAAATAGCATGAACTGCCAAAGTGTGAACTATCTGAATGCCTATCACCTCTTATATTCCCAGGCAGCACACAGGGGGAGCTGCTTGGAGAGTGTTTAGTGGCTCAAGGCTCATTTGAAGTGCTCTGTGCCTTCTGATTGACTGGAAATTAGTCCTTAATAGCTCAGTTGTCTTCTCCCAAATGTTTGAAAAAGCTGAGCATAAACGGAAATCCCAATGGAAACAATGATTGTTTCCAAGGCTTGCAGAACCTAATGTCTCTGAATCTGGGCCATTACTGATTATTATTAAACCCCGTTTTGTCTAGTTCTCCTGCTGTGTATAACATCTTACTGTGAAAAGCAGGCACCGGAGGGGCACAGCTGGAAACCAGACATAACAGGATACCAGGGCCCCAGACATTCTAAGATCTCCCGTGATTTCCTCACATGCTCATTTAAAAATGCTAATGCTTCCATTCTGTATCTGTTTGTGTATGTCTGTCCTGTGATGAAGAATATTATTTGAGATGCTGCTTGAGAAACATGATTCGTGATGAGGATGAGGGTGTTGACGTCTGAGAATTATAAAACTTTGCTCTGCAGAATGTAAGCACAGTGATTGAGTCTGATTGTGTACGTAAGTCTGCTCATTGATTGAACCTGGAAATGCATTAACTATTCTATGACATGAGTCACTTTTAAAAAGTTTTCTTTCCAGGAAAATGCAGGCTATACTAAGATCTAGGTTCTTAGACTGTACCATCTGCCTCCAGTTTCTTAATTTATTTAGTTTCTTTATCTTGGAGGTCCCTTTCCATTATGATATTTTATGATTTTTAGAAGGAAAGTTTTTTTTTTTTTAACTTTTGATCTTATTTGAAAACCATGACTATTGAGTTTTTTATCTAATCAATACTTGTTTTCCTCTCTAGAATAAGATGGTATAGGCAGGCTCATTTTTTTATTTTGGTCTGTCATATGTTCAGGCCCTCCTATTAGTGTCTGAAATTGTATAAGTATGCAGGAAGTTAAAAATACTTTGGGCAGTACTGGAAACATTTAGTAGTTGGTGCATGAAAAGAATGTGTGCAATGTAGTCGTTATTAGTATGCTTATTTGATTATGGAAATAATTGTGTTAAAATAATGGGATTTTTTTATTTAAAGTTCTTAAACATTCTGATTTTTTTTTCAAGAGGTGTGGGATGCAAACTATTAAAATTTATATCTCAGGGAAAAAATTAGACCCATTTTTTTAAGAACTAAGAATAAGACATTGAGTAATATTCATTGTGTATATGTATTACATCTTTGTCCATCAGTCTATGACATTTAGGTTGACTTGATGTCTTGGCTATTGTAAAGGATAGCCAAGACATCTATTATGGTTTTCTCAGGGTATATGCCTAGTAGTGGGATTGCTGGGTCATATGGTAGTTCTATTTTTAGTCTTTTAAGGCTCCATATTGTTCTCCATAGTGGCTGTATCAATCTACATTCTGACCAACAATGCAAGAGGGTTCATAACTCAGCCATTGGGGCATTTGTAGAGACATGGATGGCCCTAGAGTCCATCATACAGAGTTAAGTAAGTCAAGGAAAAAAATAAATATCACATGTTAATGCATGTGTGTGGAATCTAAAAAAATAGTATGATGCTGCTGCTGCTGCTAAGTTGCTTTAGTCGAGTCCGACTCTGTGTGACCCCAGAGATGGCAGCCCACCAGGCTCCCCCATCCCTGGGATTCTCCAGGCAAGAACACTGGAGTGAGTTGCCATTTCCTTCTCCAATGCGTGAAAGTGAAAAGTGAAAGTGAAGTCGCTCAGTCATATCCGACTCCTAGCGACTCCACGGACTGCAGTCTACCAGGCTCCGCCATCCATGGGATTTTCCAGGCAAAAGTACTGGAGTGGGTTGCCATATAGATGAATCTATTTACAGGGGAAAATATACTCATCTGAATGCAGTTCCAAATAATAGCAAAGAGAGATAAAAATGCCTTCCTAAATGAACAATCTAAGAAATACAGAAAAACAATAGAATGGGAAAGACTAGAGATCTCTTCAAGAAAATTAGAGTTACCAAGGTAACATTTCATGCAAAGATGGGCAAAATAAAGGACAGAAATGGTATGGACCTAACAGAAGCAGAAGGTATTAAGAGGTGGCAAGAATACACAGATAAACTAGACAAAAAAGATCTTCATGACCCAGATAACGACGATGATGTGATCACTCCCCTAGAGCCAGACATCCTGGAATGCAAAGTCAAGTGGGCCTTAGGAAGCATCACTACAAATAAGCATCACTACAAATACACTAGTGGAGGTGATAGAATTCCAGCTGAGCTATTTCAAATCCTAAAAGGTAATGCTGTTAAATTGCTGCACTCAATATGCCAGCAAATTTGGAAATCTCAGCAGTGGCCATAGGACTGGAAAAGGTCAGTTTTCATTCCAATCCCAAAGAAAGGCAATGCCAAAGAAGGCTCAAACTACCACATGATTGCACTCATCTCACACACTAGCAAAGTAATGCTCAAAATTCTCTAGGCTAGGCTTCAACAGTATGTGAACAGAGAACTTCTGGATGTTCAAGTTGGATTTAGAAAAGACAGGGGAACCAGAGATCAAATTGCCAACATCTTTTGGATCATAGAAAAAGCAAGGGAACTTCAGAAAAACATCTACTTCTGTTTCATTGTGGAGAAGGCAATGGGTCTGTTTCATTGATTACACTAAACTCTTTGGCTGTTTGAAGCACAAGAAACTGTGAAAAATTCTTCAAGAGATGGGAATACCAGACCATCTTACCTGCTTCCTGAGAAACCTGTATGCAAGTCAAGAAGAAACACTCAGAACTGGACATAGAACAACAGACTGATTCCAAATAGGAAAAGGAGTACGTCAAGACTGTATATTGTCACCCTGCTTATTTAACTCATATGAAGAGTACATCATGAGAAACGCTGGGCTGGAGGAAGCACAAGCTGGAATCAAGATTGCCGGGAGAAATATCAATACCTCAGATATGCAGATGACACCACCCTTATAGCAGAAAGCAGAGGTACTAAAGAGCTTCTAAATGAAGGTGAAAGAGGAGAGTGAAAAAGCTGGCTTAAGACTCAATATTCAAAAAACTAAGATCATGGCATCCAGTCCCATCACTTCATGGCAAACAAATGGGAAACAATGGAAACAGTGACAGATTTTATTTTCTTGGGTACCAAAATCAGTACCAGTGATGACTGCAGCCAAGAACTTAAAAGACACTAGCTCCTTGGAAGAAAAGCTATGACAACCTTAGAAAGTGTATTAAAAGGCAGAGACATCACTTTACCGACAAAGGTCCACATAGTCAAAGCTATGGTTTTTCCAGTAGTCACGAACGGATGTGAGTTGAACTGTAAATAAGGCTGAGCATTGAAGAATTGATGATTTTAAACTGTGGTGTTGGAGAAGACTCTTGAGAGGCCCTTGGACAGCAAGGAAATCAAACCAGTTAATCTCAAAGGAAATCAATCTTGAGTATTCATTGGAAGGACTGATGCTGAAGCTGAAACTCCAATACTTTGGCCACCTGATGCAAAGCTGACTCATTGGAAAAGACCTTGGTGCTAGGAAAGATTGAAGGCAAGAGGATAAGGGGGCGACAGAGGACGAAATGTTTGGATGGCATCACCGATTCAAGAGCATGCTTTTGAGCAAGCTCCAGGTGATGGTGAAGGACAGGGAAGCCTGGCGTGCTGTAGTCCATGGAGTCACAAAAAGTCCTCATGACTGAGCAACTGAACAATAACGTGGCAGGGCTAGTGATGCAGACCTAGGGAGTGGACATGTCGTCATAGGTGAAGAGGGATGGGATGGATTGGGAGATTGGATTGACATGCATGCCTTTCCATGTGTAAAATAGATAGCTATTGAGAACCTCCTGTATAACAGAGGCTTCCCTGGTATCTCAGAGGGTAAAGTGTGTGTCTGCAATGCGGGAGACCCGGGTTCAATCCCTGAGTTGGGAAGATCCCCTGCAGAAAGAAATGGCAGCCCACTCCAGTAGTTTTGCCTGGAAAATCCCATGGATGGAGGAGCTTGGTAGGCTGCAGTCCATGGGGTCACTAAGAGTCGGACATGACTGAGCGACTTCACTTTCACTTGTATAACAGAGGGAGCTCAGCTTGATTCTCTCTAGGGACCTAGATGCATAGGATGTGAAGGTGGCGGGAAGTCCAAGTGGAAGGAGATACATGTATAAACATAGCTGATTCACCTTGTTGTACAGCAGAAACTAACACAGCATTGTGAAACAACTATATCCCAATTGAAAAAAGAAAAGTGAGACACCAAACCAGATAAGCCTGAGGCTATAAAAGAGAGATACAATATATCTATATCAGCTAATGCTAAAATATTCTAATTAAATGAAATATGAAGCACTTTGAGCTTTGGCCAAGAATTTTGAAGAAACAGGATAAAGAAATGAACAAAAATATAAGAAAAAACTCCTGACCATTAAAGCATTTTAAAGAAATAATAAAAATGTATGAGAACCCTCAATAGCATTATACTGCATACGACTGTTACTAGCAATAACAACTTCATCTAATACTCTTGTGCACATACTTTGTGTTGGGCACATGGTTTTAAATGTTTTATGAACTAATTTAGTTTCCATAAAGCAATGAGAAATGTACTATTTTTATCCCTACTATATAAAGATGAAGAAACAGAAGCACAAGAGGGTGAGTAACTTGCACTTTGTTTCACGGCTGCAAAATGACAAGAGCATCAAGAATCTACACACAGAAGACACTTGCAAGAGGAGACTAGTTGAGAAGCCTTTGTTGCTTCTCGACCAGAATGTAACTTTAGTTTCTCAGAAAACTAAAATAGAACTACCATATGATCCAATAATCTTGCTTCTGGGTATATGGCTGGAGGAAGTAAAGTCACTGTCTTAAATAGATATCTGAATTCCCATGTTCATTGCAATAGATACTTGGATTCCTGTGTTTGACTACAATGTACTCCTCCACTAAATTTAAGTCACGGTCTCATTTCAGCTTAATACAATAGTCATATTGGTCATTCATTGCTTTATAAAATCAGCTTTTTTATAAAAGGTTTATCTCTGGCAAAGGAGGTTTTTTAAAAAATTAAAATGAGATTGTTCAGCATCCCCGTGAGGTCAGGGAAATGGCAAGCATTGTTCTTGTTTGTTTCTAACTGTGTTTAAGACTGCGGTACATCACTTTCAAGGAAATATATTGATTCTTCTAAGAGAGATTCTGTTAGAGCTTGATTTCTTTGGATTACAATGAGAATCCATTAGGCCCATCCCTTCCCTTCCCCATATAATGTGTAAATACAAAATTTATTTCCTCTCAACCAGATCTCTTACAACCCTGTTCTAAGCCCTGAAGACTGGAGTGAGGACATGGAGCTAACACTTGGCCAAAGCTTAATGTAATCTTTCTAACTAGTGATTGGGGTATTTCTGGGTTAAGGTACGGAATACATCAGGAAGCAATCTATATACTTGGAAGCAATTTTGTCAACATTTTTTAAATAGAAAATGTGAAAATCAATAGATTACATTTGATTTCTGCTTGGGGTCTTAGTTTCTATTCTTGAAACTAGCTTTGTCTGCCTGACTAGAGAGGTATTAAAGTCTCCTCCTTGGATGGCATTTAAATTTTACTGAGATCAGTGTATCTCACTCACAACTTGGTGGTTCATGCTAGGAAGATGAAGCACTTCCTAAAGGAAACCTATGCCTAGAAATAATCAAATTTCTTATGCTTTTTCCTCTGGTTTCTCTCTCTTTTATTGTATCTTTAAACTTAATATTTAAATTTTGCAAGAATGTGGATAAAAGGGAACTCTTATGCACTGCTGATGGGAATGTAAATTGGTACAAGCACTATGAAGGTTTTTCAGAAAACGAAAATAGAGCTATCATATGACCCAATAATCTTGCTTATAGGTATATAGTTGGAGAAAGTAAAGTCACTATCTTAAATAGATATCTGCATTACCATGTTCATTGCAGGACTATTTACAATAGCCAAGATGTAGAAGCAATTTAAATGTTCATTAGCAGATGAATGGATGAAGAAAATATGGTGTATATGCACAATGGAATATTATTCAGTCACAAAAATAAGAAAATTCTGCCATTTGTGATATGATGAGTGGACCTTGAGGGCATAATGGGAAGTGAAATATGTGATACAGAGAAAGATGAATACTGTGCATTCTTATATGTGGAATAATAATAAAAAAAAGCTAAACTCATAAACAGATAGTAGATTGCCGGTTTCTGGGGGCAACGGGGTAAGGAAAGTTGGGAGATGTTGTTCTAGTTATGAGATGAGTATGTTCTGGAGCTGTAACATATAGCATGGGGATTATAGTTAACAATGTTGTATTGTATATTTGCAAGATGCTAAGAGAGTAGACAAAGAATGCTCAAACTACCGCACAATTGCACTCATCTCACGCTAGTAATGATCAAAATTCTCCAAGCCAGGCTTCAGCAATACATGAACCGTGAACTTCCAGATATGCAAGCTGGTTTTAGAAAAGGCAGAGGAACCAGAGATCAAATTGCCAACATCCGCTGGATCATGGAAAAAAGTAAGACAGTTACAGAAAAACATCTATTTCTGCTTTATTGACTATTCCAAAGCCTCTGACTGTGTGGATCACAATAAACTGGAAAATTCTGAAAGAGATGGGAATACCAGACCACTGACCTGCCTCTTGAGAAATTTGTATGCAGATCAGGAAGCAACAGTTAGAACTGGACATGGAACAACCGACTGGTTCCAAATAGGAAAAGGAGTACATCAAGGCTGTGTATTGTCACCCTGCTTATTTAACTTCTATGCAAAGTACATCATGAGAAACGCTGGGCTGGAAGAAGCACAAGCTGGAATCAAGATTGCTGGGAGAAATATCAAGAACCTCAGATATGCAGATGACACCACCCTTATGGCAGAAAGTGAAGAGGAACTAAAAAGCCTCTTGATGAAAGTGAAAGAGGAGAGTGAAAAAGTTGACCTAAAAAGCTCAACGTTCAGAAAAGTAAGATTGTGGCATCTGGTCCCATCACTTCATGGGAAATAGTTGAGGAAACAGTGGAAACAGTGTCAGACTTTATTTTTGGGGGCTCCAAAATCACTGCAGATGGTGACTGCAGCCATGAAATTAAAAGACGCTTACTCCTTGGAAGAAAAGTTATGACCAACCTAGATAGTATATTCAAAAGCAGAGACTTTACTTTGCCAACAAAGGTCCGTCTAGTCAAGGCTATGGTTTTTTCAGTGGTCATGTATGGATGTGAAAGTTGGACTGTGAAGAAAGCTGAGCACTGAAGAATTGATGCTTTTGAACTGTGGTGTTGGAGAAGACTCTTGAGAGTCCCTTGGACGGCAAGGAGATCCAACCAGTCTATCCTAAAGGAGATGAGTCCTGGGTGTTCTTTGGAAGGACTGATGCTGAGGCTGAAACTCCAATACTTCGCCACCTCATGCAAAGAGTTGACTCTTTGGAAAAGACTCTGATGCTGGGAGGGATTGGGGGCAGGAGGAGAAGGGGACGACCAAGGATGAGATGGCTGGATGGCATCACCGTCTCAATGGACATGAGTCTGGGTGAACTCCGGGAGTTGGTGATGGACAGGGAGGCCTGGCGTGCTGCGATTCCTGGTGTCACAAAGAGTCGGACACGACTGAGCGACTGAACTGAACTGAACTGAACTGAAGAGAGTGGACCTTAACTGTTCTCATCAAAGACAAAAAATTGTAGTTATGTGAGATGATGGATGTGTAAACTAACCCTATTGTGGTAATCACTTCACAATATATACATTTATCAAATAGTCACCTTGTACATGTTAAACTTATAGTGTTGTATGTCACTATGGCTCAACAAAGCTAAGGGAAAAAGGTTTTCAGAGTTTCTTGTGTCGTTTATAATCCATGTTGGCATAATTAACAAAATGAGCATATATATATATATGTAAATATATATAAACACATGTTTATGTTATTGTTTAGTCACTCAGTCATGTTGGACTCTCTGTCACTCCATAAACTGCAGCGCACCAGGTTTTCCTGTCCTTCACTACCTCTTGGAGTTTGCTCAAACTCATGTCCGTAGAATCAGTGATGCCATCCAACCATCCTCTGTCATCCCCTTCTCCTCCCGCCTTCAATCTTTCCCAGCATCAGGATCCTTTCCAATGAGTCAGTTCTTCACATTAGGTGGCCAAAGTATTGGAGTTTCAGCTGCAGCATCAGTTCTTCCAATGAATATTCAGGACTGATTTCCCTTAGGATGGACTGGTTGGATCTCCTTGCAGTCCAAGGGACTCTCAAGAGTCTTCTCCAACACCACAGTTCAAAAGCATCAATTCTTTGGTGTACAGTCTTCTTTGTAGTTCAACTCTCACATCCATACATGACCACTGGGAAAACCATAGGGTTGACTAGACGGACCTTTGTCAGCAAAGTAATGTCTCTGCTTTTTAATATACTGTTTAGATTTGTCATAGCTTTTCTTCCAAGGAGCAAGTATCTTTTAATTTCATGGCTGAAGTCACCATCCATATGATTTTGGAGCCCAAGAAAATAAAATCTACCACAGTTTCCATTTTTCCCTATCTATTTCCCACCAAGTGATGGGACCAGATGCCATTATATTAGTCTTTAGAATGTTGAGTTTGAAGCCACCTTTTTCACTCTCCTCTTCCACCATTGTCAAGAGGCTCTTTAGTTCCTCTTCACACTCTGCCATTAAAGTGGTATCATCTGCATATCTGATGTTGCTGAATTTTCTCCTGGCATTTTCGACTTCGCTTGTGTGAATCCAGCCCAGTATTTCGCATGATGTACTCTGATATAAGTTAAATAAGCAGGGTGACAGTATACAGCCTTGATGTAGTCCTTTCCCAGGTTTGAACCAGTCTGTTGTTCCATGTTGCATTCTGTTTTTTCTTGACCTGTATACTGGTTTCTTGAGGCAGGTAATGAGATCCCCAACAACCCTTCTTTCAAAAGTTAGTGTTAGACTGACCTCTGCCACACACACACAAATTTTTGTAGACAGGTGCAAAGAAGTTCATTGGATCTGTTGTCTACACTCATAGTTTTAGTTATCTGACTACTCCTTGCAGTGAAAAGCTTCCTAGAGGCAATGGTAGCTACATTTCAAAACAGTGCTTTCAAACTATTTATGGTGTGAGACCATTGTATTTTTATTTCCAATTTATCCCAGACTAATGTTTTTGTAAGATACACCAGTGTATACATAGTGTAACATAGAATAGTGATTTTTAACAAGGCAAGTAGTTTTATTAAAATATCTACTGTGCTAATTCAAGGATTCACTTTTATCAGTGAAGACACATTTCTAATAGTTATTATTTGAATTACCAGGCCAAGCAATGAAGGGAGATGGAGATGGGCTGAAACATTTGTAGTAGCCTCTAGAATAGCCAGTTCTCTTGAAAAATTTCTGAATATCCTTGGAGACTGAATTCTCAATCATTGGTAAATGACCTCCCTAGGTTGGTAGCTAAAGTGTCACACTAACCTAAATGAACTGTTCCGAAGTTAATTATAGTCACCATCATCTACGGTCTATTATCTCAAACACAGTGAGTCAAACTTAGCTGACTCATCATACCCGAGAAACTGTGTCCTCCTGCTCCAGTGCACGTGTGGAACTCACCTCAGATGCGGGGCTGGCTCTCATTTCCCTGCTGCCTGTCCTTGACATGTTTATTCTGTTTTGAGAAGACAGAATGGGGTGAAAATAAAGGAAACTGATGTTAGTTTCTAAGTACATAATTGATCCTTATACTGCTCTAAAAATACTCGTTGGTGGAGCCTTTGGCACCTAGATGAAGGTTTCTAGCTTAAAAATAAATACAGAAACCCACATATGTTCTAAGATGGTTGATGAGGGATTTTTGCTTTTTTGTTTGCCCAGCGAGTGAAGTAAATTGGTTCCCGATAGAATTTTGATTCCTGTCACCATATCAGATGACCATAGATATTAAAACCTCTGAATTCAATTACCATATCTGTCTGGATAAGCCAGTGAAAAATTCTAGTAAATGTGGATGGAGGTTGAGGGCAGAATTCATCTAAGTGTAAGATATCCCCCAGCTCTACCTTCTAAAATCTGATACTGCAAGTTCCTGATAATACTATACTTCCCTGGTATAAAAGTTATGCTAACTTCTTAATTCAGTACATTTGCTAATTTACCAATTACATGGATTAAAGGCCAATACGAAGTCATTTTCTGAGTGTCTCTGAAGTGTGCTTTCAGACAGTTTGTGTCTTTTAAAGCCAAGGCATGGTGTTTGGCAAAAAATGTATTAAGATTTTGGCAAAAGCTATTATTTACTTACAGTGACCAATTAATGGATCATTCATAATTGCATGTAGAATATTTTAACAATCAAGGAATTAAGGGTTATAAAGTCCTTTACAGTCATAGCAGTTTTTATAATACTCTGTCTATTGGCATCTCCAGATTTTTGAAATGATGGTAATCATTCAGTTCAGTTCAGTTCAGTTCAGTTGCTCAGTTGTGTCTGACTCTTTGCGACCCCATGAATCGCAGCACGCCAGGCCTCCCTGTCCATCACCATCTCCCAAAGTTCACTCAGACTCACATCCCTTGAGTCAGTGATGCCATCCAGCCAGCTCATCCTCTGTCGTCCCCTTCTCCTCCTGCCCTCAATCCCTCCCAGCATCAGAGTCTTTTCCCAAGAGTCAACTCTTTGCATGAGGTAGCCAAAGTACTGGAGTTTCAGCTTTAGCATCATTCCTTCCAAAGAAATCCCAGGGCTGATTTCCTTCAGAATGGACTGGTTGGATTTCCTTGCAGTCCAAGGGACTCTCAAGAGTCTTCTCCAATACCACATTACCATCAGGCTAAAATTTTATCACACAATCATGGAAATTCTAAGTAGGAAGAATAGCATTTATTTCTAATGTGTTACCTACAGTGACTGTCCTGTGTCTGTGTCAGTATTGTATAGTTGTATGGGAAGGATGTGATTTATTTTGGATATTGGGTGAGATGTGGGAGGTTATATTTTCCAAAGTTGGCCACAAAAGTTTTTTAATCCCCTCCTCTTATAACTGAGTGTCCACATGTCTCTATTTCTCTATTCCTTCCCTGGAAATGGGTTCATCTCTATTGTTTTTCTAGATTCCACATATATGTGTTAATATGCAATATTTGTTTTTTTCTTTCTGACTTACTTCACTCTACATGACAGACTCTAGCTCCATTCACATACCTGCAAATGACCAAATTGTGTTCCTTTTTATGACCGAGTAATATTCCATTGTATATATGTACGACATCCTTATCCATTCATCTGGTGTTGGATGGTAGGTTGTTTCTGTATCTTGGCTATTGTAAAGGGTGCTGCAATAAACATCAGGGTGCATGTGTCCTTTTGAATTATGGTTCTCTGTGGATATGTGCCCAGTAGTGGGATTGCTGTGCCATACGGTAGTTCTGGTTTTAGTTTCTTAAGCAACCTTCATACGGTTCTCCACAGTGGCTGCATCAATTCATATTCCCACCAATGTGCAAGAAGCTTTGCTTTTCCCCACATCCTCTCCAGCATTTATTGTTTGTAGATTGTTTGCTGGTGGCTATTCTGATCAGCGTTAAGTCATACTTCATTGAAGTTTTGGTGGGCATTTCTCTAATAATTAATTATGTTGAGCATCTTTTCATGTGCCTCATGGCTATCTGTATGTCTTTGGAGAGACATCTATTTATGTTTTCTGCCCATTTTTGTTTGGGTTGTTTATTTTTTTGATATTGAGCTCCATGGGCTGTTTTTATAGTTTGGAGTTTAATCCTTAGTTAGGGGAGATACTGTTGCTGAAACTTGGCTTCTGTACACTGGCACCAATTTGAAACATGGAGACAGAGTTCTGACTTAAGCAGAAAACGATAGCTTTATTTCTTTGCCAAGCAAAGGAAGATACAGCAGATAAATGCTCTCAAGACTGTGTCCCACCTTGGAGGGGCTCTTGAGGAGTCTTATGGTGTTCAAGGAGCAGAGCATGATCAGTTTGTGAACATTCTTCTGATTTTTTGGTGATGAAGTAATCAAGGAGTCAGCATCATCAACCCTCTGGTTTCAACTGCACTGGGGTCTCCTGCATGCTTGGGGGTAGCTTAGAGTTAACTTCTACCTGGTGGGGTTTTCAGAATCTGTAAAACAGCCTAACGGACATGGCTCAGAATATTTTCTATAGTCCTTGAGGAAGAACTAAAGGTCCTTGACTTTGTTTGCTGGTTAAAGTATTATTTTGTCTTGCTTGGCAGTTTTCCTTTCTTTCTAAATTTTCTCACTTCTCTGATTAAATTTATTCTTTGACTAAAGTTTTTCTACAGACAAAATGCAGGCAGAGGACATGGGTGAAGGTCTACTTTAGGAAGGCCTCATAGGGTCCTGCTCGACTACAATACTCTGTGGGAAAGAAAGATGACTCAGTATAATTTTACCATAAATAACTGCCATTCTAGTAAATGGGCAAATAATTATTTCTGTAAGAGGAGTCCCAAGCTATGGAATGCAGCTCGAGGTGTTCTAGTATATGATTGCTTATGGTGAATAGATCTACACTCTATGGAATTACAAGGCATGCTCCTTGGAGAATGCTACATGAGCTGTACAACTCTGTGTAAGATGGAGATGTTTTATGACATATACACACTCAGCTGCGTGAAATAATCTGCATATTTACTGAGAGACATCTGTGCAAGTCGACTCCTTATATCCTAGAAATTATTAGTAGAATTTTGTGCTGGGTAAGATTTATAGGTTTGCTTGAGTCTCATTTGACAATCTAATGCTTTCTATTTGCTTGAACTGGAATCTCACATTGTGATATAATAAAAATTAGTATTATTTGTAATTTCAATTCTAATACTTTAAAACTGTCTATATAATCCTAGGCCAGGAAAATATTTTAAATAAAAATATTAAAATATTAAAAATAAATAAAGATCTTAGTGTTTTGACAGTACTTTTAGTAGCAAAAGTAATTTCTCCCTTTACCTTTCTTTCTCCAAAGAATTCTTGATGACATTCTCTTTTCTATTGCAAGATGTATTAATATAAATTTTGTAAATCCCAAACTGAGGTATTTAATGGGTGAATTATCATATTTATAACTTTGGGTTTTCCTACCCTGTACATGAATATTTTTCTTCCATTTCTCCAAGTCTTCTATTTTTTTAGGACTTCCCTGGTGGCTCAGACGGTAAAGCGTCTTGCTTACAATGCGGGAGACCTGGGTTTGATCCCTGGGTCAGGAAGATCCTCTGGAGAAAGAAATGGCACCCCACTCCAGTACTCTTGCCTGGAAAATCCCATGGACAGAGGAGCATGGTGGGCTACAGTCCACGGGGTCGCAAAGAGTTGGACACGACTGAGCGACTTCACTTTCACTTTTTCTATTTTTTTAATAGATATTTTTGTCCATATAATTGATGCCTATAAATTATTTTTTAAAAGCATAATGATATTTTAGCTTGTTTAATTTATGTAATTTATCATTTTACATAAAATTTATAAATTTTATTCATAAAAATTTTATTTTTCAAGAATTAAAATCAGTAATACATGTTTCATGTAACAAAGATTTTCATATTCTTAATAATGAAAAAATAAGTTTGCAACCTTCTCCAACCTCCTCATTTTCTCTGTATGGTTTCATCATCCCATTGTGCATCTTTCCACAACTATTTTCTTTGTGCTGATATAAATATAGACACACAGACAGACAGACACAGATACACATGGGTGTTTATTTCCTTAAAATGGTATTAGGTAATTGCATGTATCCCATTCTGTTTTCTGGTTAGTGATTTCTACTGGCATAGGTTTTGCTTTTACATCATATAGTTCTGTGTCATTTTCTGCTAAATTATCATATGTATATAATGCTAATATTATATTCATATTTCAATTCTTCACATCTGTTTTTGTTTGTTTTTATTACTTTAGCTAGGCCTTAGAAAATTGAATGAGAATATTGAGACATATTCTGATTTTGTTGGTAATGTCAATGCTTTGTCTCTTATTATTACTACCATAATAATAGATATGTGATTCTTCCAAAATTATCATGAGTTTGTATTATAATTAGAGTCATTATCAAATATATATTGCAAGGGCATAATATTTGAATAATATATAGCAGAATAAATTATGTTGGTAAATTTACTAATATTTGATGTCCTTTTCATTTTTAAATGAATACTACTAGTTTAACAATATTTCAAAACAAAACTCATTTAAATTTTTTTCCTTTTTTTAGATTTTAAGCTGAATGTTCAGTGCATTAATTTGCTGTTTCTTTATTAAAATAGTTTGAAGTCATTAGTTTCATTCTCAGTGTGGCTTTGTGAAGTAACATGTTCTAGGGTAACATGTATTAAAGGTACCATTCATATATTAAATACCAGGTCCTAAGTGCATATGTACATCTATACAAATACATATTGATATCAGTTTTGATCAAGTTAGTTCATTTGTATGTTAGCATTTTTCAATGTTTCAGATTATTTGAGGTTGATTTTTTGTTGTTAAAAACTTGTTAATTATATGCTGCTTGGTATATATGTTTTTTGGAAGCCTGGCATGCTGCAGTCCATGGGGTTACAAAGAGTTGGACACAACTGAGCAAATTAACTGACTGAAGGTGTTTATTGAAATTTACTTTATATAGCAATATACACTCAATTTTATTAAATATCTTTTGAACACTGAAGAAAGATACCTTTATTTGTGGGTCAAATATTAAACATCAATACATATACATATACACACACAAATACATAAAATCGACTTTAACTGTACCAACAGTCCTCATTGTATAGTCCATGACCCACTGCGGGAGCTGACTCTCTCTCAAGGGGTCCACGAAGTCAAAACTCTTTTTATAATAGTACTGTAATATTACTGATTTGTTTTCATGTTGATGTTCAGACAGATGTTACAACAAGCACAGAAGATGAAATGTCTGGTTTCCTGACATGAAAGAAAACAGTGGCCCGCAGTTGCACTCATATTCATATAATCTTTACCACACACCTTCACAGTTAAAAAAAAAAAAGATTTCGCTTAAGAATGTCTTCTTGAAGCAGTAAACATTACTAATTCCATTAATTCGTTTCCTTTGAATGGTCATATTTTTAAAATATTTTCAATAGATAGGAGTACTTACTGAAATATTTGTGTTTAAAATAAAGCATTCTTCTGCAAACCAAAGTATGATGACATTTCTAGGAGAAACACTTTTGAGGTTGTTATAGTCAGCATACAAACTAGATACTTCATAGTACCCTACGTTTATCTGAAAGAGTGGCTGACAAGTAACTATGATCATTCACACATTGCTTGATTTCCCTAAAAATAAACAAAGTGAGCCTGTCACTGAAAGGGAAGATAACTGACAGAACTGCAGTCAGATAAAATGTTTACCTTTCAAGAAAAAATTAGAATTTTGGAAAACTTGAATCTGCCACCCTGAGCAGAACAGCTTCCCAATGCTTATCAACTTTCTGATTAGATTTGCTGGTGATATTAATAAATATGATTTTTTGATGGTATCTAAGATTCTTAGTAATTCACTAATGTCGCAAATTATGTGATGCTTCACATTGTTGATACTTTAATTATTGAAAGAAAATAGCATCCTCTTGATTGACTTCCCTGGTCGCTCAGATGGTAAAGCGTCTGTCTACAATGTGGGAGACCCAGGTTCGATACCTGGGTTGGGACGATCCTCTGGAGAAAGAAATGGCAACCCACTCCAGTACTCTTGCCTGGAAAATCCCATGGACGGAGGAGCCTGGTAGGCTACAGCCCACGGGGTCACACAGAGTCAGACACGACTGAGTGACTTCACTTTCTTTCTTTTGATTTTACAAGACAGTGGTAGGCAAATATGCATAAACATCCATTTAAAAACATTTAAAATATGATAAAAAACTGTTGGTGAATATAAAAGTGTCATTGCCAAAATATATTCTTTAAATAACATGTTTATAAGTGTAAAGTAGATGTCTAAATTCGGGATTAAAAAAACAGTTTTTTTTTAAAGAAAATGTTTTGTCTTCTTTGGGGAGAGTACTAGAAAGGTTATAGATGAGAAATAAAAGAGTCAATCTATCAAGGATGACATTATAATTATAGCAAATGTCTTACTAGGAAATCTCAATTGATTCCTATACTTTGGATCTATTTTCCATTTAGCCTCATTTATCAGTTTGGCAACTGGGAGTAACCTTCATGGCTTTCTAGTCTTATTATCTCTTTAAACAGGAAACTTTTGTTTTACTTTTTCAAATAATACTCTTAACAGGTTTATTCCAAGTAGGCAGTGAAGAAGGCAGCAAATACTAGAGAAATAGTATATATTAAATTCATCTTTCCAGAAGATGTCAACCTTTTTAGCCACATTTCCCTGCTAACAGGATGATTGTAGAGTCAAATCTGTTCACATACCCTACTCTTAAAAATTTCAGGTGAAATGTGTAACTAGGAATACCAACATGTTATTTTAATTTCACACCTACTCTTTACTAGATACCTAGGTGTTTTAAAAATAGATGCTTCAGACATGGTGATTTATTCACTAGACATGTGTAAACATGTAACTGAGCCTAATGTTCTCAAGTTTCTAACTCAGGTGTCAGTGTAGCTGATCCCTGTATGCCAAGAATATGTAGCTTCATTCCTAGGGGAAATATTTCTAAATAACTTCCAAACTAAATTTTTTCATAATGCCAAGATAGGCAGGGTAACATATAAAATAAATTGAGTGGATACCTGTACCTAAATACTAGAGAAAGCAAAATCTACATATTTACTGCGTAGCATGGGGTAATCATTTTATAAGGCTGTGAGTGGCAGACTGTGGAAATATGAAATATTCATATATCATAGCTCTTGCCCTCTAAATTTACAGCCTGGTAGAGAAGAATGATGATGTCCTTGAAACCAATGCAAAACAATGATTGGGTGCCATTGTAAGGGTTACAGGGGAAGAACCCAATGAGCTTGGGTGAAAATACTAAAGAAAGGTAAGCTGATAAGAAATTTTTATATGAGTGATACACTGATGTTCAATCAGAGAAGGCAATGGCAACCCACTCTAGTACTCTTGCCTGGAAAATCCCAGGGATGGAGGAGCCTGGTGGGCTGCCATCTGTGGGGTCTCATAGAGTTGGACATGACTGATGGAACTTAACAGCAGCAGCAGCACAACGATGTTCAATAGACTTTGCTGAATGCTACTGTGAATATTTCTAAAGGTGAATATTAGAGGCTGTTTTGATTGTTGTCAGAAGATTTTATTGAGGCCACTATTTGTAATTTGCCCAGTCAGAAATCTCAAAAAATAGTTCTGGATTGTAGCATAATTTTTCCTTCTAATTAATACTTGTAGGTATCATCACATGTGCCAAACTTATTGACATGTTATAGGATCCTAAAATCTCATAGGATAAGGATATCATAACTGCTTACTCCATGAAAATGATTGTTATTTAGTTTATATAATTATATATAATTATGAGATCCCTTCAAACCGTTTATATGTATGATGGTTCCAGTAGGCAGAATAATGCCCTTTCCCTATCCCCAAATAGCATGTCCCAAACCCCAGAACTCTTGAATATGTTACCTTTACAAAAGGGACTTATAGATGTGATTAAGAGTACTGACTATGAGGTGGGAAGAGTCAGCATACTGACCTCCTGCTGGATTATCTAGGTAGTCCCAACTGAATCACTCGATTCCTTAAAGCAGAACACCTTTCCTGACTCGGTTCCAGAGATGAGATGGGAGAAGTGGCAGGAACTCTAAGCATTAGTCTTGGCTTGAAGCAACCTAGATGTCCATCAGCAGATGAATGGATAAGAAAGCTGTGGTACATATACACAATGGAGTATTACTCAGCCATTAAAAAGAATACATTTGAATCAGTTCTAATGAGCTGGATGAAACTGGAGCCGATTATACAGAGTGAAGTAAGCCAGAGAGAAAAACACCAATACAGTATACTAACATATATATATATGGAATTTAGAAAGACAGTAATGATAACCCTATATGCGAGACAGCAAAAGAGGCACAGATGTATAGAACAGACTTTTGGACTCTGTGGGAGAGGGAGAGGGTGGGATGATTTGGGAGAATGGCATTGAAACATGTATACTATCATGTAAGAAACGAATTGCCAGTCTAGGTTCGATGCAGGATACAGGATGCTTGGGGCTGGTGCACTGGGATGACCCAGAGAGATGATATGGGGAGGGTAGTGGGAGGGGGGTTCAGGATTGGGAACTCATGTACACCCGTGGTGGATTCATGTCAATGTATGGCAAAACCAATACAGTATTGTAAAGTAAAAAAAAAGAATAAATAAAATAAAATATAAAAAAATAAAAAATAAAGCAATTATACTCCAATTAAAAAAAAAATGAAAAAGGAGACCAAAAACAAAGAAATTGGGGCAGTTCCTAGAAGGAACTGTGAGCTGGAAGACCCCCAGCTCACAAATACGAAGGAGCTGGAGATGCACCTTACAATTTAGGAGGGACTGAACTCTGCCAGGGTGGTGCTAGTGGTAAAGAACCTGCCTGCCAGTGCAGGAGACATAAAAGACAGAGGTTTGATCCCTGGGTCAGGAAGATCCCTGGGAAAGGAAATGGCAGCCCACTCCAGTATTCTTGCCTGGGAAATCCCAGGGATGGAGGAGCCTGGTGGGCTACAGTCCATGGGGCCACAGAGTCAGACACCACTAAAGTGGTTTAGCACCTGCCAACCTCTCTGATTTTTGCTCCTGTTGGATTTCTGACCTGTAGAGCTGAAAAAGAGTAAATTTGCATTCAGTTTAGGCAGTTAAATTTGTTGTAATTTATTATTATGGCAATAGATGAATACTTTTTTCTTCCCCAACTCACTTAACGGATGTGACACGCTCCCATAAGTGATCTTTTGCAGCAGAAGTTGTTTTCAGAACTGAACATTGAGCTTTTTTGTCTTTCTCAGCACACAGATTTACACATACATTCAAATGTGGAAACGCTAAGTAAACCACTTTATTTTTTCACAATATTTAAATATGCATTATAACTTAAGAGGATTTGTCAGTCTTATGATTTCAGGCCTGCTTCATTAAAGATTTCCTAAGGTCCTGACCTTGCTTTCATTCATATAATTAAGTGATCTAATGCAGTCAGTATTTACATTGTGGTCATGCCTTCAATACCTCTGCTAATACTAGGAAAAAAAAAATGTTCTAAAGATTTGGTATTTAGTTTTGCTCCCAAAAGACTTCATATAAAGTTTTTGAAGTTTACATTAGAAGGTTTGTTTGTCTTGTCAATTTGAAATGTGAAGCTCTTACTGGCTTAAGCACAATAGAGCCTTGAACAGTATGTTATCTTTTATATTAATAAAACAACACTGGATTCACATTTCTGAAATAGAAAAATTCGAAACATAATGCTTCACTTGAACACATTATGTTAATAAATCTTAATTAAAGGGACTTTCTTAAGTAATAAATTTGAACAATATAACAATCAGAACTATTGTGAAAAATAATCCATTGTTATTACCATGAATAAAAGACTGGAAGAATAGTTGTTTTTCTGAATCATCTAATATTCTGGAAATATATTTTGCTATTATAATCAATGGAAATAAAGATACAGAAAAGGTGAAATTCCTTGTGAAAGTATGATATTTCTTAAATATCTGATTTAAAAAACAGGTATTTTCTCCCCATAGGGAAGATGGTATAGTGTAACCTTAACTGTAGGAAATACAAAAGGCTAATGTTTTAACAAAGAATTCATTTATAAGGAGTAGGTTTAATAGCCCAACACTAATTCCACAATTTGACATTAATTCACATCATGAAAATATAAACTACTTGGAGATTATGATGTCTTCGTTTGGCATTTTCTATTTCTCTCTGATAAAAATGCAGGAGAAACATATAATAAGCACATCAGTGGTTTCTCTGTTCTGTAGTTCACTGGTATCGAGGCATATGCAGTAACATCTGGGAAGTGTGGTTTGGGTCTTCTGCTTATTGCCATCAGGTTTGTACCAAGTGTTCTTCCCCTTGTGAATGACATCATCTATTAATACCATGCTTTGGTCAGAGTGCAATATGGTTAATTTGAATTTAATAGGCAGGTTGTTTCCTGACATTATGCAATGAGCAAAGTGCTCTGGGAAGCAGCGTGCTGGACAGTATGGGCTTTGACCCTGACCTTCAGGAGCACATATGAGCTAAAATGTCCCTTGATACTGACAGTGAAAGGTCATGGTTGTGGTGGTAGTGAATATTTTTTGTAGGTAACTTCTTTTCTTTTTAATTTAATCATTTTAATTGGAGGCTAATTACTTTACAATGTTGTATTGGTTTTGCCATACATCAACATGAATCTGCCACGTGTTCCCCATCCTAAACCCCCCTCCCACCTCCCTCCCCATACCATCTTAGTAAGAGTTATTGTAAAAGTTATATTCAGTATGTAGAAAGCTAAATCTTTCTTTTGGAAATGTCCTTATAACCTTTTGATACTAAAGAGGTTAAAATGATAATCACCATAAACCATAGCAATTCTGGTCCTTATCTCTTTCCACATGTTTTCCAATCAACTATTGAGTCCTCCCCCTTCTTTTTCTTTAATAACCCTAATATGTTATAAAGTACACATTAGGTAACATATTAAGTAATGTTTTTAACCTTCAAAAAATCAATAAAACACACCTCTGTGCCTCACTGAATTATCACTATAACACAGATCTTGTTAGTGATCACAACCCTTCAGTGATATTTCCTTAAGGCTCTTTTAATGCTAGAAGTCAAAGTATTAAGCTTTCAAATCTCAGTATACAGTGCATAGAGTTTCTATATCTGCTTGGGAAAACACATTTTGAATGTGTGAATTATGTTTCTTGTATTTTTCTGTAAAAGTATAATACTTCTGTATAACACATTCATGTCAGTTTCACTCCAATCTTTATACTAATTTAAGGTTGCCAAATAAAACATAGGACACCCAATAAAACTTGAATTTCAGAAAAACAACAAATAATTTTATTATGTTCCATGTAACATTTGAGACAATCATACTTTAAAAAATTATTCAGTTCATCTGAAATTCAAATTTGGCTTGAATAAACCATACCCTAATTGCTATTGTATTATTCACTGAATGAACGACAGAACACTTTCCACCTTGTTTTCTTCAGTGTAAGGTTGCTTAATTGTATCACAAAATATAATTATTAAATTTTCTAGTGAGATGTTAAAGAAATAATTACAGGTTAGAAGATAACATGGGATAATTGTTAACTCTTTGCCTTGACACACAAGCCCCACAATAAACCTATTGTGTTCAGGAGGTCCTAAAATATAAAATAGAGTAACTTATGAAAGGCAAGTAAATAAAAATGTTGAAGCAGAAATGAACCATCAAATGAGACAGTTGATCTTGGGTATTTATTCTGTCCCTTCAGTTTAACCCCCAGGGATTAAATCTTTACACCCACTACTGCTGCTAAATGTTCTAGACCTCGTTCCATTATATTGAGCTTACAGGTATGCCACATTTAGGGTGTGTGTGTGTATGTGTGTGTTTAGTCTAAGGTGGGTGGTGGTGGTTTTAGTAATAAGTTGTGTGGGACTCTTGTGGCCTCATGGACAACCCCATGGGCTGCAGCCCATAAGGATCCTCTGTCCATGGGATTTCCCAGGCAAGAACACTGGAGTGGGTTGCTGTTTCCTTCTCCAGGGGATCTTCCATCACCTCCACTGTAGGTAGAATCTTGACCAACTGAGCAACCAGAGAAGTCCAAGTTGGGAAAGAACTAAAGAATGTCTTAGGGTATGGAAAGCACCCCATGACTGATGGTGCTAACCAAGTGAGGGGGTGGATTCCGAGAAATTAAAAAGCTGATGAACAGCTGATCGAAGGGACGGCAACTTAGGTGGGGTGGGGTCTTGGCGATGAATGGTGCTAGCTCAAGCAGAGACTGAGTATTTTGTGGGTGAAACTCATGAATCTCCAGGTGGCTTGAAAATGCCCTTTACATAGGACATCTGTGTTACAACTAGGATTTTTGTTTTATTGAAATGTATTTGACATACAAGACTGTATACATTTAAGATGTATGGAAAAATGGCATATATATTATGAAATGATTATCACTGTGTTTATTTACTTAAAAATTCTATTGACATATAGTTGATTTATAGTGTGCTAATTACTGCTGTACAGCAAAGTGATTTACAAAAGAATGTATATATACATTATTTTAAAATTTCTTTTACATTTGAATCAGTTCTAATGAGATGGATGAAACTGGAGCCGATTATACAGAGTGAAGTAAGCCAGAAAGAAAAACACCAATACAGTATACTGACACATATATACGGAATTTAGAAAGATGGTAATGATGACCCTGTATGCAAGACAGCAAAGGAGACACAAATGTATAGAACGGACTTTTGGACTCTGGGGGAGAGGGAGAGGGTGGGATGATTTGGGGGAATGGCTTTGAAACATGTATACTATCATGTAAGAAATGAATCACCAGTCTATGTTCGATACAGGATACAGGATGCTTGGGGCTGGTGCATGGGGATGATCCAGAGGGATGGTATGGGGTGGGAGGTGAGAGGGGGATTCAGGATTGGGAGCTTGTATACACCTGTGGTGGATTCATGTCAATGTGTGGCAAAACCAATACAGTATTGTAAAGTAAAATAAAGTAAAAATAAAATATTTAAAAAAATAAAATTTCTTTTTCATTATGACTTATCCTAGGACATTGAATATAGTTCTCTGTACTGTGACTTCTCTGGTAGCTCAGCTGGTAAAGAATCCACCGCAATGTAGGAGACCCCAGTTTGATTCCTGGGTTAGGAAGATCTGCTGGAGAAGGGATAGGCTACCCACTCCAGTATTCTTGGGCTTCCCTGGTGGCGCAGCTGGTAAAGAATCCCCCTGCAATGTGGGAGACCTAAGTTTGATCCCTCGGTTGGGAAGATTGCCTGGAGAAGGGAATGTCTACCCACTCCAGTATTCTGGCCTGGAGAATTCCATGGACTGTATAGTCCATGGGGTTGGGAAGAGTCAGACATGACTAAGTGACTTTCACTTTGTAGGACTTTGTTGTTTATCCATTTTATGTAAAAAAAATGCTTACTTCTGCTAAGCCCAACCTCTCTCTCCATCCTTCTCCCAATCCTCTCCCCTTTTCTCTGTGATTCTGTTTCTGTTTCATGGATAGGTTCCTTTATGACATATTTTAGATTCCACATATAAGTAATAAGTGATGTATTTGTCTTTATTTGACTTCACTTAGTATGATAATCTGTAGTTGCATTCATGTTGTTGGAAATAGCATTATTTAGCTTTTTTTTTTTTTTTTTAATAGCTGAGTCGTATTCCATTGTATATATGAACCACATTTTCTTTATCCAGTCACCTGTTAGTGGACCTTTAGGTCATTTCCATGTCTTGGCTATTGTGAATAGTGCTGCTATGAATAAAGGGTACATGTATCTTTTTGAGTTCCAGTTTTGTCTGGATATATGCCTAGGAGTGGGATTACTATATCATAATTTAATTCTATTTTTATTTTTCTGAGGAACCTCCATACAGTTTTTCACCATGGGTGCACCAGTTTATGTTCCTACCAACAGTGTAAGAGGGTTCTCTCTTCAACACACTCTCTCCAGCATGTGTTATTTGTAGACATTTTAATGATGGCCATTTTGACAGGTGTGAGGTGGTACCTCATAGTAGTTTTTATTTGCATATCTTTAATAATTAGTGATGTTGAACATCTTATCATGTTCCTCTTGGCCATCTCTATGTCTTCTTTAAAGAAATGTCTACTTCAGTCTCTGCCCATGTTTTGATTGGGTTGTTTGTTTTTCTGATATTGAGTTGCATGAGCTGCTTGTATGTTTTGAAGATTAATCTTTTGTCAGTTGCTTCATTTGCAACTATTTTCTCCCATTCTCAGGGTTGTCTTTTCATCCTGTTTATGCTTTCCTTTCCTGCGCAAAGGCTTTGAAGTTTGCTTAGGGCCTGGCGGGGTCCACCCCGGTGGATCCAGGGTAATTCGAAGGGGAGACGGAATCGACGTCCTAGGAAAAAACTTATTTAATTACAGATATATAGAGAGATTAGAAACCGATAGTGTAGTAGGAAATATTAGTGGAGAAAAAGAGGCTAAATAACTTGGTTTATGTAGGATACCAATAAAATTCCAAGACAAGGAATTTGCATCATCTACGTTGGGCCACTGGCACCACTTGAATATCAATCAGAAGGTGCCCCTCCTTGGGCTCCTACTCACTTGGAACTTAAAAGCCGGGGCAAGTAAGTAGACATGGTGAGCACCCATGCTCCAGATGGGAATTCAGCCAGAAAAACGGGGAGCAAGAAAGAACGACATGAGGGAACCAGTCTTTCCAGAAACTGATCCCATTTCTTTATTTTTTAGGTTTACTTATATACCCTGTTACACATAGAGACAAATGGAAATTTTAAAGTCACGTGGGGGTCAGCAGTCCTGACCTTTATCAAAACCAGGTGCTTCACATAAAAGTATACATAAAGGTCTTAAGGGTTTTACGTCATCTTCTGGCCATGAAGCCTGCTGACATTTTATGATCCTTTCTTTCTGATAACCAAAAAACTTATTTTCCCGGGTGTTTTTTCTTAAACCAGGTGCCACCCTCTGAAGGTACCAGATAAGGTTGCATTCCTATAGGGTGAGGGTATAGTGGGTTACAACTAAGAAAGGAATTTATTTAACCTAAGGTTAACATGATTAATCTTAAAGGTTAATACTTATTTCTCCTATATGCTAGTTATATTCATTATAAGGGCAGAGAATATGGAGATTTAGCAGCAAACATCAGCCCAACAAATGAAAACCCTTCACCAATGTTCCCCTTAAGATCTATTTAGTCTTAAGATAGTGATAAAGTTACATTTTTACATAGCAAGGACACAGTGATTTATAACAAAATACAGTGATCTATAACAAAAGAGAAAATTCACTAACTCAAAAGGTCTAGCATTGCTAACATCAAAAACTACTATATTTCCTTTTTTATATTCCAAATACATTAATATATACCCAGGTGCCTAAGGATATGGAGGCCTGGTGGCAATCATTGACTCAACAATGAGAAAAGCCCTATGCTAATTAAGATTTTCAAAATACTCCAAACTCTCTGTGCTGTTTATGGTTGCTGCCAGCAGAGAGGTTTGACCTGAGACATGCTTGTCATGCCCAGGAATTTTTATTGAATGGAGCTGCAAGTTTACTCCTTCTCCAAGAGAACCAGTGGGGAACAGCCCCCCATAAAGTCAGAGGTGTAGGTGAGAGCATGAAACAGTAAAGTAGGTAGACTCTGGTTATGGGGGTAGATGCTTGGGAACAGGGGGTTTCCTGAGGCTCGATCCACCTTTGCGTATGCCGAAGCCTCCTTCCTCATGACCTTTGCCATGGGCGGAGTTCCTCACGCTGGCTCCCGGCAAGGGCCCATTTGGTTTTTGTTTTTATCTCTATTGCCTCAGGAGACTGATTTAAGAAAACATTGGTATGGTGTATGTCAGAGAATGTTTGGCCTATGATCTGATCTGAAAGTTTTATGGTGTCCTGTCTTATGTTCAAGTTTTTAAGCCATGTTGTTTATTTTTGTGTATGATGAAAGGGTGTCATCTCACTTCATTGATATACAGGTGGCTGCCCAATTTTCCCAACATCCCTTGCTGAAGAGACATTTTCCTATTGTATGTTCTTGCCTCATTTGTTGAAAATTACCTGACTGTAGTTGAGTGGGCTTATTTCTGGGCTCTCTGTTTTGTCCATTGATCCATATGTCTGTTTTCATGCCAATGCCATGCTGCTCTTTAAAAACATTTATGTATTATTTATTTGACTGTGTCAGGTCTTAGCTGTGGCAGTTGTAGTCTCTGTTGTGGCACACAGGCCTCCCTAGTTGTAGCATGCAAGCTCTAGAGTGTGCAGCCTCAGCAGTTGCGGTGCTCAGGCTTGGCTGCCCTGGGTCATGTGGGATCTTAGTTCCCCTGACAGGGATGGAACCTAAGTTTCCTGCACTGGAAGGCAGATTCTTAACTACTGGACCACCAGGGATGTCCCACCATGCTGTTTTGATTACTGTTGCTTTGTAGTGTTGTCTGAAGTCTAGGAGGGTTATACCTCCTGCTTTGTTCTTCATCTTCAGGAATGCTTTGGCAATTCTGGGTCTATATGCAGAGTACATCATGAGAAATGCTGGACTGGAAGAAACACAAGCTGGAATCAAGATTGCCGGGAGAAATATCAATAACCTGAGATATGCAGATGACACCACCCTTATGGCAGAAAGTGAAGAGGAACTAAAAAGCCTCTTGATGAAAGTGAAAGTGGAGAGTGAAAAAGTTGGCTTAAAGCTCAACATTCAGAAAACGAAGATCATGGCATCCAGTCCCATCACTTCATGGGAAATAGATGGGAAAACAGTGGAAACAGTGTCAGACTATTTTTTTGGGAGGGGGCCTCCAAAATCACTGCAGATGGTGACTGCAGCCATGAAATTAAAAGACACTTACTCCATGGAAGAAAAGTTATGACCAACCTAGAGAGCATATTCAAAAGCAGAGACATTACTTTCTCGACTAAGGTCCATCTAGTCAAGGCTATGGTTTTTCCAGTGGTCATATATGGATGTGAGAGTTGGACTGTGAAGAAGGCTGAGTGCTGAAGAATTGATGCTTTTGAACTGTGGTGTTGGAAGAGACTCTTGAGAGTCCCTTGGACTGCAAGGAGATCCAACCAGTCCATTCTGAAGGAGATCAACCTTGGGATTTCTTTGGAGGGAATGATGGTGAAGCTGAAACTCCAGTACTTTGGCCACCTCATGCGAAGAGTTGTCTCACTGGAAAATACTCTGATGCTGGGAGGGATTGGAGGTAGGAGAAGAAGGGTACGACCAAGGATGAGATGGCTGGATGGCATCACTGACTTGATGGACGTGAGTCTGAGTGAACTCCGGGAGTTGGTGATGGACAGGGAGGCCTGGTGTGCTGCAATTCATGGGGTCACAAAGAGTCAGACACAACTAAGTGACTGAACTGAACTGAACTATGGTTCCATATGAATTTTAGGCTTATTTGTTCTAGTTCTTTGAAAAATGTCAAAGATATTTTGGTAGCTGCCACTGCTTAGTTGTGTTGTCCAACTCTGTGCGACCCCATAGATGGCAGCCCACCAGGCTCCCCCGTCCCTGGGATTCTCCAGGCAAGAACACTGGAGTGGGTTGCCATTTCCTTCTCCAATGCGTGAAAGTGAAAAGTGAAAAGTGAAAGTGAAGTCACTCAGTCGGGTCTGACTCTTCATGACCCCATGAACTGCAGCCTACCAGGCTCCTCCATCCATGGGATATTCCAGGCAAGAGTACTGGAGTGGGTTGCCATTGTCTTCTCCATATTTTTGTAGAGCTATCATTAAATTTGTAGGATTGCTTTGGATAGTATGGCTATTTAAACAACATTACTTCTTCCAATACAAGAGCATGGGATATTTTTCCATTTCTTTGAATCATCTTCAGTTTCATTGATTAATATGCTATAGTTCTCAGTATACAAGTTTTTCACTTCCTTGGTCAAGTTCATTCTTAAGTATTTTATTTTGGGGGGTATATCACTATAAGTTTAAACATCTATCATCTCATGGAGATAAAAGTCACAACTAGGACTCTATTAGCTCAGAAAATTTAAAGCAAAGACAGAACGTAAGTAGGTACCCATCATCATTTGACTCAATTATTTTAGGTGTTGAAATCACCAGAAATCATTATATCTTAATTCTAAAAAAATTTAATTTATAATGTATGCATTATTTTAATAGCAATCTTTAATATTGCTGCATACCATCTACATCTGTTAACTTGAATAATTGAAACTTAAAGACAGCATTAAAAGCCCACATTTGGACTCTTTGGAAACACTTTTGAATATGGGTAGCAGGAATGGTGATCTCAGGAGCTTCTTGGCCTCATTAGAGACAGATAATTAATTTTTAAAAGGTCATGGGTTAATGTTGATGTCTATTACTTCAATCTAAATTAAGACAACCCATTCTATCCTGTTACAAACATCCCTCAATCCATTTACCCTTTTTTGAGGTACCTTGTCTTTCCTCTATTTTTGTAAACTTGCTTTAAAAATTATAATAAATCATGCCATTCTTTGTTTATCAGACTGCATTCTTCAATATTTGTTTTCCTATGTTTATTCATCAAGACATAGACCAACACAGTGACATAAAACACTGAGTACAAATTATTGAATTTCTGATGGGTCTTTGAAGTATAGAAAATAAGCTAATCAACTAACTCTAGTTTGAATGTAAGCCTTTGATTTACTGTTTAGACTTAAGTCTGCTGTAAGCACCAACCTGAAGGGTGGTGCTGTGACCTTGGCTGGCTCACCTTCCTAAGAGAGAAGTCCAGAGACAGAGTTGGACACCTCCTGCCCTGCGAATGCATCAGTGAGTGACAGCTACCAGAAGTGGGTAGTTAAGGAAGTTCTACATCAAGGCTTAGTGAAGAGTCCATGCTTTTTGCCTTATCATAATATGAAGGACAGAATCTAGGCTTAAAAAAAGTAAAATAAACTAAAGGACTTTGCAGTAGTACAGGGGAATTTGAAGCAAATGGAGTACAGTTGGAATCAAGAAAATGACAAATTTGTGGGTAGAGAGCTGTTGACACAAGCACTCAGGAAGACTTGAAAGTGTAATAACAGACTAGATTCAAAAGAACCAGAGAATATAAATGATTAGGAAGCTCCTCTCTCAACATTGATTCAACCACGAAAGAAAGAAAGAAAGAATGAATGATTCAGTTCAGTTCAGTCGCTCAGTCAGGTCTGACTCTTTGCAGCACCATGGACTGCAGCACGCCAGGCCTCCTTGTCCATCACCAACTCCTAGTTTACTCAGACTCATGTCCATTCAGTTAGTGATGCCATCCAACCATCTCATCCTCTATCGTTCCCTTCTCCTCCCACTTTCAACTTTCCCAGCATCAGGGTCTTTCCCAATGAGTAAGTTTGATGCATCAGGTGGCCAAAGTATTGGAGTTTCAGCTTCAGCATCAGTCCTTCCAATGAATATTCAGGACTGATTTCCTTTAGGATGGACTGGTTGGATCTCCTTGCAATCCAAGGGACTCTTAAGAGTCTTTTCCAACATCACAGTTCAAAAGCAACAATTCCTTGGAGCTCAGCTTTCTTTATAGTCCAACTCTGACATCCATACATGACTACTGGAAAAACCATAGCTTTGACTAGATGGACCTTTGTTGGCAAAGTAATGTTTCTGCTTTTTAATATGCTCTGGGTTGGTCATAACTTTTCTTCCAAGGAGCAAGCGTCTTTTAATTTCATGGCTGCAGTCACGAACTGCAGTGATTTTGGAGCCCCCAAAATAAAATCTGTCACTGTTTACATTGCTTCCCCACCTCTTTGCCATGAAGTGATGGGACTGGAGGCCATGATATTAGTTTTCTGAATGTTGAGCTTTAAGCCAACTTTTTAACTCTCCTATTTCACTTTCATCGAGAGGCTCTTTAGTTCTTCTTCACTTTCTGCCATATGGGTGGTGTCATCTGAATATCTGAGGTTATTGATATTTCTCCTGGCAATCGTGATTCCAGCTTGTGCTTCTTTCACCCCAGCATTTCTCATGATGTAATCTGCATATAAGTTAAATAAGCACAGTGACAATACGGCCTTGATGTACTCCTTTCCCAGTTTGGACCCAGTCTGTGTTCCATGCCCCTTTCTAACTGTTGCTTCCTGAACTGCATACAGATTTCTCAGGAGGCAGGTCAGGTCGTCTGGTATTCCCATCTCTTTCAGAATTTTCCAGTTTATTGTGATCCACACAGTTAAAGGCTTTGGCATAGTCAATAAAGCAGAAATAGATCTTTCTCTGGAACTCTTGCTTTTTCAATGATCCAACAGATGTTGGCAATTTGATCTCTGGTTCCTCTGCTTTTTCTGAATCCAGCTTGAACATCTGGAAGTTCATGGTTCACATACTGTTTAAACATGACTTGGAGAGTTTTGAGCATTACTTTGCTAGCGTGTGAGGTGAGTGTAATTGTGCAGTAGTTTGAGCATTCTTTGGCATCGCCTTTCTTTGGGATTGGAATGAAAATTGACCTTCTATAGTCCTGTGGCCACTACTGAGTTTTCCAAATTTGCTGGCATATTGAGCACAGCACTTTCACAGCTTCATCTTTCAGGATTTGAAATAGCTCAACTGGAATGCCATCACCGCCATTAGCTTTGTTTGTAGTGATGCTACCTAAGGCCTAGTAGATTTCACATTCCATGATGTCTTGCTCTAGGTGAGTGATCACACCATTGTGATTATCTGGGTCATGAAGATCTTTTTTGTACAGTTCTTTTGTGTATTCCTGCCACTTCTTCTTCATATCTTTTGCTTCTCTTAGGTCCATACCATTTCTGTCCTTTAATGTGCCCATCTTTGCATGAAATGTTCCCTTGGTATCTCTGATTTTCTTAAAGAGATCTCTAGTCTTTCCCATTCTATTGTTTTCCTCTGTTTCTTTGCACTGATCGTCGAGGAAGGCTTTCTTTTCTCTTCTTGCTATTCTTTGGAACTCTGCATTCAGATGCTTATATATTTCCTTTTCTCCTTTGCCTTTCACTTCTCTTCTTTTCTCAGCTATTTGTAAGACCTCCTCAGACAACCATTTTGCCTTTTTGCATTTCTTTTTCTTGAGGATGGTCTTGATCCCTTCCTCCTGAACAGTTTCACGAACCTCTGTACATAATTCTTCAGGCAAGCTTGTCTATCAGATCTAATCCCTTGAATCTGTTTGTGACTTTCACTATATAATCAAGGGATTTGATTTAGGTCATGCCTGAATGGTCTAGTGGTTTTCCCTACTTTCTTCAATTTAAGTCTGAATTTGACAATAAGGAGTTCATGATCTGAGCCACAGTCAGCTCCTGGTCTTATTTTTGCTGACTGTATAGAGTTTCCTACATCTTTGGCTGCAAAGAATGTAATCAATCTGATTTTGGTGTTGATCATCTGGTGAAGAACATGTGTAGTGTTTTCTCTTGTGAATGATTAAATAAATAAGTAATTTATGGAGTCACTGAAATTGCCTTAACTGACTTGGATGCAATCCAGAATTTGAAATAGTAGAGACCGTACCTGATAGGTCATGGGCGATTCACTTATGGATATGATAGACCTTATTATAGTTAGATTCAATTTTTTAAAAAAAATTCATGCTCTATCCTTTTGTGGCCAGTAACAGGAGGATTGTGAGGCGAGACAATGAAAGTGAAACATCATGAAGGTCTCACTGAAACACTTTTTAATATTGCTTATGGATATTTAAAAACAGAACTGTATCTGACTTAAGTAATCTAAGGGATTAAACCTATTAGCTAATGCACTGAAGTGACTTTTACATGATGCACATTTTTCACAAAAGGTTGATATATTGAATACAGAAAGGTGTCAGGACACTGTACTAGGTGGTAGAAAATAGGGGTGAATACAGTAGACATAATTTTTACCATTTTAAAATTTATTATAATGAGGATTATGATCAGTATATATGTTAACATGTAAGGAAATGAAATACTTTGTAATAACATATTAGGGACCATAGGTGCCATATTAGAAAATAACGTATGGTGTATGTGTATGTGATCACTTAGTCAAAGAGATCTATACCTAACTGAATTTGACAGAAATCTTTTGGTATAAGATAGAAATCTGATCTATATCTAAAGATATCTGATCAAAATGAACCCATGGTAAATATCCCAGAATAAAGTTATGGAAGAGAATAAGATATTTCCAGTTCAACAGTAAATGATTATAACATATTTGGATATTTTTCATATTATTGTGTCCAGACCAAGTAGTGATAACTTATGAAAAACACAAGTAAGAATTATAATACTAAATTATTATATGTTGAGTCTATCTAACAGTTTGAAATTTCATAAATCTCTAGTAGAAAATCATCAGGGCTTTTAGTGCATGATTAGAATATGAAGCAAAATCTTTCATTTCCTGCATGAACACAGATCTTTGCTTTTATACGGCATGCTTGCGGCTGGTACACGGGGATGACCCAGAGAGATGTTGTGGAGAGGGGGGTGGAAGAGGGGTTCATGTTTGGGAATGCATGTACACCCGTGGTGGATTCATATCAATGTATGGCAAAACCAATACAGAATTGTAAAGTAAAATAAAAAAAGTGATATACCATATTAAAAATGTGTTCATCAGCTCACATTAATTTTTTAATGAATAAAACTATTTTCATTTTACCCTAAAAAAAAAATTAAAAAATAAATGACCTGAGCAACTTTTCTTTTCAAATTGCTTTTAGTATTGACTACTTAGTTTTAAAATGACAATATGTAATTTTCTTAGTTGGATTTAGATCTTTTCCTCAGGAAATGGTTTGAAATATTTCCATCAATTTTAAGCTTTGCATTTACTTCATCAGTTTTCAATTCTGTGTCAGCAATAACCTTGTCTGTGTGCTATATGAAAGAAGGGAAAGAGCTATTAACAACCTTGCTTATATCCCAGAATCACTGCAAATATGGAAACATCTTTTGCTAATTTATAGCAGGTTTCATATCAGTGTGAGAAGCTATCATTTGTAGGCTTAATATCATTACTGGTAACAACATGTATTTTGAGTTAAAGAAAACATCAGAAGTGATTCTGGATACCTATGAAAATGTAGTTTTGTAGCAAAGAAAACTGTGATCTTTGAAAACAATCTGCAAAAAAAGGAAATAAACATGTTACTACAAAGTAGAAAAGGTTGGCAGCGAAAGCATTTGCTAAAAATACTATTTATCTTTAAATAAATGTTAAAACCTCAGGATGTGCCAACCTCAGGCTGAAATAAAATCACTTGAAAAGGAAACATAAAAAGCACTCCTCTTTAAATTCTGTTGTTAAAGTGATTGCTTTTAGGAAAATAATCTTTTGTATTTTAGATATTAGTATAATGGTATTTATTTATGGTTGTAGAATCCGTCCACTGGTAGCACTTAGGAAAAATAAAAACTATGGAAATGAAATGTCATAGTAGCTCTTTACTGGAACAAAGCTACATCTTGTCAAATATATAAAATTCACCACTTGGCAATTGTTAGTACAATAATTAATGCAAGCAAGACTCACCTTGATACTGTAACTAACGGGTGAATATTTAATGATGAATACGATTTTAACAGAATTATAGATTATCTCCTACCAATTATATGTTAATTATAAAGGAAAATGTAGTAAGATGGGGGAACCACCAATTTTGGGACAAACCTACACATCTACTGATAAAATGTACTGACATAGTTGCAACGTCACTTCTGTATGTTCCTGCCAAAATATCTAACCTAAATCTAAACAAGGGGAAATATCACTTAAGCCCAGATTGAGGGACATTCAATAATATTATTTCTACTTTTTAAAAATATTAAGGTCATTGATTATAAGAAAAGGCTAAAAGACTACTCCAGATAAAGTAGACTAAAGAATCGTGATGATGGCACTTGATATAAAATCGGGTGGGATTTTAGACTGGGGAGAATATACAGGAAATTGTGTAATCATGTGAAATTTATATATGGACTATGGATTTGATACTGACATTGTATCCACTGATTTTGATAGCTATACTTTGATTATTTAAGAGAATGCTATCATTCTTCAACACACCAAAATCTGAGTAAAATGCCCAGAAGCTGCTGCTGCTGCTAAGTCACTTCAGTCGTGTCCAACTCTGTGTGACCCAGAAGTTGCCCTTCTTTAATTCTCTTTCTATTTACTTACATTGAGCTGCATTTGCAACACAACTTTATTGCTCTGTAAATGCATAATATGGGCTTTTGACTTGCTTCATTTTGTGTGCTTTTTAACTTGCATTATAAAAGTAGTGAACACTACGTTATCTGTATTTTTGTTGAATTGGAAATATAATAGCAAGATTTGTGTTCTAGCATATAGCATACAGAAGATAAAAGCGAAAGAAACGTGAAATAGATATTCTAACTACTGCACAAATCTGTCTGAAGTTTGTTGTGCCTTCATGGGTGTTAATATGGGTCAGCTTGTGTGTTAGTCCTGTTGAGTTAGAGAGTTGTCTCTTTTGTAATATCACTGATGACAGGCTACTCTTTAGAAGAGAAAATATTTCTATACTGCTCTATAGGTTTTCTTTTCTTCCTATGGGCATTTGTAGGTGTGTTATTTACAGTGTAATTTCACCTATTAGTTATTTATGTGACTCTTCAAATTTCCATCAGACACAGGCAATATCATGGAAGTATATAGATCACATTATGATACATACCCTTTGTTACATTAGAGTGTTCAAGCTTTATTTTTTTTTTTTGACAAGACACAGATATTTTATCCTGACTACAATAGTGAAGAGACGTATAACAGGACTCAAATGAAATTTGAAGTTAATATGTCTTTTGATACATCTAATAAAATTGCCACTATTTCCCAAAGGCAGTATAGCATATGATTCTTACTAAAATGAGAGATTTTTGAGCATTTTTACAACTAATAAGTTGGTTGCTGATTTTGAGAGAGTAGATTTTAGGTCACAGAAAAATTTAGACGTGTTGTAGTATGTTTCATCATGTTAAGTTTTGCCTCACTATTTCATTATGTGCAATTTAATTTGAATTAATAGGTGCATAATTATAGTTTAGAGAATACAAACAAATGTTCAATTTAGTAAAAAACAAAATTTAAAACATGACATCTTTTTATCATAGCTTTTTTTCACATGTGTAGCTGGAGAAGGAGAAAAGTTATCGGATGGGCTTTTAAGAATAACTGGTTAAAGAAAGAGGAGCTATTGAATGTCAAAAGGAACAGAAACATAGTAACTATAAATTAATGTTAGGCTAAGTGAGAAAAAACACAGGTGGTTGTTTGTCTATACATTAGGCAATAAATGAAAAATAACTTTGGGTCTGATTCTTCACTACTAGGACACTGGAGTATTAAAAAAAGCAGAGAGACAGTTAAGAAGGCTGAGATGGAGAACAAAGGTTAACATCAAAGGTTGTAAATTCAATGATAAGGGAAGAAATAGGAGAGAGCATAAAATTGGAACATTTGAAAAAAAAGTTCTCTAATGATTTCTGAGAATGTATGCTTCATAATCCCATAGGGATTAAAGTAATTAGGGGCTTGAATAAAGAAAGAATAAAATAAAATATATAAAAAATAGGTCAAATATAAATTTGGGGTCAGTGACATAAATTAAAGAAAGCATTAAAGTCAAGATAGAATTCTTTAATTTTGTTTTATCTTCATTCTTAAGATATATATTATATGATAATTATATATCAATACAATATATATAAGGTAGATATGATATATGATATAATAATACATATAATATGCATGATCTATATGTATAAATATAAAATATGAATATTATCCTTTTGAACAGGAAGCTATTACTAAAAGAGTGATAGAATCAAGGAGAAAATTAATGTGGTTATTCCATTTTGGGGAGCAAAATTCTATGGGAGTTGAAGCCCAGGTGCTAAAATTTATTTGAAGAAATGAAAGGACTCTTTTTCCTCCTAAATGAAAGCAAGATAAGTATAGAGACAGAAGGTTTATCTTCATCAAGTAGGAGGAAAGCACATATGAGAATTAAGTAATTTTTTAATAAAAAATAAAGAGAATGAAGTATTTTTCATTTCAGATCAGATGTTTGAGAATTATATATTATGAGTTGATTAAATAAAATGAAAGTGGTTTTAAATGAGGACAGTAAAATCTGCTGTTCAGATAGAATGGAAATACTATAGGCTCTAGGTAAAGGATTAAAGATGGTAACAATAACCCTGTATCCAAAACAGCAAAAGAGACGCAGATGTATAGAACAGTCTTATGGACTCTGTCGGAGAGGGCAAGGGTGGGATGATTTGGGAGAATGGCATTGAAACATGTATAATATGATATGTGAAACAAATCGCCAGCCCAGGTTCGATACATGATACAGGATGCTTGGGGCTGGTGCACTGGGATGACCCAGAGGGATGGGATGGGGAGGGGGGTGGAGGGGGGTTCAGGATGGGGAACACGTGTACACCCGTGGCAGATTCATATTGATATATGGCAAAACCAATACAATATTGTAAAGTAATTAGCTTCCAATTAAAATAAATTTATATTAAAAAAGAAAAAAATAGGTAGAAGAAAACAAATAAATGGAGACTCTTGGGAAAAGAAGAATGATTTCTTCTTGATTTCGATGTGTACTTCTAGCTAAGACAAAAACTTATTTTACCAAAGTAACTGGTAATCATCACTTTAGAGAAAGGCGACCTGCCTACCTCTTCCCACCAACTTATGTAACGTAAGCTATTTCTTAAATAAATCGGGAAGAACTATTTTCCAGCATGTGATATTAAACATTTACCTGAATTGAAAAAAAAAAAAAAGGAAATACAAAGTCTGAACACTCGTTGATCCTTTTATATTATTACTATTTCACTGGATAAATGAACTTTTCAATGATCACAAGAAATTATGAGAAAAATTATGATGACCTCTTTTAACTTCTCTTCATTTGAAGAATAATAACCTATTTAAGCTAGAGTATGGAGATAGCTACATTTGATGCCAATATTTCTATATAAAGAGAATATATCGCCAAAGATATTTTTACAACAAAGCTTTATCTTTATATAATCTGTATTTTATTTCCAGTACTAGTGTATTTTTAAAATGTCACACTGTGGGAATATATATATTCAGTATATAATTTTGGTTTATATATTTTAAAGTTTTCACTTGGTAATTTACAAGTAGTTAATCATAAAGATCTTTGAGCACCAACTTTTCAGCTGAAAGATACAATTGCTAGTTTTGCTAATGGAGATTTTAAATGTCTTTCTATTGAAAGTGTATAAGAAAGTGATTAAGCTATGGTTTTAATGATAAAATCCATCTATTAAATCTAATTGAGTGAAGTGATAAAGGAACTTGGTTTCCGTTATCACTACATTATTCTTATTATCTAATGCTTCAAGATTTTTCTATGTTGTGAATATAAAGCTTTAAATAGGTTTATATAATATTCTACAAATAGGAAGTGTAGAAACATCAGATAGGCTCTAAAAGTCTGACTATCTAAAAGCAACTGTGCAGTAGTTTGAGAATTCTTTGTCGCTGTCTTTCTTTGGGATCAGACTGAAAACTGACCTTTTCCAGTCCTGTGACCACTGCTGAGTTTTTCAAATTTGCTGGCATATTGAGCACAGCACTTTCACTGCATCATCTTCCAGGATTTGAAATAGCTCAACTGGAATCCCATCACCTCCACTAGCTTTGTTTGTAGTGATGCTTTCTAAGGCCCACTTGACTTCACATTCCAGGATGTCTGGCTCTAGGTGAGTGATCACACCATCGTGATTATCTGGGTTGTGAAGATCGTTTTTGTACAGCTCTCCTGTGTATTTTTGCCTCCTCTTCTTAACATTTTCTGCTTCTGTTAGGTCCATTCCATTTCTGTCCTTTATTGAGCCCATCTTTGCATGAAATGTTCCCTTGGTATCTCTAATTTTCTTGAAGAGATCTCTAGTCTTTCCCATTCTATTGTTTTCCTCTATTTCTTTGCATTGATCGCTGAGGAAGGCTCTCTTATCTCTCCTTGCTATTCTTTGGAACTCTGCTTTCAGATGCTTATATCTTTTCTTTTCTCCTTTGCTTTTTGCCTCTCTTCTTTTCACAGCTATTTGTAAGGCCTCCCCAGACAGCCATTTTGCTTTTGTGCATTTCTTTTTCCATGGGGATGGTCTTGATCCCTGTCTCCTGTACAATGTCATGAACCTCCGTCCATAGTTCATCAGGCACTCTATCTATCAGATCTAGGCTCTTAAATCTTTCTCACTTCCACTGTATTGTTATAAGGGATTTGATTTAGGTCATACTTAAATGGCCTAGTGGTTTTCCCTACTTTCTTTAAGTCTGAATTTGGCAATAAGAAGTTCATGATCTGAGCCACAGTCAGCTCCCAGTCTTGTTTTTGCTGACTGTATAGAGCTTCTCCATCTTTGTCTGCAAAGAATATAATCAATCTGATTTCATTGTTGATCATCTGGTGATGTCCATGTGTAGAGTCTTTTCTTGTATTGTTGGAAGAGGGTGTTTGCTATGACCAGTGCGTTCTCTTGGCAAAACTCTATTAGCCTTTGCCCTGCTTCATTCCATATTCCAAGGCCAGATTTGCCGGTTACTCCAGGTGCTTCTTGACTTCCTACTTTTGCATTCCAGTCCCCTGTAATGAAAAGGATATCTTTTTGAGTGTTAGTTCTAAAACGTCTTATAGGTCTTCACAGAACCATTCAATTTCAGCTTCTTCTGTGTTATTGGTTGGGGCATAGGCTTGGATTACCATGATATTGAATGGTTTGCCTTGGAAAGGAATAGAGATCATTCTGTCGTTTTTGAGATTGCATCCAAGTACTGCATTTTGGACTCTTGTTGACCATGATGGCTACTCCATTTCTTCTAAGGGATTCCTGCCCACAGTAGTAGATATAATGGTCATCTGAGTTAAATTCACCCAATCCAGTCCATTTTCATTTGCTGATTCCTAGAATGTCGACATTCACTCTTGCCATCTCCTGTTTGACCACTTCCAATTTGCCTTGATTCATGGACCTGACATTCCAAGTTCCCATGCAATATTGCTCTTTATAATATGGGACCTTGCTTCTATCACCAGTCACATCCACAACTGGGTATTGTTTTTGCTTTGGCTCCATCCATTCATTCTTTCTGGAGTTATTTCTTTACTGATCTCCAGTAGCATATTGGGCACCTACCGACCTGGGAAGTTCCTCTTTTGGTATCCTATCATTTTGCTTTTTCATACTGTTCATGGGGTTCTCAGGGCAAGAATACTGAAGTAGTTTGCAAAACTACAAGCTCAAACTACCACACAATTGGACTCATCTCACATGCTAGTAAAGTAGTGCTCAAAATTCTCCAAGCCAGTCTTCAGCAATATGTGAACTGTGAACTTCCAAATGTTCAAGCTGGCTTTAGAAAAGACAGAGGAACCAGAGATCAACTTGCCAACATCTGCCGGATCATCAAAAAAGCAAGAGAGTTCCAGGAAAATATTTATTTCTGCTTTATTGACTATGCCAAAGCCTTTGACTATGTGGATCACAATAAACTGTGGAAAATTCTGAAAGAGATGGGAATACCAGACCACCTCACCTGCCTCTTGAGAAACCTGTATGCAGGTCAGGAAGCAACAGTTAGAACTGGACATGGAACAACAAACTGGTTCCCAATAGGAAAAGGAGTACATCAAGGCTGTATATTGTTGCCTTGCTTATTTAACTTCTATGCAGAGTACATCATGAGAAATGCTGGGCTGGAAGAAGCACAAGCTGGAATCAAGAGATTGCCGGGAGAAATACCAATAACCTCAGATATGCAGATGACACCACCCTTATGACAGAAAGTGAAGAGGAACTAAAAGGCCTCTTGATGAAAGTGAAAGAGGAGAGTGAAAAAGTTGGCTTAAAGCTAAACATTCAAAAAACGAAGATCATGGCATCCAGTCCCATCACTTCATGGGAAATAGATGGGGAAACAGTGGAAACGGTATCAGACTTTATTTTTGGGGGCTCCAAAATCACTGCAGTTGGTGATTGCAGCCATGAAATTAAAAGACGCTTACTCCTTGGAAGGAAAGTTATGACCAACCTAGATAGCATATTAAAAAGCAGAGACATTACTTTGCCAACAAAGGTCCATCTAGTCAAGCCTATGGTTTTTCCAGTGGTCATTTACAGATGTGAGAATTGGACTGTGAAGAAAGCTGAGTGCTGAAGAATTGATGCTTTTGAACTGTGGTGTTGGATAAGACTCTTGAGAATCCCTTGGATTGCAAGGAGGTCCAACCATTCCATCCTAAAGGAGATTAGTCATGGCTGTTCATTGGAAGGACTGATGCTAAAGCTGAAACTCCAATACTTTGGCCACCTCATGCGAAGAGTTGACTCACTGGAAAAGACTGATGCTGGGAGGGATTGGGGGCAGGAGGAAAAGGGGACGACGGAGGATGAGATGGCTGGATGGCATCACTGACTCAATGGATGTGAGTCTGAGTGAACTCCGGGAGCTGGTGATGGACAGGGAGGCCTGGCGTGCTGCGATTCATCAGGTCGCAAACAGTCGGACCGGACTCAGCGACTGAACTGAACTGAAAAGCTCTGAAGAGATAACCAGTTAAATTAGAAAGGTCATAAAACCCTGTATCCTAACAGGTAAGAATATAATGAGTAACAGGTTACCACATTTCTGAAGATATGGTGTCGATAACGTGACATTACCTCAGTGAAATTTTCATCAGTGTATGTATCTTCAAATTTGTAAGAAAATATTACTTTTTTAGTTTTATCAGAAAAGGTTTCTTATTGTACCCTTTCCTTGATTTTATTACACTTTCACTGAATTAAAATTATTGCAGAAAAATATATACATATATATTTATGGCTACAAAATATTACTTTAAAAAATAATTTTTTCTTTAACCTGTAAGAAACTAAATTCACAAAGTTAATTCCAAATAAATCAAGTAATAAATCTTCTTTATATGCAGTCTAGAAGCAGACTGTATTGAATATTCTTATGGAACAGGATTTTTTTTCCCATTCTGAAAAATCAACATTCCTATATTTTATCATTGAATGAGTTCAACAAGGTAAGATCTTAGATCATTTTCCTTAGAAAGTGTTTAAAATACAGTTCACAAGGTATTAATAATGAATGTCCTGTATACTAAATAAGATCCCGCTACTGAAGGAAAAAAAAAAAAAAAACTATTTAGCAAAACGACCAGCTTACTGACCAAAGCCACAGTCAGTAAGTGAAAGTGAAGTCACCCAGTCGTGTCCGACTCTTTGCGACCCCATGGACGGTAGCCTATCAGACTCCTCCGTCCATGGGATTTTCCAGGCAAGAGTGCTGGAGTGGATTGCCATTTCCTTCTGCAGGTTATCTTCCCCACCCAAGAATCGAACCTGGGTCTCCCGCATTGCAGGCAGATGCTTTACCGTCTGAGCCACCAGGGAAGCCCCAGTCAGTAAGATCCTGGTCCAAATGATGTTTTGGTCCTGAGATGCAAGCATAAATGCTGTCATATCAGACGGGTTCTTCAGATTCTTGTGCCCTTGACCACTAAGGACAAAACACCAGTTTATCAGAAGGCATACTAGATTTCTAGCCACTACTTTGCTCTTTTTCAGAAAACTTCATTTTAGTTTCCCTGAATCAATCTCCAAGGGACTATAATTTACAACATTAAAAACAAAGCTTTATTAAAGATTGGAGCATAGCAACATTTAAAAGATAAGAAAAAATGTCTATTGATAACAAATCAGCAAAACTAGATACTTTTTTTTTAATGACCTGGGAACAATGCTTTACAATAAAGGCTGTAATGTCCAAGTGCCTACCATTTGATATATTTTATTTTTGGAAAGTTTCATTTGTTTATTTTCGGCTGTGCTGGGTCTTTGTTGCTGAGCTGGCTTTTCTCTAGTTGCAGCGAGTGATCAAGGGTTACTCTCTGGTTGCACTGCACAGCTTCTCACGTGGTGGCTTCTCTTGCTGCTGAACACAGGCTCTAGGCATGCGGGCTCAGTAGTTGTGGTTCATGGGCTTAGTTGCTCCGCAGCATGTGGGATCTTCCCAGCTCAAGGACTGAAACCACGTCTCCTGCTTTGGCAGGAGGATTCTTCACCACTGAGCCATTAGGGAAGCCCTGGAAATGTTTTAGAAGCTGGAAACCCAGAGTGTGGATGGGGACCAGCACCATCAGTGACACCTTGAACTCTTATTAAATACAAACAACCTCGGGCCCAACTCAAGTCATCCCAGGGTGATCTACGTGCACGTTACAGCTTGAGAAGTCCTGATTTAGAAGTTATTCTTTCATCCACCAACTCTAGCACCTTCCTGAGTACTACATGTATGCCAGACCCTATGTTAGACACTGTGAATATTAACACAAATTGTTTCATCACCAAAGAGTTTTACAGACTAGTAGGAAAGAATGGCAGGCACATATGGTGATAGTTGTTTGAACAGAGTACTAAGGAAACAAGAAGAGGAAATAAGTCAGCTCCCTTGTGATGAACAGAGAAGAGAGAAAGGTTGAAGTTTCACCTAGGCCTTCAAAGATGGGGAGTATTCCCCAAGCCTTTAAATTTTCATCAGAAGTGTGTATCTGCTTGGAGTCAGACAAATTTCCCATGAGGTCTTCAATTCCATCTGCATGGTCAGAGCAGGTCTATGTAGCCCCTGACAGGATCTTTGCCCCTGCACAGTGGGGTACTCACTACTTCATGCTCCACAACCATCACATTTTGGCTAAAACTATTCTGTTAGGATTAAATGCATACTGTTTCTGCAGTTGGGCTGCCCTAGTGGCTCAGCTGGTAAAGAACGAACTTGTCAAAGCAGGAGACATATGAGACGCAGGTTCCATCCCAAGGTTGGGAAGATCCCTTGGAGAAGGAAATGGCAACCTGTTCCAGTATTCCTGTCTGGAGAATTCCACAGACAAAGGATCCTGGTGGAGTATAGTCCATGGACTCACAAAGAATTGAACACAACTGAGCGCATACACACACATTTCTGAAATTACCGCAGGAAGACTTAGACTTTCTCATACCTCCTGGATCATCTCCTGAATGTCATCTAGCCCTGAATATGCCCTTTTCAGTCTCCATTTTACCCCAGTGCCCTCTTCCCCTCCACACACACACACACACACAAAAAGAGTTCATGGTTAGGCAATAGCCAAAACACCTATATTGTCAACCTCTTTTTTAAGCACTTCCTTGGCCAGTTACTCTAACAGAAGCTTGATTCTCCCTGATGATGCTTTTTGTCCTGAAGCCATCTCAAGTGACACTTTTTTTTTTCTTTCACACCTCTAAGACCACTGTGCTTAAAGGTGGGGGCATTTTTCCTTTTGATTTCTCATTGAGAATTCCATACCTCTCCTACTTGTCTTAAACAATATTGATGACTTATTTTTTCTTTTACTGTCTTACAGTACATCAATACTGTTCAGCATTGTATTATCATCTAAGAATATCTGGGCACTCGCTTCATCTCTCATTGTTTTTCTCTTCAAATCCATGTATGTCTCATTTCTTGGTGGTTTGAATATGATACAGAGATGATCCTTCCCACCTTTGGCCATTCTTTTCCTTTAAGTGCTTCCTTGAAGATTCTGGGCCATCATTTGTCTCAGTCACCCTCTCCTGTGGTCATCCCTGCAACCAGGTCCATTCCTAAACTCAGAACCTCTCCATAATATCATTTCCATATAGCCCCTTGTTCGATTACTCCCACTTCGTTCTTGTTAATTCCTCTAGCATTGCATATCCAGCGATCTTTTGGCCTCACTCTCCTCCTCCCATCTGTTAAGCCTACCAGTCTCACTGCTGGCCCTTCTTCCTCAAGCCTGTGCCTTTTCTCTGTCTGTACTAACACCTTGAGTTATCTCATTTCACCTTATGTATTTACATACTTATGTGCTGATGATACCTATTTATATCCCCAGCTTACACCTTTCTCTTGAATTCCAGACTAAACCTAATGAGTTCCTTGTAGACAATTATTTTTCCTTTCTTTTATTTATGTGTTTTAATTACTTGAGCAATATCTGGAATGTGGTAGGTCTCCAATAAATAATGAATGTATTCTTTGTTCACCAAAGCAAACAAGTGAGTACATGGCTGACTGAAATGATTTCAGGTGGCATCATGTGGCTGAAACTGAGAATGCATGTGTATCTGTATGGATGGGGCTACTGATAGGAGTTGATTTTAAGCAGTTTGTACTTTATTTTTCAGATAGGGAGAAATCTCAGATGATTTTAAACATCTTGAGGTTTCTATCTTCAGTGAGCCGGTGGATGGTGCAGTCATTAACTCAGACTGGAAGCACAGTAAGTGAGCAGTGTTTGTGAGCAATGTTTGAAGAGCTCTTAAAGTTTAAATCTGAGATTCTTATGAGATGACCAAAGGATAAGTTCTTAAACAGTGGTACATGAACATTAAGTTCAAGGGCAAGGGTGTCAGTGTAGATAATAATGGCAAGGAAGATTTAGATCTAACATTTTGTGAATAAGTGTTTTCTCTTAATAGAGTATCACTTTATATCAATTTACTTATGTGATTCACTGAAACAATTTTCTTAGAATAGAAATCATACAAAAGTCCAGTCTTTTAGGACACCTGTCTAGTCAAAGTTATGGTTTCTCCATTAGTCAGGTATGGATGTGAGTTGGACTATAAAGCAAGCTGAGCGCCAAAGAATTGATGCTTTTGAACTGTGGTGCTGGAGAAGACTCTTGAGAGTTCCTTGGCCTGCAAGGAGATCAAACCAGACCATTCTAAAGGAAATCAGTCATGAATATTCATTGGAAGGACTGATGCTGAAGCTGAAACTCCAATACTTTGGCCACCTGATGTGAAGAACTGACTTATTTGAAAAGACCCTGATGCTGGGAAAGATTGAAGGCAGGAGGAAAAGGGGATGGCAGAAGATGAGGTGGTTGGATGGCATCACTGACTCAATGGACATGAGTCTGAGCAAGCTCTGAGAGTTGGTGATGGACAGGGAGGCCTGGTGTGCTACAGTCCATGGAGTCACAAAGAGTTGGACACAGCTGAGTGACTGAACTGATGACTGATAATATCAAATATATTTGAAAGCACGTAAAAATAATTTATTTAAGAAAATGGAATCTGGATATAAAAATGACATCCTTTCTTCCCAGCTAGTCCAAGTTCTCAGGTAGCTTAGTGGTAAAGATTCCACCTGCAATGCAAGAGACTTGGATTCAATCCCTGGCTCAGGAAGTGTCCCCTGGAGAAGAAAATGGCAACCCACTCCAGTATTCTTGCCTGAAGAATTCCATGGACAGAGGAGCCTGCGCCCACACATACAGTCCAAGTTCATCAAACAAAATTACTTAATTGCATTAAAGGATATGCAAATGTGTTACAAACACATATGTGCCCATGCATCCATCTCTGCCCAACCACATGTGTGTATATATCTCTCTCCTTTTATATATACACATATTCCGACCATATCTATATTTTTATACTCCTAACAGACACGACTGAGCGACTTCACTTTCACTCTTCACTTTCATGCACTGGGGAAGGACATGGCAACCCACTCCAGTGTTCTTGCCTGGAGAATCCCAGGGATGGGGGAGCCTGGTGGGCTGCCGACTATGGGGTCGCACAGAGTCGGACACGACTGAAGCGACTTAGCAGCAGCAGCAGCAGCAGCAACAGTTCAATAAATTTAAGATTGTTATTAATATATATGTATATTTATGATAGTATCTTAGTATTCTATAGAATCATAGACTCATAAATCACCCTTAGAAAAGAATTCATAACCTGAGTGACACAGGACAATTTCAGGTACCTGGTATGTCATGTCTATTTCTATGAATTTCATAAGCAAATAATCTCGTGAACTATAAAACCTGTAAAGAGTGTTATAATACATAACAATGAATGAAATGACAAATAAAATGTATGTGGACAAATACATGTATACGTATATATAATGAATATCATCTTTTGATCATCATAAAAATTTTAATAAAATATAATGGAAGAGGTACTTCATAAGGATTTGGAGAAGATATGATTCTTTAAATTATGCAATTTTGTGCTAATATCGAAATGTCTCTGCACATATAATGAATGGCCTGTCTGATTCTAAGATACAGACGAATGTGAGAAAATGGATCAGACTTGATTGTCAGCACCCCATGCTTTCTTGTCCTGGTTTAGAAAATCATGAAGCTTAACGTTGCTCTGGACCAGCTGTCATTCTTCCTTTGTAACAGTGCATGGACATGGGTAACGAGTCACAGTAAGTGGAGAATTCATCAATAAAACATTTCTTGGATGTGGGCTACAGGTAGAGAGAAAGCTCTGTTTCACTGAAGCAGTCATATCTGCCTTTGTGTCTCTTCAGCACTCAGCATGTAGGCTCTGTAGCAAGAGCAGAAGAATTACATCACATTTCAAGCTTTATCTGCTTCCTCTGAAGGAATATATCCAGATATTATTAACTATATAGTAACCCTGGAAGTAGCTTATGGTCATATCTTGGATAGTGTGTATGTCTGTATATGGACTTATTTGTGATTATTACATATGCGATCACACTACTTTGGGCTTCCCAGGTGGTGCTAGTGGTAAAGAAACCACCTGCCAATGTAGGAGACATAAGAGGCACAGGTTTGATCCCTGGGTCAGGAAGATCCTATGGAGAAGAGACTGGCAACCCACTCCAGTATTCTAGCCTAGAGAATCCCATGGACAGAGGAACCTGTTGGGCTACAGTCCAGAGAATTGTAGTGTCACAAAGAGATGGACACCACTGAAATTACTTAGCACACATGCACACTACTTTAAAACTGCTCCAGTCCAAAAATGTAATTTCAGTTAACATATTACATGGAATTAATTACATTTTATTTGTATATTTTATTTACTTTTTATTTACATACTTCATTTACATATTAATTATATATATGGAATTAATTAGATAATTCTTTTGTTTCCATAGAGTTAAAGTATACCAATCTCTGAAAATAGAATAAATCACCATAATAATATCACCTATATTATAAAGGGATATTTTGAACATCTTTAGGCAAAAAATGACAACTTAGATGAAATGGAGAAAAATCCAGATAAACTTAAGTTACAAAAGCTGTCTCAACCTTCTATCAGGAGAGGGATCACCAGCCCTTGACTCTGGATTGGCCATGGGATTTCCCAGGCAGGTGGGATTTTAATTAAAGTGGCAGAGGCAGATGCCTGAAAAATGTTGCACATTGAGACTATTTTGTTTTGGATGTGGAAAACTCAAACACCACGTGAATAATTAGGATCTGCTGGACAATGACAAGACGTGGAGGGAAACCAATGCGCCTGGTTTGCCAGTTGCCATGAGTGTGCGTGAAGATTACATCCTCTGTTTACCTCATGACTGAGCAGCTGACAATAGGCACGAGAGGGTTCAATAGAACCCACCCAAGATCAATCTACATTATTCAGCCACCCAGTTAAATGCAGAGTTATGAGATAATTTCAATCACTAAGTTTGGGTAACATAGTATGAAAAAATCACTAACTGATACAACAATATATTTTTCTTTTTTGATCCTCTCTTTAAAAAAGCACAAAAGACATAAGCTGGCATGTGCAATATGCAAATTCTGACTTGTCTCAGCCTGATGAAACCAATACATGAGACAGAACCTGCTTTCTTCATTTCTAGCTGGGTGTTGAGAGAGCTAAAATGCAGGTGGGAGAGTCTAGGTTTAGGGGTAAGACTCAAAAGACGAACAGTGCCAATCACATTTTGCTTAATGTAGCTAGAAATAAAAAAAGACATCAACATTTTTTCATGTAGAAAATTACCCATTGGAAAATGTGTTTCCAGGTTTAGGATGAATTTACATGAGTGTGTGTGTGAAGAGAGAGGAGAGAGAGACAGACCAAGACTGAGAGCCTGTGTATACATGGGGGCTGTGAAAGGGAGCTAGAGGCAGGAGGGGCAACAGAAAGGCATTTACGATACAACAGCAAGAAGTAAGATCTGCAGTCTGCAACGGATGTGGCAGTGAGTATGAGAAGTCTGAGACTGGTTCAGAAAGATTATGTATGTATCATTAAAATACTTAAAAAATGAGGAAATACAAAATCTCATGTAACTAGGACTAAACTAAGTGAGGTAGACACTTTTTTTTCCCTGAAAGAAACAACATCAAATCTTAAACACAGGGATACCTATATTTAAGATATAAATATGGCATTGAAACATGTATAAGATCATATATGAAACGAATCACCAGTCCAGGTTCAATGCAGGATACAGGATGCTTGGGGCTGGTGCACTGGGATGACCCAGAGGGATGGTACGGGGAGGGAGGTGGGAGAGGGGTTCAGGATGGGGAACACGTATATCCCTGTGACAGATTCATGTTGATGTTTGGCAAAACCAATACAATATTGTAAATGAATTAACCTCCAATTAAAATAAATTTTTTTAAAGAAAGATATGCATATGGATATCATACTATGGGTTCAGTTCCTGGACCTTGCAATAAAGAAAATATCACAGTAAAGTGAGTTACATGAGTTTTTCTGCATATAAAAGTTATATTTTAACTATACTGTAGTGTGGTAAGTGTACAGTTGCATCATGCCTAAAAATTACATCCCTTAATTTGAAACTACTTAATTTGTTATTTAACAATAAACAGTTATTGTTAAAAAATGCTCACCTGAGCCTTCAGTGAGCTATAGTGGTAACATCAAAGATCATTAATCATAGATCATTATAGCAGATTCTTTAATAATGAAGAAGCTTGTAATTTACAAGAGTGATAAAAATATGACACGGAGACGTTAAGTGAGCAGAAGCTTACCACAGTGCAGGGTGGTCACAACCTTCAGTTTGGAGAAAATGCAGTATCGGCAAGGCACAATAAAATGAGCTACATCTAGAAATGAAATATTCCAGGAAAAGGAAATATTTAGTGTACATTAAATGATATCTTACAATAAACCATGGAAAACTCTGAAAGAGATGGGAATACCAGACCACCTGACCTGCCTCTTGAGAAATCTGTATGCAGGTTAGGAAGCAACAGTTAGAACTGGACATGAAACAACAGACTGGTTCCAAATAGCAAAAGGAGTACGTCAAGGCTGTATATTGTCACCCTGCTTATTTAACTTATATGCAGAGTACATCATGAGAAATGCTGAACTGGATGAAGCACAAGCTGGAATCAAGATTGTTGGGAGAAATAGCAATAACCTCAGACATGCAGATGATACCACCCTTATGGCAGAAAGTGAAGAACTAAAGGGCCTTTTGATGAAAGTGAAAGAGGAGAGTGAGAAAGTTGGCTTAAAGCTCAACATTCAGAAAACTAAGATCATGGCATCCAGTCCCATCACTTCATGGCAAATAGATGGGGAAACAGTGTCAGACTTTATTTTTTGGGGCTCCAAAATCACTGCAGATGGTGACTGCAGCCATGAAATCAAAAGACGCTTACTCCTTGGAAGGAAAGTTATGACCAACCTAGACAGCATATTAAAAAGCAGAGATATTACTTTGTCAACAAAGGTCCATCTAGTCAAGGCTATGGTTTTTCCAGTGGTCATGTGTGAATGTGAGAGTTGGATTGTGAAGAAAGCTGAGCGCCGAAGAATTGATGCTTTTGAACTGTGGTGTTGGAGAAGACTCTTGAGAGTCTCTTGGACTGTAAGGAGGTCCAACCAGTCCATCCTAAAGGAGATCAGTCCTGAATATTCATTGAAAAGACTGATGTTGAAGCTGAAACTCCAATACTTTGGCCACCTGATGCAAAGCACAGACTCATTTAAAAAGACCCTGATGCTGGGAAAGATTGAAGGCAGGAGGAGAAAGGGACGACAGAGGATGAGATGGTTGGATGGCATCACCGACTCAATGGACATAAGTTTGAGTAAACTCTGGGAGTTGGTGATGAACAGGTAGGCCTGGCATGCTGCAGTCCATGGGGTCACAAAGAGTCAGACACGACTGAGCAACTGAACTGAACTGAAATGTTATCTTTGTATTTCATATTGGATAAAACTCCACTGAAATCATACAACACCATAGTTTTAATATTATTTCTGTCTTATCAATATAGTTTTCTATTTCTTAAATCTCCTGTTTCTCCTCCATCCCTTCTTCTCCTTTTCCTTCCTTCTCCTCCTCATGCTTCTTTTTTTTTTGATAGATTTTCTTTTAATACAGACTTCTGTCACTCTTTTTTTTATTAGTTGTGGGAAATATATTGCACAGTGGTGAAGAAGTGGACTGTATTCTTGCCCAGATCCAGCATTTACTAACCTGGCAACCGTGAACATGTCCCTGAAGCTGGCCGTAGCTCAGATTTCTCATTCATATAGAATAAAAACAGAAGTGACTTTACTGTTATATTAAATGTTAAATAAGGTAATATCAATATTTTAAGGTACTACACTTAAAGTGCTTGGGACAGTAATTCAATGAATGTTTTGGATTAATTGGCTTCATCACTATGCTTTGTAGAAAGTGCTGGTAGAGTTGATAAAATTTTCATCAGTGCTTAACAAACAAATATACTCAGAACCATCAACACATTATGAAGTATTTTATATGATTTGATTTTACAAGCATTATATCAAAAAGATACTTTATAAAGCTAAAGTTCATTTATAATTCAACCACTCTGACTCATTAATTTTTTTTCATGAATTCCTTTCTAAATCATGCCCATATTCATGCACTTATATATTTTGGTTAAATCCAGCTTAACATTCACTCTAAATAAACTTTATATCTCCTATTAAATTTTCATACTTATAATTTTAATAGCTGCATAGTATTTTTGAAGTCATCATTTACTTAACTTTTTATTCCTTTTATTTCATTTTTATTATATTTTATATTAAAAATTATATATATTTAACTCATAATATATAAACTTAAGTTGTATGTTAATTGGATACATTTATATATAGTATTGATAATATGATTGCCATTATAGCAATGATAGCATCTCTATCATGCTACATAGTTATGATTTTCTTTTAGTGGTTGGAATAATTAAGTTCCAGTCTCTTAGCAAATTTGATTAGAATAGAATATTGCCTATATTCACTGTGTACTGTCCATCAGATCTCTGGGACTTCTTTACTACTTGTTAAAAGTTTATAGCCTTAAACAACATTTGTACTATCTTTCCCACATCCTGTCCCCTGGTTACCCACATTTTACTCCCTGTTTTTAGAAGTTTGTGTTTTTTGGACTCCACATATAAATGATAATCTCTAAATAAAGACATTTATGCCAGAATTTTTGAATTAAAATTTTGGATATAATAGTATACACATATAATAAATAGATTTTGTTTTTTAAAATCTGATTTTTCTGAAAGGTAATACTAATTTATATAGCCCTTCTCAAAATATATGATTGATTCTGTTCAATTTTAGTAGATTTTTAGTAACTATGGCATCCCAGAAAACGAATCAATGTAAACATTTTTACTCTGTTTAATACACATCACCAACCTCCAACATAGATGTTATTATCATTTTGTCGATAAAGTTCAGAGCAGAAATTTCTTTCAATACTGTCATACAGCAGAATTTTGAAGCTTGAGTCCCATCATTATTTTGACTAAATTAGTATTAGAATAGGAATTTTCCTTTGCACAATAGTTACAAAATGAAGAGCTACAACTGTGGATGAAAAATATGTATGTGAAATAGCAAATTCAAGGGCTATATTTCAGTAATATTTTATCACAGCATTTCATAAAAGAAGAAAATTACTTAAGATGCTGAGAATTAAATTCATCATTAAAATGGAGCAATTTAAATTGAAATTTAAGTACTTGAATCTAGTTAAATATTCTTAAGATAGAGAATGCCAATTAATTAGCTAAAATATAACAGAAATGCTATTTTTTATCCAGTGAATGACCCTGGTGCTCACTAATGTTTAATTGTCTTCTCCTTCTGTATCTATAAAGACAACTACATGTGGCAGCTTCTTGATGGAAAACTAGAGACAGATGAGGAATTCTGTTCAATAGGCTGTTGAGAAGTGACAAGCTTTACTTTGGGGGTAGAGCTTTTAATTGGGGGAATTATCTGCTTTCTTCTGCTGCAACAGACAAAGTAACCTCATGTTCCAGATAAAAAGTACATGGCAAAACCAATACAATATTGTAAAGTAATAAACCTCCAATTAAAATAAATAAATTTATATAAAAAAATACATAGCAGCAGAGCTCGCATCAGCCTGGGTTATTTCTGCGTGTTTGTGTGGGGCAGAGCCAGCAAGGACATGCACTGCATGGGTAGAGAAAATACAGACCAAACTTTGTTCCAATTTCCTTCTATGATGTGGAGTTTGGGGGAACTGAAACTGACATTTTACGTGTTGTACTAACCCACTGAACAGAACAGTACTTGACAATATCTCACTTGCCAATTTAACAAAACAATTTTCTTTCTCTCTGTAGCTATCAAATTTTGCCCTATTTTTCTTCACACATAAATTAATTGGATCATCGGTGAATTCAAAACATGAAAATACTAATATTTTATTTTTTGGGGGTCTTTTGAATAGATGATATTTTCTCAGTTCTTTTAATCACTCCTATTTTTCATACTTAAAAATGAGAAACATATAACTATGCACACAATTATATGAAACACCATACAAGCATTTTAATAATAGAATAATGTTATAGTATTATTTCATATTGGTTGATAAGGGTTCCCTCTCCTGTTTTAGCTACATCTGAAATATTTATTTTAATTTTATAACAAAAGTTTGTTGCCAACCATAAGAAAGCATTATGTAATATTTTATTAGCTTATCCATACAGTGTCCTCATTTTTAGTGAAGTGTTTTTCTTGGAGCTAGCTAATGGTCTAAAACTAACACATTGTGATGCTTTTGAAATGAAGTTGTTCAAATATGGATTATGAAATGTTTTCAAAGCAAGAATATATTCCAATAACTCTATAAACACTGCGAGTCAATTACCTGCAAAAAATTATGCTTGATAATTTAGGAATATAAATGTCAGGAAATATGCAATTGTTTTCAATTTCATCTCCCATAAAATATACACTCAATTACAGTGTTTTCCAATATAGAAGACTAATTAGCTTCACAAAAACTGGCATGTTTGCAGTGCAAGGAATCATAACTAGGATTTCAACTTTAGTTTCTGAGTGTCTGTCCTTTGATTTAGTAGATTATGCTGGACAATTTTATGTGCATTGTTTGAACAACTATTTCTTAAATAATTATTTCACTCTTTCCTTCAAACTGTTTAATCAGAGAAAACAGCATTTTTCACAAAAATATTTTTTTAAAAAATGAGGAAAAATCTATCCTCTAAATTTTAGAACAATTTTTGAAAATCTTTTCCATCCAATATATTTTCAGTTATATTTGGTGGGTTTTGTCTCAGAAAGCTTCCTACTAAGTTACAATTTTATTTCAGTTTTGAGCAAAGAATATTAGGCAATAAAATACATAGAAGAAGAGAAATGAATGAAATAAAATACATGGCAGAGCACAATGAGTGGAGAGGAATATAATAAGGTGATGAATGTTTCATTAGGCTTTATCTTACTTCCCAAATTGCTGCATTGCTAAACTGCATATTGTTAATGTGAGTAAAGATGTCTGCTGGATATTAAGGAATATAGATACTTTTTTAAAATTCTCACAGGTTTAAGTCAGGTTTGATATAGAGGTTAAGGAGATAAGAAAACAGCTAATAAATATAAGCAGTAACTGATAAGGTCACAGTAAAACTCTTTAAGAAAAGTCATCAGTGGTGGGAAAAAATTATGATATGAAGGGAGTTAATTCATTTATGGCCTTTTCTGAGAGCTGATGATAAAATCAAGTCTTTTATAAATAATTTTAATCATGAATGTAGCCGTCAGCCATAAATAGCCTCTTTTCTGAGCCAAAATATCTGACGCTCTCATATGCATAGAAAGTTCGGTTGGAGTCAATATATGCACATAGTAAATGATGATATTTGAATTAAGATAGGTTCACCTTTTCTGATACAGCATAAATCTGAAAATACTTAGTTTTATACTATAATTAAATCTCTAGGAGTATTCTTTTCTGAATAATCAATTCAACTAGAGTACTTATGTGTAAGACTTGGTATAATAAATGTCACCTGAGCTTGCTTAACTTTTTGCTAAACTAAACTTAATATTATAGTTTTCCTATAATTTGAACCCAACACGGTAAGAAGTGTAAGTTCAGGTACAAATATCAGTTTTGCACAGATTGAAAATTAAATATCTAAAACAGTAATCATCAGGATAAACCAGGAAAGCTGTGAGATTAAAAAGGCATATAGTAATTCATTTAGCAGTATACTGGAAAAACATATATGAAATACAGTTGATTTACAATATTGTTAGTTTCAAGTGTGCAGCAAAGTGATTCAGTAATTTTTTCAGATTTAATTCCATTATAGATTATTATAAGATACTAAATATAATTTCCCATGCTTTAGCTACATAATGGAAAATGGCAAGAAAATAAGACCATTGTTGAGATCTTCCAGTATATTGTTCTGTGAAAAATAAAGTTAATGTAGATAAAATAGTTTCCTGAGTTTAATTTTAAAAACAAAATAGAGACCCCTTAATATTGATTTAAAGTTCACTGTATATTTGTTCGTGATAATTTTCTAAATTAACCAGAATATTTGTTAAACTGGAACACTCCTTTTCACATAGCTGGCTATATAAAAGCCAGTATTATATATCTTTTGCACACTTCATTAATGAAAAGCCAGTATTATATATCTTTTGCACACTTTCAAAGAAGGCATGAGTTTAAACTTTTCTTTGCTTCTGGCTACCATTTTCAGACCTGCTAAATAAGCAGATCTTTATTAGGAAAGAAAACTGGGCATAAAGACTGAATGCATTTTGACCTGATGAAGAGCAATTTAGTCCAATCATTAGCCAAGTTTGGAAGGAAATAAAATCAGTTACATCATTTGACTGTTTTCAATGTTTGATTAAAATCAAATACTTCATTTAGGGTCCCTCTAAAGAATTGATGCTTTTGAACTGTGGTGTTGGACAAGATTCTTGAGAGTCCCTTGGACTGCAAGGAGATCCAACCAGTCCATTCTAAAGGAGTGTTCTTTGGAAGGACTGATGCTAAAGCTGAAACTCCAGTACTTTGGCCACCTCATGCGAAGAGTTGACTCATTGGAAAAGACTCTGATGCTGGGAGGGATTGGGGGCAGGAGGAAAAGGGGATGACAGAGGATGAGATGGCTGGATGGCATCACCAACTCAGTGGATGTGAGTCTGAGTGAACTCCCGGAGTTGGTGGCATGCTGCGATTCATGGGGTCGCAAAGAGTCGGACACGACTGAGCGACTGAACTGAACTGAACTGAACTGAACAAATGAAAAAGAAAACCAAAATTCAGTGTGTTTCCATATTAAAATTTCTAGAATCATATATCTCCATCAGCTTAATTATTTTTAGAACTTGGGAGAATTCTTTCAGTTTCTAGTCTTTAGTTGTAAAATTTTCTCCCATTGTTAGTTCCCTCACAAAGTATCCCTCCCCTTATTACCTTTCAAAAGACAGATAATGAATGTCTTTCTAAAGATTGACAAGAAATCTGTTTGTAACAGCATTCAGCAATGGATTTCCTCAGTATAATCATTTCAATTAGGTCAGTTGCTGCTGCTGCTGCTGCTGCTAAGTCGCTTCAGTCGTGTCCGACTCTGTGCGACCCCATAGACGGCAGCCCCCCAGGCTCCCCCATCCCTGGGATTCTCCAGGCAAGAACACTGGAGTGGGTTGCTATTTCCTTCTCCAATGCATGAAACTGAAAAGTGAAAGTGAAGTCCCTCAGTCGTGTCCGACTTATAGCGACCCTGTGGACTGCAGCCCACCAGGCTCCTCCATCCATGGGATTTTCCAGGCAAGATACTGGTGTGGGTTGCCATTGCCTTCTCCGAATTAGGTCAGTAGATCTTTCTTTTCTGATGGTGGTGAAACTGAAGTATTTTGAACTGTGGCTTTTTAAATTTAGATTTATTTTATTGAAGTATGGTTGATTTACAATGTTGTGTCAATTTGTGCTGTACAGCAAAGTGATTCAGTTCAGTTCAGTCGCTCAGTCATATCCGACTCTGCGACCCCATGGACTGCAGCACGGCCAGGCTTCCCTTTCCATCACCAACTCCTGGAGTTTGTGTTGCTATGCAAATTATAAAAGTTTTTTTTTTTGTTTTAATTTTATGAAGAATGGCATTGGTAATTTGACAGGGATTGCACTGAACCTGTAGGTTGCTTTGGGTAGTAAAGTAATTTTCACAATATCGATTCTTCCAGCTCAAGAACATGGCATATTTTTCCATCTGTTTATGTCATCTGTGATTTATTTCATCAGTATCTTATAGTTTTCTGAGTATAGGTCTTTTGCCTTTTTCAGTTTCGTTCAGTTGCTCAGTCGTGTCTGACTCTATGTGACCCATTGACTACAGCATGCTTGCTAGGCTTCCCTTTCCATCACCAACTCAGGATTTTTCCTCCGTAGGCAGGTTTCTTTCCAGGTATTTTATTCTTTTTGTTGCATTGCTAAATAGGATCATTTCCTTAACTTCTCTTTCTGATCTTTTGTTGTTAGTGTAGAGGAATGCAAGAAATTTCTGTGCGTTGATTTTCTATCCTGCAACTTTACCGAATTCATCGATTCACACTAGTAGTTTTCTGGTGGCATCTTTAGGATTTTCTGTGTTCAGTGTCATCTCATCTGCAAACAGTGACAGTTCTACTTCTTCTTTTCCAATTTGGGTTTCTCTTATTTTTATTTCTTCTCTGATTGCCTTGGCTGTTGTATTAGTCACTAAGTTGTGTCTGACTCTTTTATCACCCCATGGAACTGTGGCCTGCCAGGCCCCTCTGTCCATGGAATTCTCCAGGCAAGAATACTAGAGTGTGCTGCCATTTCCTTCTTCAGAGGATCTTTTTAACCCAGGGATTGAACCCATATCTCCTGCACTGGCAGATGGATTCTTTACTACTGAGTCACAGGGAAGCCTGATTGCCATTGCTAGGACTTTTGAAACTCTGTCGAATAATGGTGAGGGTGGGCACCCGTGTCTCGTTCCTGATATTAGAGGAAATGCTATCCACTTTTCACCACTGAGAATGTTTTCTGTGAGTTTATCGTATATGGCCTTTATTATGTTGAGGTAGATTCCTTCTGTGCCTGCATTTTGGAGAGTTTTTATTATAAATGGGTGTTGAATTTTGTCAAAAGCTTTTCCTGCATCTATTGAGATGACCAAATAGTTTTTATTCTTCAATATATTAATACGGTGAATCACAAAATGTTCATTTAATTAAACTTTTGAGAGGGGAAACAAAAGAAATAGATCAAAATAGAAACATTGATTAAAGGCATTGCTACTAGAAGAGTCAGGTAAAATAAAGAGCATAGCAAGAAGGCTTGTGCGTGCTGTGCGTGCTAAGTCGCTTCAGTCGTGTCCAACTCTGTGTGACCCTATGAACTGTATCCCACCAGGCTCCTCCATCCGCAGAATTCTCCAGGCAAGAATACCGGGGTGGGTTGCCATTCCCTTCTCAAGGAGATCTTTCCAATCCAGGAATCGAACCTGCATCTCCTGCTGCTCCTGAGTTGCACACAGATTCTTTACTGCTGAGCTGGAAAGAAGGCTTAACATCCACTGAATTAACTCTGTGTCACAAACTAATTTTCATATCTTTTATGAACTGCCAGTTTTCAAAGCCTCCATCGTAATGAAGTCTGTCCAGTGTTACACCGTTCACTTCATGGTTAAGGTTTTCGGTAGCAGTACATATCTGGTGCCATTTTGATTTAGGACTTCATGTTTCACTCACTGGTCTTGGACAGTGTATTAACCACTAGAATAGCAAAGGTGTCACTGAAGAGAGCACCACAGGTGCCTTTCTGATTAAGCCACCAGTTTCAGAAAGAAAATACATGGCTCAGAAATGTGAATTAGAATAAAAGTCAGTCTCCACAATATCCTTTTTTATCTGTCTTCTCCTTCTGGCCACCAGGTGCTGTTCAGTCGCCCAGTCATGTCCAGCTCTTTGCAACCCCATGGAATGCAGCTCTACCAGGTAGCTTTGGACGGGTGAATGTGCTTGAATTCCTGAGCATATGACTCTGAAATCCACATCATGGGAAAGTCTTGCTATAGGAAACAGAGAATCTGATTCAATCCTCTGTGATATGTTAGGGGATAAAGAACAGACCACAAACAGTGTTTTATTTCAGCTGCATTATAGTAAGGAAAGTAAGGAAAGTGTTAACACAGGGCAACACAATTACAGCGCACACATCATGAAACAAACATGGCACCACAAACAAATAGGTTTGTATTAAACATTCAATGTATTTTAAGGATGATAAATATCAGTACATTGTGAATATTAGAGACTTCCAATGTTGACGAAATGTTTGATGAAGTTAATGAAGGAGGGCTTGGTGATTCAGTACAGAAAGTGCTTTTTCTTATTATAGGACAAAGAATGTATATTGCATTCATGGGTTTTATCATTGTATATATTTATCAAGATTCAAAAAGAAATGGTTTTGTTGTGTGGAAGATAATTAAATGCTTTTAAATAAAACCTCTAAATTATTCCTTCACACATATGCTGAAATAAATGCTTTAAAAATGGATTGCAATTAATACCTTACATCATATATAAAACAGACTTACTATAAGACTTTTTAAATGTATTTGGTATTAACTCCATACTGGATTGACAATTTAAGGTGGTTTTCTTTTCTTCTTTCTTATGTTTATTGTTGGCTGTCCTGGTCTTAGTTGCTGCACAGGCTTTTCTCTTAACTGTGGGGACTGAGGGCTTGCTCTCTAGTTGTGATGGGTGGGCCTCTCATTGCAGGGGCTTCTCTTGTGCAACATGGGCTCTAGGGCAGGCAGGCTTGAGTAGCTGCAGTTCCTGGGCTGTAGAGCACACGTCCAAAAGCTGTGGTACATGGGCGTAGTTGCTCTGCAGTATGTGGGGTCTTCCTGGATCAGGGATTGAACATCTGTCTCCTGCATTGGCAGGTGGATTCTTTACCACTGAGCCACAGGGAAGCCCAATAATTTAAGATGATCAGCTCAATTTTATACATAAGGAAATTGCATTGAGATGCTATTACAAAATTAGTTATACTTCAAAATTAGTTATGAGATCAATCATTGCTGAGTATTTAGGTCAGCGACATAGCTTCACGCGTGCATTCATTGCTTGCAATTGTGTGCTTTCTGAGTGCCAGCCACTGTGTTAGATGCTGGGGGTAAAACAGTGATGATAATGGATGGAACACCATTCTCATGGAACTTGAGACAATCACATACAATCAGAGTGAAAGTGAAGTCGCTCAGTCGTGTTCAACTCTTTGCTATGCCAGGGACTGTAGACTACCAGGCTCCTCTATCCATGAAATTTTCTAGGCGAGAGTACTGAAGTGGGTTGTCATTTCCTTCTCCAGGGGATCTTTCCGACCCAGGGATTGAACCTGGGTCTCCCACATTGCAGGCAGATGCTTTACCATCTGAGCCACCAATAATAGAAAGTACTCTCAGAAGCAAAACTTCAAGGTAACTATAAAAACACAGACAGAAATATTGATCAACAAATGATGTGTTATAGACTATAGGTTTTTACATTTTGAGTATATATAATTAGCTTCTCTTTTATGAAAATACTTACCAGAATGACTCTGAAGCAAATTTATACTATTCTTAAGCCCTTAAAATGGGTTTAAGATATAGGATAGAATATTGCAAATTTGCCTGGAAGGAATTTAAAGTATATTTTACCTTCTCTGTATAGCATAGAAATTCTACACAATAAAACTCAAATCAGTCTCACACAGAAGTGTGCTTGCCTCCTCCTCAATCAAGCTACCGAGGCAGTCTGTTCACGGCTTAGGATGGATTTGGGTTTAGTTGTTAGAATTTCCTCAGGCTTCAGATTCTCCCCCTGGTGAGTTGCTGTTCCCTTTTGCATACTATGCTGCCTGTGGAATAGAAGGCTTTTCTCCGTGTTCCTCCTTCCATGACAGCAGCCGTCCTTTTGACCCAGAGCCACGTGTGTGTGTGTGTGTGTGTGTGTGTGTATGCGCGCACACACACACATGCTTAGTTTCTCAGTTGAGTCTGACTCTTTGTGACCCCATGGACTGTAGGCTCCTCTGTCCTTGGAATTCTCCAGGCAAGAATATTGGAGAGTATTGGCATTCCCTTCTCCAGGAGATCTTCCCAATCCAGGGATCGAACCCGATTCTCCTGCACTGCCATTGGATTCTTTACCATCTGAGCTGCCAGGGAAACCCTGAGCCACACATAGTAGCCCTCATCTTAGTTGTGCCCAGAGCCAGCAGTAAACAAGTGTTGCTTGTTCCTAGGTGCTAAGCTCCTAGTGGACGCAAGCGGACTTCTCTTTTCCTGGCTTAGCCTCAGTTTTAGACGCTGTGAGCCTGGAAATCAAGGGTCTCGTTATCTCAGCCATCCTGCAGTCATCATGGAACGATGTCTGTGTCTTCTCTGCATGCTGTTTCTTGGTTGGAAGAGAATTTCAGCTCATCCCTCAGTGATAGCAAACTTATGCAAGATCTTAGACCCAAGAGTTTTCCTTCCCATCTTCCAGAGATAGATGGATTTTGCTACTGTGTACTTCCCTGAAATAGTGGCCCTCTGGCCAGGCCCTTGAAGAGAGAGAGAATTTTCAGTCCCTAGTACAATAAAAGGCATATAATTTCTACCTATACCCAACAGGAAGGAAATATCCTGGGAAATCTGCTGAACTGATTCCAATGATGTCTATAATGATAGTTTTTTCTACTTGCATGATACACTCACAGTCACGCTCCTTGTATGGCTCTATGCTTCTAGTCTTCTCTGATTGCTCCTCTTTCTCTCTTGCTTTATTCTAGCTCTCTGCCTCACTCTTGCTCAGGGAGCCTGTAATTACTTCATACATCCTTCTGCTGAGTCTCCCCTCTACACTGGATGTCTTAGGGCAAGGCTTCTTTTAGACCTGGAGGAGGAAATTTAACCCATTACTTGGAACTGGCCTTCCCTTGTAGCTCAGTCGGTAAAGGATCTGCCTGCAGTGCAGAAGACCCGGGTTTGATCCCTCGGTTGGGAAGATCCCCTGGAGAAGGAAATAGCAACCCACTCCAGTATCCTTGCCTGGAGAATCTCATGGACAGAGGAGCCTGGTGGGCTTCAGTCCGTGGGGTTGCAAAGAGTCGGACGCGACTGAGCGACTAACACACACACACACAGGGTCTGCATACGCCTGACTGCCCCACTCCTTCTCCACTGAATGGCCTCATCAATTCTGTTCACAGAAAGGAAGGAAGCCATTTCAGGCTCGGCTCCAGTCTTCCACGGTGGCTGCACCGATTTACAATCCTACCAGCAGTGCGTGAGGGTTCCCTTTTCTCCACACCATCACCAGCACTTGTTAGTTCTTATCATTTTGATGTTAGCCATTCTAACAGGTGTAAAATAATATCTCATTATGGTTTTGATTTGCATTTTCCTGGTGGTTAGTGATGTTAAGCATCTTTTTATGTGTCATTGGCCATCTGTGTATTTCTTTGGTAAAATGTCTATTCACATCTTTTGCTCATTTTTTTAATCAGATTGTTTGTTTTGCTTTTTATTCATATGGGCACTCCAAGTTCTAAAACCTTTACTTATTAAAAGAAATCATGCTTATGCCATTCATTTCTTGATTAATGTGATTCAGCTAATTTTTTTCTTTCAAAACTCCCTTTTCATTCCTCATTAGTTTTAACATTATTCTGAACTCCCTTCATTTTGTGTTTGACCTAGTCTACTGACGTACTGAAATAAGAATATAATTCACCAAAATTTGACTCTGAAGCACAGCATATCATTACCTGCCTTCCAGAGAAGATGTGCGGTGCCTCCCTCACAATGCAAGGCTCACAGCACCCAGACAAACCTCCTCAGCATATGTACTACACACATAAGAGCACCATTTAATGCTTATATACAGTAATGCAACCAATATAAGCAATGATCGAAACATACTTCAGTACGTCTCCCGTGTTAAAAAGGTAGCAAATCAATAATAATTTAAAAATAAGTATTAGAGGGTTGGACTTTTGCCTCTGACTAAATGAGGAGACTTAACAGTGCTTTCCCTAAAAGCAACAATAATGCTATACCAACTGGACAGGAATGGTTATTTTAGCACATTGGAATTTGACCACAGGCATAGGAAAGCCTAAGAGAACTGTTTGTTTTTTAAAAATTTGCTGAACATCAGAGTCTAATAGGGAGCCAGATGGTGAAGCAGAACTGTGTTTATAGAATGGAATACAGCAAAAGCAGAGCATTTTTGTGGCTTGAAGGTTGTACCTAAATGACTATATATATATATGGCTACACAAGAATAACAGCAACTAAAAACCATAGTCCACTCATGGAAATATGGATGGCAAATTTTCCTTCCCCTAAATTAGGGGGAACCCACTGATGTGTGTGTTCATGTGCAGTAGGTTACAGGGTTAGAGGTACTATGGCAGAAACAGTAGGAAGCAAGAAAGGCACAAGCCAGTCTTCTCCTTCCATAGGCATCAAGAGCAACAAGACTTCCTGTAGATGGTACTCGCCGAAGTCCTGAAATGCAGCAGGTGAATGCTTGTGGGGAGGTGAGGAGGATGGTAGACGAGGTAAGGAGGGATATTTCAGGTCAGCGGCTTTGCGGGCAGGAGAGAGAGAGGGACGGAGTTTAGGGCAGGCCATCCCAGCTAGCGGTGGAGGATGAGGATTGCAGTGACTATTAGAGGTCTCCAGGCCCTGAGTCAAGGTGGACTTTTAAACCTCGTCTCGGAGATGGAGCTTTTCCCTGCAGGGTTAGAGAGCAGTTATTGAGAGGTTCTGTGCTGGTGGAGTATAAGACATGTGGATTCGAGATGCCAGCCTGATGCCAGCCTGGGTAGATGACAATGGGAAAAGGGAGACCATTTTAAGAAGTTGTTATAACCAATTAATTTGTGTCTGATGAAAATATAGACTTAGAGCAACTGTTTCTAAGTTGCTTCATCTCTGGCCCCATTACACTATTTGAAATTATTCAAGCATGAGTGCTTGTGCTTATTTTTTATTTGCATTTTCCATATTAGAAGTCATAATGGATTTTTAAAGTTACTAATTTTAATTAATTTAAAATATCAATAACATACAGGGTTATCGTTACCATCTTTCTAAATTCCATATATATGTGTTAGTATACTGTATTGGTGTTTTTCTTTTTGGCTTACTTCACTCTGTATAATAGGCTCCAGTTTCATCCACCTCATTAGAACTGATTCAAATGTATTCTTTTTAATGGCTGAGTACACGTGTATACCTGTGGCGGACTCATGTTGTTGTATGGCAAGCCAATACAATATTGTAAAGTAATTAACCTCCAATTAAAATAAATAAATTTATATTAAAAAATAAAAAAAGAAAAAGAAAAAAATCAATAACACAGCCACTACAGAAACATTGTGTTTTTATGATTATGTATTTTTATGAAAAACATTGCATTTTTATGTATATCTTCCAAATTAAAAAATAACTGTGAAAAGAATGGCATTGTTTTACAGGTTTGTAGATCTCTTCAATGTCTGGCTTAATAGGATAGCTGGAGGCTCATATCTGCTTCTGCTTTCAAAACAATCTCGTTTGGGTTGAAGTATCTTAAAAAATTCTTGTCCCACACAGACATGAGCTAAAAAAAAGGAAGGACTTCTTTAATAATCTTTTCAGATAACTTTGGATATTCTTTTTTAATATCAAACCAAACCTTAACAAGGGGTTGTTTATTAAAGTTTAGCTCCAGTGTGAAATCTGAAACTGTGTTGATAACATTTCATATGTTGTTACATTAAAACCCATCAGTCATCTTGTACTGTTACTAGCTTTCCCCCATAAATGACCTTATAACAGTTAATTAGAGGAATTATCTGGAAAATATTGGCTCACACTGCATTATTCACAACTTCCAAATATTGACACATTTCATTATGTGGTACTTTATGAAATCATACTTTTTATCACTTCTGATCTCATCAGAATAGCCTTTAAAAACTTGGAAGCAGTCAAGCTAATAATGGTGAATATTAGTTTTCCAAAATTCTGATTTTCATTTGAAAGCTCAAATGATATCATTGGCAGTAAATAATGTCAGTTATTTTACTTGAAGTTACAGCTCACATCATATATTTGTGAGAGAATGACTGACAAATACCCAAGTCTGAATAACTATAGCTTATCTGTCAGTCATTCTATCAAGGGAATATCTTGTTCTATTAAGAAAATAACTTAAAACTCAAGCTTCCAGTAAAATAATTGCTAAGGATGTAAATATAACACGACAAATGTAATTAACACTGCTTTATGTTACATATGAATGTTAAGAGAGTGAATCCTTAGAGTTCTCATCACAAGGAAAGAATTCTTTTTCCATTTCTTTAATTTTGTATTTATATGAGATGATGGATGATCACTAGACTTATTATAAGTCAAATCATTGTGCTGTACATCTTAAACTTACACAGTGCTGTGTTTCATTTGTATTGCAGTGAAACTGGAAGACAATTTTTTTTAAAAAAAGACCTGTTCATGATTCCCTGTAAGCACTATCAAACATCCCTATCATTTTTGTGGTATTACTTTCCCTAATAAAGTTTTGACTGACCTATTGAACTGAAAAAAAAAAAATCCACACAGTGATTTTCTTCCAGATTCCACTGTAGTGCAATATACAACACAAATGTTCTGTGTACTTCCCATTTTTTTCTCATACAGAATCTTGAAAACAGAAGCATGCATTGTTAAGAGTGAATTTTTATAGTTTCATCAAAGACATTCTGGAGTGCAACTGGCTTTTTCATTTTTTCTGTGAGTGCATGAAGCTGGAGAAAAAAATTCCTCTGGGTGTACTTTCGTGCTACTGACTTGAATATTTCTAAGCAGTCAGAAATTTTATCTACAACCATTATTTACAAAAGCCACTATGGTGGAAAAATCAGATAATTTCATTGAGTTAATAAGACTTGAATCTAAGACATGAAAGCATAAATTCTGAGACAAAAACATAGGCATTAATCTCCTTGACAGTGATGCTGATGATGATTCTATGGATCTGAGTCAAAAGGGAGAGTAAAACAGGCAAGAATGAAAAAGCGGGGCTCTATCAAACTAAAAAGCTTCTACACAGCAAATCATTGACAACAAGAAAGGACAATCTGCCACATGGGAAAAAATCGTGTATCTGCTAAGACGTTTGCAAATCATGTATCAGCTTAGGTGTTAATATCCAAAATATATAAAGATCTCATACAATTCAACAGCAAGCAGTCTAGTTTAAAAATGGGCTAGGGAGTGGAATTGACATTGTTCCGATGAAGATATATGGATGGTCAGCAGGTAGATGAAAAGATGCTCAACGTCACTAATCATCAGGGATATGCAAATCAAAACCACAGTGATATATCTTCTCACATCTGTTAGAATGGCTGTTATCAAAAGGACGAGAAATAAGTGTGGTGAGGATGTGGAGAAAAAGGAACCATTGTTTATTGTTGGTGGGGATATATTGATGCAGCCACTATGGAAGACAGTATGGATATTCCTCAAAAAACTAACAGTAGAACTACAATTTAATCAAGAAATTGCCCTTCTGGGTATTTATTCAAAGAAAGCTAAATAACTCATTTGAAAGGATATATGGAAGAAACACAAGCTGGAATCAAGATTGCCAGGAGAAATATCAATAACCTCAGATATGCAGATGACACCACCCTTATGGCAGAAAGTGAAGAGGAGCTAAAAAGCCTCTTGATGAAAGTGAAAGAGGAGAGTGAAAAAGTTGGCTTAACGCTCAACATTCAGAAAATGAAGATCATGGCATCTGGTCCCATCACTTCATGGCAAATAGATGGGGAAACAGTGGAAACAGTGTCAGACTTTATTTTTTGGGCTCTGAAATCACTGCAGATGGTGACTGCAGCCATGAAATTAAAAGATGCTTACTCCTTGGAAGGAAAGTTACGACCAACCTAGATAGTATATTCAAAAGCAGAGACATTACTTTGCCGACTAAGGTCCGTCTAGTCAAGGCTATGGTTTATCCTGTAGTCATGTATGGATGTGAGAGTTGGACTGTGAAGAAAGCTGAGTGCCGAAGAATTGATGCTTTTGAACTGTGGTGTTGGAGAAGACTCTTGAGAGTCCCTTGGATTGCAAGGAGATCCAACCAGTCCATTCTGAAGGAGATCAACCCTGGGATTTCTTTGGAAGGAATGATGCTAAAGCTGAAACTCCAGTACGTTGGCCACCTCATGCAAAGAGTTGACTCATTGGAAAAGACTCTGATGTTAGGAGGGATTGGGGGCAGGAGGAAAAGGGGACGACCGAGGATGAGATGGCTGGATGGCATCACGGACTCGATGGACGTGAGTCTGAGTGAACGGGAGTTGGTGATGGACAGGGAGACCTGGCGTGCTGTGATTCATGGGGTCGCAAAGAGTCGGACACGACTGAGCGACTGAACTGAACTGATACCCACACCTGTATGTTCACCGCATCATCTATGGAAATAACCTACATGCCCATCAATGGATGAATTGATAAAGAAGATATGAGACACACACACAATGGAATACTTTTCAGCCATAGAAAAGAATGAAAACTGCCATTTGCAGTGCAATGAATGGACCTTGAGGGTATTATGCTACATGAAATAAGTTAGAGAAAGAAAATATCATCTCACTTATATGTAGAATCTAACAACAACAGCAAAAACAAAGTCTAAGCTCATAGGTATGGAGAACAGATTGATGCTTGCCAGACATGGTGAGATGGCAGACAAAATGGGTCAAGGGTTGGGGGGTGGTCAAAGATACAAACTTCAGAACAAGAAATAATTCATGGGGATGTAATGTACATCATGGGCCTCCCAGGTGGCAGTAGTGGTAAAGAACTGCCAGCTAAGACAGAAGACATAAAGAGACGTGTGTTCGATCCCTGCATTGGGAAGATCCCCTGGAAGAGGGCATGGCAACCCACTCCAGTATTCTTGCCTGGAGAATCAGCTTTGACACACTCCTTTCCCAACTTTGCATTGTTCCATGTCCAGTTCTAACTGTTGCTTCTTTACCTGCATACAGATTTCTCAAGAAGCAGGTAAAGTGTAAGTCACTCAGTCGTGTCCAACACTTTGCTACCCCATGGACTGTATAGCCCATGAAATTCTCCAGGCCAGAGTATTGGAGTGGGTAGCCTTTCTCTTCTCCAGAGGATCTTTTCAACCCAGGGATTGAACCCAGGTCTCCCGCACTGCAGGCAGATTCTTCACTAGCTGAGACACCAGGGAAGCTCAAGAACACTGGAGTGGATAGCCTATCCCTTCTCCAGCAGATCTTCCCAACCCAGGGATTTAACTGGGGTCTCCTGCATTGCAGGTGGATTCTTTACCTGCATACAGATTTCTCAAGAAGCAGGTAATGTGGCCTTGGATTCCCATCTCTAAGAATTTTCCACAGTTTGCTATGATCCACACAGTTAAAGGCTTTAGTGTAGCCAATGAAGAGAAATAGAAGTTTTTCTGGAATTCCCTTGTTTTTTTCTGTGATCCAAAGGATGTTGGCAATTTGATCTCTGGTTCCTCTGCCTTTTCTAAATCCAGCTTGTAGGTCTGGAAGTTCTTGGTTCATGTATTGTTGAAGCCTAGCTTAGAGAATTTTGAGTGTTATTTTGCTAGCTTGTGAAATGAGTGCAATTTTGTGGTATTTTGAACTTTCATGGGCATTGGAATGAAACTGACCATTTCCAGTCCTGTGGCCACTGCTGAGTTTTCCAAATTTGTTGGCATGTTGGGGGTAGCACTTTCACAGCATCATCTTTCAGTATTTGAAATAGCTCAACTGAAACTAATATAATGCTATATGTCTATTATCTCTCAAGAACATAAAAAATATTTTGACCTCCACACTCCCTGGAAGGGTTTCAGGGTTTCTCAGGAGACCACACGTATAGGTATTGAGTTAAGAAAGAGAGAGAGAGAACCAAGAGAGAATGGATATAAGAGATTTGATTAAATAAAAATTTTAAGAATTATATGTTTTTGCTCTTGAGATGCCTATTTACATTAACTGAATGAAATATTTAGTATTTTATTGTGTGATGTTTTGCATTCTTTGCAAGTAGTTTCTCCATATTATTTTTCTACCTATTAATAATCTAGTAGGCTTTATGAAACCATCCATCTTTTTCTGTCTCCTGTAATATTGATCATGTAGTAATTAAGCTCACAATTAATAAGACTTGATTAGTTTTTAGCTCTCAGAACAGACTGAAAAAAAATTAGTTTCATCCTCTTATGTAACCTCACATTTCTATATTAAACAAAACTCATATTTTTAAATTATTGTGAAATTGAGAACTTTCAGCTTCGTTAATATTAAAGCTATTGGCATGCTATTCAATAATTACTTTTCCATTTAATTATAATGAAGTATCACAGAACAAATGTCATGATTTGCACAGTAAACAAAAACCTGGACGGATAATCTCTTTCTGACCTTTTTTTACATATCACTTTAAGCATTTGTCTCTGTGCTTGTTGCCTACTTAGGGTTATAGGTCTGAAGATGATACGAATATAAAAGAAGACAACTGCAGCTAGGCAGAGAGCACTCTCCTACCACAAAATACTAATAATAGGAAAAAGCCATTTATTTTCATTCTGGGTATAGTTTTGTTATAATTTAAGTCCACAACTTTAGACGTGTTAGTTAATTGCTATGTACTTTAACTGACTTATCTATAAAATAGAGGTTAAACTAGAAGATTTGTCTACTTTAAAAAAATCTTTAACCAATTATAGTCATTAATCTATGATCACAGTGACCAGTATGATTTCCTTATAATGTTTTGAATAACCTTTTGTGACCTATTAAAAAAAGGATTGATGAATCATTTAGTTACCAAGTAATAGTGTGGGGATCTTTTATCTCTTCCTGACTATCATTAGTCTATGGTAAAAATGTAGTTTGTTAGAGGATTTTACTTGTAAACTATAGAATTTATTTAACATTCAGTTTCGAGGAGTATTTTACATTTAGTTATTTAACTTCTTATTTTTATAGATCACACACTAAGTGACATACTACTAAAACATCTATGGCTACAAAGTAAATGGTAAGGAATCAATATGCTTATAAAATTCTCAGGAAAATTTGGTCTTTTTCCTTGAAAAATGACTTTTGATAATAATGCCTCTTGTGTATGTTAATTATATCAAAACTTCTAGCCATGTAGAACCTTTCTTTAACATTGACCTTGAAGCAGTTATTCTTGTTTCTGCCAAGAGATGATTTACTCATACTTTAGACACTGTAGCTTTCTCAGTCTCAGAATGTATCTTCTGAAACCTCCATTATGGTATTTTCCTTGAGATGGAGCAATATTTTCCAAAAGAGTAATTGAAGTTGTAGCTGTATGTTGACATCGAATAGCCCTGAGGCTTAAAATTCAGTGCAAGACAAAGTCTTATTATCTACACTCTTCAAAAAGGCATGTGATGACCAGAACTCATCATGTGTCTCATTTCAGGAAGGTGAAGAAGGGAAAAATGAGGATGTGCAGCACCTTGACTGTGCTTTCACTTAGCTTATAAAAGAGAAGAGTCAAAGTCTTCCCGTCATATCATTAGGCTTAAATAATTTTAAAGGTGAGAAAACATTTCCTTAAGAACATGTATATATCTCTAAAACAAAAATAATTGGCAAATAATCATATAAAAGCACATGCTACCATGATTCCTCTCTTCACTTAGACAAGTGCTTCTCAAAGTGTAGTTTTCATTTAGGCTACACCAGAATCACCTGAAGTGCTTGTTAAAAATATTATTTCTTGGCCTATTTTTGAGCTGTTGAACCAGATTATCTGGGTTGGAACTAAGAGCTCTGAATTTTTAATAGGAGCATCTCAGGGATTCAATAAACGTTAAAGCTTGAAATCTGCTGACTGAAAGCTTGGTGATGGCTGGTCCCAATTACATTTATATCATCATGTGAGCTAAATTTTGCCCAGTTTTCTGCCTTCTTCACAAAACACTTTTATACAGCTCACTTTTGAATATAGTGATTCAATAGCAATTCTTTTGTACACCTAACTTGGACTTTGGTACATCAGCTAATGAGATATATTGAAAGTTATTACACAGTGGAATTGCCTTCCAGCCAACAGTTTTGCTTCAACAGAATCAGCTTCTTTGTCTTCACAGCATTGCTGGCCACACTTATGGGAATATTATTGCCTTCATCCTATGTGATGTAAAAAACAAAATTAAAAGTAATGGTTCTCAATGAGAACTAATGCATGGGAAAATGAAGAGCTTATCTCAGCTATGTTAAATAATTGGGATGTCATTCCAACATAAATTATCTTACTAAATTTTCAGAAGTTAAATAAACAAAATGGTGTATATATATATATATATATATATATATATATGCTCAGAGCTTGCAATGCAGAAGACCCAGCTTCGATTCCCAGGTCAGGAAGATCCACTGGAGAAGGGAGTGGTACCCACTCCAGTATTCTTGCTTGGAGAATTACATGCACAGACGAGCCTGGTGGGTTACAATCTACGGGGTTGCAAAGAGTCAGACATGACTGAACGACCAACATTTTCACTTTCACATACTTATATATATATAATATATATAAATTTTCAAAACAGTCTAAATAGCATGATGGAGTTAGGGATTAAAAAAAAATTTATCTATTTAGGACTAGAATCCATCTATCCATGCATGTCTACATACTTGTCATGTCATATCTGTCATATCTCTGCTAAGAATTATGCATGAAATTAAGAGACTGTTTCTAGATTTAACATTAGGGTTTTCATTCATTCAACAAATGTTTGTGAACACCCACTACACTGCAGACTGTATACTAGAAGCAGTATATATTGTTGTAATAAGCCAGAAATAATAAGTTTAATAATAAGAAATAATAAGCTCAAGTTCTCACAAGACTTCTATTCCAGTGGAGGAGGAGAGACAGCAAGCAAATAATGAGTGAATATCTATCCAGTAAAGGGAAATGCTATGAAGCAGAATAAAGCAAAGTAGCATGTTACATAGTGTGGTCAGGGAAAACCTCTCTGATAACTTAGCATTTGATTAGGAACCTGAGAGAAGTGAGGAGTAATCCATGCAGCTATTGGAAAAAGTATACTGCAGGCCATAAGACCTGAAGCAGAGGCTCGTACAGCACGACAGAGACAGAGGGGAGGCCAGTGTGGCTACGGTAGGGTAGGTAAGGATGTCTAGAAGGAGACAGATCAGAAAAGTAGCAGGGGGCTAGATCACGGGAGACCTTGTAGACCTATGATTTCTTCTGTATGAAATAGGAGGCCACTGGTGGGTTTGGAGAAGAATGATACTGTCATGTTTTATAAGGATTTGTAGATCTGATTTCTGTGTAGAGAGAGTGCTGTAGAAGAGTAAGAATGGCACTGGGGATTCCATTACAAGGGTTTTTAAATAGTGAAAGCTAATGGTAACCCACTCCAGTGTTCTTGCCTGGAGAATCCCAGGGATGGAGGAGCCTGGTGGGCTGCTATCTATGGGGTCGCACAGAGTCGGACACGACTGAAGCCACTTAGCAGTAGCAGCAGCAGCAGCTAAAGGCAATGATGTCCAAGATTAGGGTGGGTGCATTAGAAGTCAGGGGGAAAGGCTGGCTTCTGGTTATAGTTTTACAATGTGATTTGCTGTTAAAGGGTTTCCCTGGTGGCTCAGGCGGTAAAGAACCTGTCTGCCAGTTCAGGAGACAGACCCTGGGTTGGATCTCTAGGTTGGAAAGATTCCCCAGAGAAGGGAAAGGCTGCCCACTCCAGTATTCTTGTCTGGAGAATTCCATGGACAGAGGAGCCTGGCAGACTACAGTCCATGGGGTTGCAAAGAATTGAACAAGCCTGAGCAACTAACACTTTCCAGTTAAAATTGAAGATGTGAATTTGAAAGGAAAAATAAAAATGAAATTTCTTGTTCTGAAAGATTGGAATTGACACTTAGTGAAATGAGAAGGGCAACGAGAGGAGCTTTTGAGATGTGCGAGGGGAATGTGAGGTAAATGTGAGGTTTTATTTGGAAGGTGGGAAGCTCTATTAGTCGTATAAGAAGAGATATCAAATAGGCTGCGGCTGCTATGGGACCAGAGTTCAGGGAAGGGGTCAGAGTTTGACACATAGATTTGGAATCATCAAATATAGAAAAGATTTAAAGTCAAAGAACCAGATATAACCACCTAGGGAGGGCACAAAAACAGAGAAGATATCCAAGAACCGAGCCTCAGGCCACGTCAGTGTCTAGAGATAAACGAGATGGAATTAGTAAGAGAAACCCAGAAGAAATGGTGTGAGGGGAGCAGAGTGAGGATAGGAAAGCATCTTGGTAGACAGCTGCACGTGGTTGATAAGAGAACTGAAAGATGATGGCGAGGTTTGTCAGGAATTAAAAAGCTGGTCCTGGCATTATCTGAGATGGCATTAAAAGAAGGTAATTTTCTAGAACACCTGAAAACTAAAATACAGATACTGTCTATCACTATCTTGAGGCACACAAGCCAGTGTAATCTGATAAATAGCCACTGTTTATACAAAACAAATAATTGAAAACTCAAGTAATCAAGTCAGTATCTGATCTGTGATACAATTCATGATAGCCTTTAGTTGCAACTTAAGGGGCAGCAAATAATAGTAGCATATTTGTTAATATGTCAAGTTATTTTTCTTTTCCATTTTGAAGAATCTAATATTCTTGTTTTCCATCTCATTGTTTGGCCTTCTTATTTCTGGATAATGACATATATACAAAGGTAAATATAATTTTTATTGTTTTTGCATTCCAAACTGGGATGTTTTATATTAGAGATAAAAGAAGTTGAAATAAGTTAATATTGATACTTTAAAATAGGCTTATTTAAAGGATAAAACAAATAATACATTAAAATTCTAATGCATGTTAAAGTCAAAAATTTTTTTTCCACAGTATTAGTAACAGAGACTGGAAATTTTTATTGACTATAAGATTATAGGCTTGGCGGTGCCCTATTAGACTGTTACTGGTTTCTAGCATTAGTGACTCTGCAATACATTTTCTTACCATTCTGAGGAGGGTAAATTTAGATTAAGAAGTTTCTGGAAAGAGATACCATGTCCCTCTGAGTTTTCTGCTCATAGCACACAGAGTAACAGGGATTTTAGAAAATATAAAACTGTGCTTGTATGCCTTCATAAAATTTCCAAGTTTAATAAGAATTTTATTTAGAGTGGTCAGACTATGTTGCTTTCTTCAGAAGAAAGAGAATTCTTGCTAATATATACCCAAATTGGAATTTCCAAAGCCCTCTTTGCTAGAGATGGCATGTCTGTGAATCCATGCATCTTAGAGTTGTCTGACATGATATATTTACAATGAAGTGAGCTATCTAATGAATTCTGGATCAATGTCTTAATTGAATCTTGGGAAAACAGTATAATTCATGAAATCTTTAATATGTACATGTTTTTCCTTATCTATTTGTTCTTAGTTCAAACACTCAATATATACTCAACAAATTCAGTTGGGTCACATGGAATTTTATGTTGACAAAGTAAGAATGTGAGAGCTAATGCTTCCTGAAAAATCTGAGAACTGTGAAAATATACAGTGTTCTTGCTATAATAATATGTAAAAAAACACTATGTTTTACATAACAATTACTGTTACATTTTTGTGTTATTGGACATTGTCTTTACATTTTTGGATGGGCTTCCCTGGTAAAGAATCTGCCTGCAGTGCAGAGATCTAGGTTTGATGGCTGGAGGGGAAGGTCCCCTGGAGAAGAGAATGGCTACCCATTCTAGTATTCTTGCCTGGCAAATTCCATGGACAGAGGAGCATGGTGGGCTAGAGTCCACGGAGTTGCAAAGAATCAGACACAATCGAGCGATTAACACACACACACACAGTAAGGTATATATCTTTTTATGGGAAATACATCATATATATAAATTTGAAAATGATATTTTCATTTGCTGAAATGAAACTTATTTCTACACCACTCCTCAGGATTTACATTCAAAGCTAAACTAGCAATTTCAGCATAAGGGATATAAAATTATAGTGTAATATTAAGACCATTTACCTGGACATTACTGGGTCATAACTTTTAATATGGCTTTTGGTACAATAATTTTCCCATTATATTTTAAAAATCTTGTTTTACCAAGCGGAATTTTTCCACTCCATAGGGTAGGTGATAAAGTCAGTGAAATCAGTGACCTTATTATTTAAGAAACTATGCAACAACATCCCTGATAACATGAGTAATAACAAACTATTATCTATAATTGTTAGATAGAATTCACATTATTTCACTTCAAAAATCTGTTCTAAATAGATATTACATTATTTGCTTTTCTTTTAAAGGATTAGCAGAGGTTTATAATGTCAGTTTTATATATTCATGTATCTTTCAGATATACCTTCTCCAAAAGTTAGAAAATAAATTGAGGCAGTGTATCCCTTGTATACTTTCATATTGTTTATTCCTTCTAGATAAAAACTTATATTGCCAGGGAAGAAGTTCAGTTCAGTTCAGTTGCTCAGCCATATCCGACTCTGCGACCCTATGGACTGCAGCATGCCAGGCCTCCCTGTCCTTCACTAACTCCCAGAGCTTGCTCAAACTCATGTCCATCAAGTCGGTGATGCCATCCAACCATCTCATCCTCTGTCATCCCCTTCTCCTGCCTTCAATCTTTCCCAGCATCAGGGTCTTTTCCAATGAGTCTTTGCATCAGGTGGCCAAAGTATTGGAGTTTCAGCTTCAGCATCAGTCCTTCCAATGAATATTCAGGTCTGATCTCCTTCAGAATGGACTGGTTGGATCTCCTTGTAGTCCAAGGGACTCTCAAGAGTCTTCTCCAACACCATAGTTCAAAAGCATTAATTCTTCAGCACTCAGGTTTCTTACATCCATGTGTGACTACTGGAAAAAACATAGCTTTGACTATATGGACTTTTGTAGGCAAAGTGATGTCTCTGCTTTTTAATGTTCTGTCTAGTTTGGTCATAGCTTTTCTTCCAAAGAGCAAGTGTCTTTTAATTTCATGGCTGTAGTCACCATCTGCAGAAGAATATTTGTTCTTACCAGAGATAAAAAGGTGATGGTATACACACACTGCCCCTGGCTGGAGTACAGAACCAGTAAGTCTCTGCCCATAAACTGAAGGAATATGAAGATAACATTGGAAATCACCAGCCCTGTGGTGTATCTTAGGGCATCCCTGATAGCTCAGTTGATTAAAAAATCTGTCTCTAATGCAGGTCGACAGAATCGACCCTGGTTCAATTCCTGCTGGAAAAGGGATAAGCTACCCACTCCAGTATTCTTGGACTTCCCTTGTGACTCAGCTGGTAAAGAATCCACCTGCAATGTGGAAAACCTGGGTGCCATCCCTGGCTTGGGAAGACCCCCTGGAGAAGGGAAAGGCTCCCCACTCCAGTATTCTGCCCTGGGGAATTCCATGGACTGTATGAATACTGTGGTGTATCTTCCTTTGGTGGAAAGTTACTGAAGCCCTAGATTTGCCTCAGAAGAGAGGAAAAACATTCCTAAACTATATCTGGTTCTCCCTTTCCCTGACACATACATGTACATTTCCCATTATTTTGTTTGGTTAATTTTTAAGTAAAAACTGCTAAAGCCACTAAAATATGCAGGGAGATTAACAGGTAGAGATTCCAGTAAATAATTACAATGTCTGCTGAGTATTGGTGTAAATTTTTCCTTCTTACCTTAAATTAAGACAATATGAGGGGATACAGGTAGTAAACCTGGAGAAATAAATAAAAATGCCTTCTAAGCCTAAAGCAATACTTTTCAGACCTTCATTTTTGACCTCAAAGGTCTTTGTAGATGGAAATGCAGAATGTGTCACATAGTGGGGCAGGGGGCAGCCCACTGAACACGCCTCTTCCCTGACAAGGCTTCTTAGTGTGTCTGCGGAAACCAAGGACTCTGACAAATATTTTGAAGAGAAGGGTTTATAACCTTAAATTTTCAATAAGTACTAGTTTTTGATGGTGACAGTAATGATTAAATCTTTATAGCAGAGATAATTATTGTGCTTAAATTCCACAAATGTTATTGAGTCCCTATTTTGTGTCATGAATGTTGCTAGGGGCCCAAGAGGATTCCTTAATCCTTTCAGTTTTATGATATTTTTATAAAACTATTACATTTGTGGCATTATCCTGCTATAGAAACTTAAAAATTTTTTTAATGTATTTATTTTTATTTTTTAATTGGAGGATGATTGCTTACAATGTAGTGTTGGTTTCTGCCATTCCACAACATGAATCAGTCATAATTATGTATATGTATATATATTCGCCAAGCCAGGCTTCCACAGTACATGAACCAAGAACTTCCAGATGTTCAAGCTGGATTTAGAAAAGGCAGAGGATCCAGAGATCAAATTGCCAACATCCGTTGTATCATCAAAAAACCAAGAGAGTTCCAGAAAAATATCTCCTTCTGCTTTATTGACTATGCCAAAGCCTTTGACTGTGTGGATCACAATAAACTGTGGAAAATCCTTCAAGAGATGGGAATACCAACCACCTGACCTGCCTCCTGAGAAGTCTGTATGCAGGTCAGGAAGCAACAGTTAGAACTGGACATGGAACAACAGACTGGTTCCAAATCGAGCAAACAGTATGTCAGGGTTATATATTGTCACCATGCTTATTTAATTTATATGCAGAGCACATCATGTGAAATGCCAGACTGGATGAAGCACAAGCTGGAATCAAGGTTGAGGGGAGAAATATCAATAACCTCAGATATGAAGATGAACCCACCCTTACAGTGGAAAATGAAGAAGAACTAAAGAGCCTCTTGATGAAAGTGAAAGAGGAGAGTGAAAAAGCTGGCTTAAAACTCAACATTCAGAAAATGAAGATCATGGCATCTCGTCCCATCATTTCATGGCAAACAGATGGGGAAACAATGGAAAGAGTAACAGACTTTATTTTCTTGGGCTTCAACATCACTGCAGATGGTGACTGCAGCCATGAAATTAAAAAAATGTTTGCTCCTTGGAAGAAAAGCTATGACCAACCTAGACAGCATATTAAAAAGCAGAGACATTACTTTGCCAACAAAGGTCCATCTAGTCAAGGCTATGGTTTTTCCAGTAGTCAAGTATGGATGTGAGAGTTGGACTATAAAGAAAGCTGAGCCCCGAAGAATCGATGCTTTTGAACTGTGGTGTTGGAGAAGACTCTTGAGAGTCCCTTGGACTACAAGGAGATTCAACCAGTCCATCATAAATAAAATGAGTCTTGAATATTCATTGGAAGGATGATGCTGAAGCTGAAACTGCAATACTTTGGCCACCTGATGTGAAGAACTGACTCATTGGAAAAGACCCTGATACTGGGAAAGATCGAAGGTGGGAGGAGAAGGGGATGACAGAGGACGAGATGGTTGGATGGCATCACTGACTTGATGGGTGTGAGTTTGAGCAAGCTCTTGGAGTTGGTGATGGACAGGGAAGCCTGGCATGCTGCTGTCCATGGGGTCACAAAGAGCTGGACATGACTGAGAGACTGAATTGAACTGATGTGTATATATACTCCCTCCCTCTTTCATTTGAAGTTATTTTCTCCCATTCTGAGAATTGCCTTTTCATCCTGTTGTTGGTTTACTTTGCTGTACAAAAGCTTTTAAGTTTAATTAGGTCCTATTTGTTTATTTTTGTTTTTATTTCCATTATGCTAGGAGCTGGGTCAGAGGATCTTTCTGTGATATTTGTCAAAGACTGTACTGCCTATGTTTTCTTCTAAGAGCTTTATAGTTTCTGGCCTTACATTTAAGTCTTTAATCTGCTTTGAGTTTATTTTTGTGTACAGTGTTAACAAGTGTTATAATTTCTTTCTTTTACACAAGCCATCCAGTTTTTCCAGCACCACTTATTGAAGTGGCTGTCTTTTCTCCATTGTATATTCTTGCCTCCTTTTTCAAACATAAGGTGCTCCTAGGTGCATGGGTTCTCCTCTGAACTTTCTTTTTCCCCTGGTCTATATTTCTGTTTTGTGCCAGCACCATACTGTCTTAACTTTAGCTTTATAGTATAGTCTGAAATCAGGAAGGTTGATTCCGGCAGCTTTACTTTTCTCTCTCAAGATTGTTTTGGCTATTCAGGATCTTTTGGGTTTCCATACAGATTGTGAATTTTTTTGTTCTAGTTCTGAGAAAAATGACATTAGTAGTTTGATAGGGATTGCATTGAATCTGTAGATTGCTTTGTGTCGTATAGTCATTTTCACAGTATTGAGTCTTCCAATCCAAGACCATGGTCTATCTCTCCACCTGTTTGTGTCATCTTTGACTTATTCACCAGCGTCTTGTAGTTTTCTGCATGCTGCTCTTTTGTCTCTCTAGGTAGGTTTATGCCTGGTATTTTATTCTTTTCATTGCAGTGGTAAGTGGGATTTTTTAAAAATTTCTCTTTCTGATTTTTCATTGCTAGTGTATAGGAATGCAAAAGACTTCTGTGTATGAATTTTATATCCTGCAGCTTTACTAAGTTCATTGATTAGCTCTAGTAATTTTCTGGTGGAATCTTTAGGATCTATTATGTATACTGCCATGCCTTCTATAGAAAGTGAGAGTTTTACTTCTTCTTTTCCAATCTGGATTTCTTTCTCTCTTTTTGTTCTCTAGTTGCCTTGCCTAGGACTTCCATAACTGTTGAATACTAGTGACAAGAGCGGGCACTCTTGTCTTGTTCCTGATCTTAGAGGAAATGCCTTCAGTTTTTCACCATTGAGAATGATGTTTGCTGTGGGTTTGCTGTATATGGCTGTTATAATGTTGAGGTAAAAAGTTGGCTTAAAGCTCAATATTCAGAAAACGAAGATCATGGCATCTGGTCCCATCACTTCATGGGAAATAGATGGGGAAACAGTGGAAACAGTGTCAGACTTTATTTTTTTGGACTCCAAAATCACTGCCGATGGTGACTGCAGCCATGAAATTAAAAGACGCTTCCTCCTTGGAAGAAAAGTTATGACAAACCTAGATAGCGTATTCAAAAGTAGAGACATTACTTTGCTGACTAAGGTCCGTCTAGTCAAGGTTATGGTTTTTCCAGTGGTCATGTATGGATGTGAGAGTTGGACTGTAAAGAAAGCTGAGTACCGAAGAATTGATGCTTTTGAACTGCGGTGTTGGAGAAGACTCTGAGATTCCCTTGGACTGCAAGGAGATCCAACCAGTCCATTCTGAAGGAGATCAGCCCTGGGATTTCTTTGGAAGGAATGATGCTAAAGCTGAAACTCCAGTACTTTGGCCACCTTATGCGAAGAGTTGACTCATTGGAGAAGACTGATGCTGTGAGGGATTGGTAGCTGCTGTTATTCTTGTGTAGCCATATATATATATACTTCTCTAAACATTTGGTGGGCTTCCCTGGTGATTCAGTGGTAAAGAATCCATATATTAATGCAGGGGACACAAGAGACACAGGTTCAGTCCCTGAGTCAGGAAGATCCCTTGGAGAAGGAAATGGCAACCCATTCCAATATTCTTTCCTAGGAAATCCCCTGGACAGAGGAACCTGCGTGATACAGTTCATAGGATTGCAGAAGAGTCGGACATGACTTAGTGACTAAACAACAGCAAAACATTTGGTAGAATTTACCCGTGAAGCCATCTGGCCTTGGGTATAGAAAGAAGTTTTTGAGTATACTTCTTGGTTTATTCTTTGAGGATTGTGAGTTGTTTCTTGTGTTATTTTTCTTGTAATTTTTATGTAGTTATCAATGAAATTAAAATTCTCTGAGTCAGCTCTGGTTGCTATAACAAATTACCATAGACTGGGTTGCTTAAACAAACAAACAAAATGCTTATTTCTCAGGCTAGAATTCTGAGGTCAGTCAGCCAGTGGGGTGGGGTTCTTGGTGAGAGCCCACCTTCTGGTTTAGAGTCAGATGTCTTCTTACTGTGTCTTCACATGGTGGGAAAGGACCAGCTAGCTCTCTGGCCTGAGGCATGGATCCCATTATGAGTGCTCTACGCTCATGACCTAACTACTGGTGAGAAACATTGTTCATTCTACAATACCCTTCCTTTCAGTCTTAATTTGGACCATGGTTTGGGAGGCGTTTTGTGAGCAAAATTTGGCCCTTCCCAATGCTGGCACCAGGAAGGCACGTTCCCAGGCCAGGTGAGGGTTTTCTTGGGAGGTGACTCAATGTGGTATTATTAGACCTGTTAACAGTAACCAAAATCCTCTGGACCAGCTGCCTTACTAATCTGTTCCAGTCAAGGAAATGGTTCCCTCTTGTCACTTCTTCCCATATTTAGAGTTACATTCTTAAAATCATTGATCTTATAGGACTGCATATTTGGCCAATCATTACAAATCACATAACCATCATTAATTCTATCTGAGGCTCAGTCACACATTTGGTAATATAAAAGACAATCTTTCAAAATAGACAGAATATAATTAATATAACTAGTTATTAATAAGGTCATAGTAAGTACTTAAGCTAAAGACTTCCGTTAGATGTGGCCCAGGATCCCCGCAGGTCATCTGATTCATTCTGTTCTGCACAGTCAGTGTCTTTAAGGTAGATGATATATTGGAACATTAACCAAAGATATCTGCATGTACAAGGTGAGTGGAGGGTCATCGTGAGAAAAGAATGGTATTTTCTACAGAGTTACATGGCTGGAACCAGCAGAAGAAAAGTTAGTCTCTACGGCTGAGGAAGTGTTTCTGCTGTTGGGCAGGTCTGGTTAACACACAATCCCAATGCACAGTGCACATCGGAGGGGAGAAAGGTGTGGCCCACCCGTGCAGAGAAAATATTTCATGTTTAAATCTGATTTGTCTTGCCTTAAAACAGAAATTTATTTCACCAGTCGCAACTCAGTAGGCAAACCCATCTACCCAGCTGCTCAGGTGGAAGTTCCCAGCCTCATGCTTAGTGACTCTTCTTTGCCTCTTTCTCCGCGTGCCAGCCTTCCACAGGCCCGTTGACTCCGAGTCCAAGCATACCTTCAAGCGATTTGGGTCTGGTCGTCTTCATTTCTGCCTCTGTCGTCCAGATGTGAGCACATTTCTCTCCATCTATCGCAAGGGCCTCATGATTGCTCTTTGTATTTGCGCCCCCGCTCCTGTACAGGCTCTTCTCTTTAATGCGGCGATGCTTTACATTTGTATTTCTGCTCCATTATGTGCCCCTCAACTTTTACAATTAGAATGAAATTCCAGCCTTTATCTTGAACCATGAAGCCCTGAAGGACTGGTCTCTGCCGACTGCTCCTTCCTCCCTCCTCTCCGCCCACTCCAGTCACCTGCCCTTTCTTCTCTCCTTCAAAGATGCACATTCAGGCCGGCTTCACTGCCTTTTTACGTGATCTTTGCCCCCTCTGAAACGCAATTTCTCCTGATCTCTGCAGGTCTTATTTTATCTAGTCATTCACGTCTGAGTTAAAAAGATATTTTCTCAAAGAAATTTTCCTCTTTGGTCAATTAGGTTAACTGCCAAAAAAAAAAAAAAAGGCCTTTTTCTTTCAGGTTATGCTTGAACTAAGTCTTAGGGGATGGGAGAGAGTTATCTGGGACGTGGAAGGTAAGATAGTGAAATGGACACTCCACGAACAGAAAATCGCTAGAAAATTGCCACAAACCTATTGGCGTCTTTGAAACCTTGATGGTTGTGTAAATGAAATTTGCAAACCTCTTTCATTCTAGCTCTTGTTAGCGTTCCTTCAGCCTGGTGTCTGGATACAGAGCATACTGCATAGGCTTGAAAACTGAAATTTCTTTTTTAAAATCCATTTTTATTGGAATATATTTGCTTTACAATGTTGAGTTAGTATCTGCTGTACAGCAAAGTGAATCAGCTATATATATATACTACTACATACTACATGACCCATACAATACATAACTAATGTATTCTCATTAGTTATCTATTTTATAAATAGTATCAAGTGTATATATGCCGATCCCAGTCTTCAAATTTATCCCACCACCTCTTTCCTCCTTCGTATCTATGTATTTGTTCTCCATGTCTTTATTTCTGCTTTGCAAATAAGATCATCTATACCGTTTTTCTAGATTCCACACATATGCATTAATGTATGATATTTGTTTTTATGACTTACTCTACGCTGTATGACAGTCTTTAGGTTCTTCCACATCTCTGCAATGACATGATTTTGTTCCTTTTAACGGCTGAGTAGTATTCCATTGTATACATGTACCAGTTCTTCTTTATCTATTCCTCTGCTGCTGGACCTTTAGGTTGCTTCCATGTCCTAGCTATTGTAAATAGTGCAGCAATGAACATTGGGGTGCATGTATCATTTTGAATTATGTTTTTCTCTGGACATGTGCCCAGGAGTGGAAATGTTGGGTCATATAGTAGTTCTGTTTTTAGGAATTTCCATACTGTTTTCCATAGCAGCTGTATCAATTTACATTCCCACCAACAGTGTCAGAGAGTTGGTTCTGTTTACATTCTCTCTAGCATTTATTGTTTGTAGACATTTTTGATGAAAAAACAGTTATTTCTTAAAATAGAAGAATATAAAATACAAAAGCTGAAAATCACCCTGGTACTTTAAGAAAGCTTTATTCTATTGGCATATACCTAATTTATATAGGCTTCAAAAGATAGCTTTTACTCTTTTTAAATTGAATAATAAAAATAAATAATCTTAGCTAAATTATTATTGTGAGTATATTTGTGAAACATAACTTTTTACTTTGAATATGATTTGCCATTATATATACGGCTGAGTAGCTGATACCTAAACCATGCTGAGTTTTATTGGCATGAAGCAAAAAACAAGTAATCAGGGGGCTCTGCCTCTGTCTCCCTCACAAATGCATCCAGATTTCTACAGACTAGAGAATTTTTCTCTAAGTGTTTTCTCTGTTTCTGTCTCTCTTTCTCTGTAATGTAAATTGATCAAAACGTGTACTTTGTATGAATGGAGCCCTTGTGATATTATTATAGTTGCCATATACTTACAATTTTACACATTTTAAATACAAACATATGAAAACATACATGCAAATATACATATAATGCTCATATCTTTAAAAGTTTTAAACAAATGCTATGAATAGTCCTTCTAACAATCATTTTTTAAACTCTGCAGAGAAAATTATAATTTTTTATAAATAAATTATAATAAATATAAATCTTCCAAATGTGAAGTCTGCACATGCACATAAAACAGTTTCTGACTATGTTACTGTCTCTAAGACATGTATTTCATAACTGGAATGTTGCATCCAACAGAAAAAAAAGTATCATTTTTTTTCCAGCCATTTACTTTTATTGGCATTTTATTTTTTTATTTTTAATATAAATTTATTTATTTTAATTGGAAGTTAATTACTTTACAGTATTGTATTGGTTTTGCCATAGATCATTTTAATTTTGATTGAAAGTTGAGCATGCAAGTGTGGATTGTTTGAATTTGAGCTAAAACCACTAGATGGTGCTCTATAATGTAAATATCAGAGAAATGTCGATCTCTAAAAGAACAAAGATCTTGAATCTACCGTTACCAAGACAACCTGCTTAGCCTGGTCTGGTTGCTTTCCCTTGTACTCATTTTTACCTCTCTCATTCTTCTTTCAGAATAATTGATTTTCCTGTTTTGTGCACATGAGTTCACATTATTATGTCTGTTAGAGGGAAAGGTGGGAAACAAGAAAGAAATGTGCTGTATACCATTTTGGAGTATCCACTAGGTGCTAGTTACTCTGAGGAGAATACAGAGGAAGGTTTGGCCATGGTCTGAAGTCATTTACAATGTAGTTGGTACTGACAGCCACAGTAATCAGAAAAGTTTCATATACGAATAGAAATGTGTAATGCACATTTGAAAAGGCAAAGTGTGAAGACGAGGATCAAGCAAAGAAACAGATATTGAGTGACACCCAGACACGTGTGGCTTTGTTCAGCAGAGAGCTTCGGATGCTCACATAGGAAGTACACTGTTTATACTTGGAGATTCATGTTCCCTCAAGGTACTTGGAGATGAGGCATGGTCTTAAGAATTACAGCAATAAATTTTTTTTTTTTAAAAAGGATTAAGTTATAGATTGACTTCCAGTAGAAGTTCTTTGAAATTTTGATGTCAAAACAGCAAAAGAATAATTGTATACAGTCATATGAAAGATGCTATAACCACTTTTTATTAATGTATTTTCTGAGGACACCCTACATCAGAATCCCTTGTGGTGTTTGTTGAAATGGCATCTTCTTCAGTTACACTCAAAACCTACCAAAATAGCATCTTTTTTTTTTTCTTTTTTGTAATGTTTATTTTCACTTATTTATTTGGCTGCACTGTATCTTAATTGCAGCATATGGGGTCTTCCATCTTCATTGCAGTTTATGGGATCTCTAGTTGGGGCATGTGGGACCTAGTTCCCAGACCAGGGATTGAACCTGGGCCCCCAGAATTGGGAACGATGAGCTGTAGCCACTGGAGCACCAGGGAGGTCCCTAAACCCTTTCTTTTTTAACAAGATCCTTAAGAGAGTCTGAGGGACATCATAAGTTAAGAATACCTGCTATTAACTACAAAAGTGCATTATTAATAATTGGAATAAATAATGTATACTGGACAAAAGTACCTGAAAATAATATATTCTGTTTATAAAAAAGAAGAGAGAGTGTTGAAAGACCAGTCTCTGAGACAAAGGACTTAAGGCTCATTTGTTTATATGTCAGTAAGTTTTCAAAAAGTGGTATTTGATTAAAGTCCCCTTCTCTGCTGTTTGAGTCAAATCAATATTGTATTCTGTTCAGGGTACTGTTTACTGGATATTTAAGTGACTGAATGAATAAGAAATGTATTGGGTGGAATTTGCAACAAGTGAAAAGGGGGAGGACTGCCTGTAAAGCCATTAGAATAGCTAACTTCTTGTTTCAGCTCAAATATATTCTTTTTTGTTATATAAGTTTGTTTTTTTTAATTGGAGGTTAATTACTTTACAATATTGTATTGGTTTTGCCATACATCAACATGAATCCTCCATATGTATTAACTTCCTTGACTGCTTTATTTAATTCACACACTCCAGCTTTTGCTCATGTGTCTGTTTATTTCATTATGCCACAATCCATGTTGAATTTATTGTATTCTGTGTGTTTGTTCACTGTGTATCTCTACACGTTAATGTTGGGCTCCTGGTGGAAACCCTGTATTTTATCCCCCTTATTCATCATTGTATCAGCAGAGCCTACAGAGTGGCATCCAGTTTTTGAATAAAGGAAAAATATAAGCTTTTTAAAATTAATTTTTATTGGAGTATAGTAACTAATAATGTTGTGTTAGTTTCTACTGTGTAGCAAAATGAATCATATACATATACATATGTATATACTTCCCACCCCTTTTTTGGATTTCCTTCCCGTTTTTTTTTTTTTTGTCTTCTTTTTTTTTTTTTCTTAATAAATCTTTACTTTCTTCCCCATCCTGTTTAAGTCCCCACAAAGCACTGAGTAGAGGTCTCTGAGCTATACAGTAGATACTCATTAGTTATCTATTTTATACATAGTAGTGTATATATGTCAATCTCAATCTCTCAATTCATCCCACTCCCCGCTTCCTCCCGTGGTGTCCGTACATTTGTTCTCTACATCTGTGTCTATTTGTGTTTTGCAAATAAGATCATCTATGCCACTTTTCTAGATTCCACATATATGTGTTAACATACAGTATTTGTTTTTCTCCTTCTGACTTACTTCACTCTGTAGGACAGTCTCTAGGAGCATCCATATCTCTTCAAGTGATCTAATTTCATTCCTTTTTATGGCTGAATGATATTCCTGTGTGTGTGCGTACATATCACATCGTCTTTATCCATTCTTCTGCTGATGAGCATTTAGGCTGTTTCCATGTCCTGGTTATTATAAATAGTGCTTCACTGGTCTTTAGGGTGCATATGTCTCTTTGAATTATGGTTTTCTCTGGGTATATGCCCAGTAGAGTGATTGCTGGTCGTATGGCAGTTCTGTTTTTAGATTTTAAAGGAACTTCCATACTGTTTATCAGTTTACATTTCTACCACCAGTGCAAGAAGATTCCCTTTTCTCCACTAGCATTTATTGTTTGTAGTTTTTTCTTTTTATTATCATTTGTAGATTTTTAAAAATATGGCCATTCTAACAGGTAGTTTTGAGGTAGTTTTGATTTGCATTTCTCTAAGAATAGTGATGTTATTTGCTGCGTTCATTGGCCATCTGTATATCTTGGAGAAATGTCTATTTGGGTCTTCCACCCGCTGTGTTTTGATATTGAGCTGCATGAGCTGTTTGTACATTTTGAAAATTAATCCTTTGTCAGTTGCTTCATTTGCAAATATTTTCTCCCATTCTTAGGGTTGTCTTTTCCTCTTATGTATGGTTTCCTTTGGTATGCGGAACCATTTAAGTTTAATTAGGTTCCATTTGTTATTTTTGGTTTTATTTTCATTACTCTAAGAAGTGGATCAAAAAATATCTAGCTGAGATTTATGTCAAAGAGTGTTCTGCCTAAAAATAAGTTCTTAAATAGTTTATAAATAAATTACATAATTTCATTCAAGGGACATGAAAGGCCCAAAATATCTCTCTTCTGTCTACTTCTGATGCAAAAATTTCTATACTGGAACTGCATTGCCTGGCTGTTGGGTTGGAAACACTTACCAGTCAGTGCCAGTTTACTTGTTAATAACAGCTTGGTTAACACCATAACATGCATTTTGAGTTCCTTTAAAATGTCTTATGCTTTCTGATATGTGCAGCCCTCAGACAAGGGCTTCAACTAATGTTTCTAGCATGACACCAGTTACTGTTCTAACAAACATATGCATTTATCACAAACTTCTTTCAAAGCATTTGCAAGATACTTTAACAAATGGACATGGAGATGTTTTCCCTGTCATATTTGAGGGTGAAGTTCAGTAAACTGAAAAAAAAATCACAGAAGGTATTAATTGAATTTTCCCTAGACTCTAGGGAAAAATTTTTTTCCACACTGAAAGTAGAGCTTACTTTGGAGTCCCCGGTAGTGGGGAAGTTTTTTTAAACCTAGGGAAGTTTAAAAAAAAAGTTTCTAGTTCTATAATGGTGTGGCACTGTACTTACCAATTTGTATGTAATAGGCTTTTAAAAAACAAAGTAGAATTCCTTAATAATAAAAAATTAGTGAAATTTATGGAGAAATATTATCATATAATAAATTGACAAAATTTTTGGAAAAGTATTTCTTTGCAAAGATGCTTTTTCCATTTGCTACTGAAGACAACTGAAAATGTTGTTCATGAGTAGGCAGATTAGTGACTATATGCTTCTCAAATCTTGGCTTTAACTCTTTTTGAATTCTTTCCTCAGGAAAGAGAGATTTTCTAAATTGAATATTATGGCTCAGTGGATAAAGAATCAGCCTGCAATGTAGGAGACACAGGAAACGTGCGTTCGATCCCTAGGTTGGGAAGATCCCCTTGCAGGAGGAAATGGTGACCCACTCCAGAATTCTTGCCTGGAAAATTCCCTGGACAGAGGAGTCTGGTGGGCCACAGTTTATGGAGTTGCGAAGAGTTGGACACAACTCAGTGACTAAGAACAAGTATGAGGCTAGTAATACTGATTTCATAACTTGTCATAGATATTATAAGAATACTGTAGACTAATCTCTTTTATGAAATGCAGATGAAAAATTCTAATTAATTTTTAGCAAATTTAACAAAAGATAAAAAGGATAATAGATGGTGGTCAATGGAATTTACCCTGGAAAATCAAGGTTGATTTAACACTTGAAAAATCATGCAATGTAGCTTACCGTGTCAACAAAGAAAACCCACGATTAACTCAGTAGAATCAGAAAACATTTGACAAAATATCACATTAATTCTTGGTACAAACTGTCAGCAAACTGGGAATAAAAGGAAGCTTGCACATCTTGATAAAGAACATCTACAAAAACCTTACAATTAACATCTCAGTACTTGGTAAAAGATGAAATACTTTCTTCCTAAGATCAGAAAAGAGACAAAGATACTTGATTGCACCACTTATTTTAAACATTTACTGGAGGTTTTATCCAGGGCAGTAACACACACACACACAGACACACACACACAGACACACACACACACAGACGCACAAAGCACACAGACTTGAAAGTAAGATACGGAACTGTCTTTTTTTGTTGTTGTTGTTTTCTTTTTTACATAATTATCTTTGTAGAAAATCCAATGGAATCTTAAAAAAAAAAAAGAAAGAAAAGTAAAACAGTAAAACAAATAGAAACAGTAAAAAAGAAAAAAAAAGTAAAACAAAAAATTCTAAAACTTCTCGGTGAGTATAGCAAGTTTGTAGTATCAAATAGGCAGAAATCAAATCTATGTCTATATACTACCAAGGAGCAATGAGAAACTGAAACTTTAAAGAACCAACTGAATTAGAACCAAGAAATTAAACAGTGGTATTTTGAATATTATGAAACAGTGGAGAAAGAAATTAAAGATGACATAATAAACGGAACACTATGCCATTTTTATGGGTCAGAGGCTTCCAGTAGATTTCCAGAGAGATAATGGAGCAATATGACTACTGTTAGCAATATATTTGGAATAGTTTTAGAATAATATAAAAACTGAGCGGGTAATATAGAGTTCCCATATATCCTACATTCAGATTTCCCTCTTATTAACAATTTATATTAGCATGTCTGCCAGACCTAGTGAATCAATATTGGTATATTATTATTAACTAAAATCTACACATTATTCAGGTTTCCTTAGTTTTTACCTAGTAATCACTTTAATGCATTTTCAATGAGACTTCTACCAAGGCTGTCATACCTTAGTATGTCATACCTTAGTAGTTATTCTCTTTAGGCTCCTCTAGGCTATTAAAGCTCTCAGGCTTTCCTTGTTCTTGATGGTACTGGCAGTTTTGAGGAACTCTGACAAGAAAATTTAGAATGGCCTTCATTTGGAATTCAATGATGCTTTTCTGTGATTGGACTGAGATTATGGTTTTTTGTGAGGATGATCAGAGAGGTAAAGTACCATTTTCATAACCTCATAGAAAGGGCATATACTATCAATGCATTTTATCACCGTCAATATTATTGATCATTTGGCTGAGAGATAATGCATATCAAGTTTCTTCAGTGTAAAATTACTCAGCTGCATCTCCTTCCTTAGTGTTTAAGCATTGAAAGGAAGTGACTATGTGCAGCCTACACTTAGGGAAACAGGAGTTATGTTCTATTTCCTTAAGGGGTATCTACATAAATTATTTAGAATTCTCCACAAAGGTCTCTTCACTTGTTTATTCAATCTTTTCTGAAAGTGTGGAACCATGCATATATTTTCTGTATTTTGGATTATAATCTGATACTACTTTATTATTTTTGTTGCTCAGATCGTCTTGACTTTGACTACTGGCGGTCTTGAATTTAGTTATTGTCTCTTGACGTATTCCCATGGTTGCTGTGTTTGCTTTTTTCTTTTTTTTAGCACATCCATATTTTTTGCTACTACAAGATTTTTAGGTCTTATACAGGCTCTGTCCCAATACTGAACTGAGCCATTTCTCCAAAGAACCCTGGTTCTTAACACTGGAAAATGGTATTAGAAACTAAGATCTAGGCACTAGATGTGCTTAGTACTACTTGGATAGCACTGCTCACAGAACAGGGAAATGTGTGTACATATACTAACCTATGTGTGTGTATGTATGTATAATTACTTCTACATGTATCCATCTGGAACTGCACGTAAGTTCATACTGATTTTTCCAGCTACCAGTACCATAGGGACCATTCTTTCCTTTCCCCCTTGCTTATCTGTATCCTCCTATGGCAGGGATAAACCTGGTTATGACCATCTACCATGCATTAAATTTCAATTTGTATACATATATAGTAGACTTAGAACTTTTATAACCATGCCCCCGGGGAAACAGCCTACAAACTGGAGCACGCTGCTTTTGTACAGCTCTTTTGCCTCTGGCCTTGTACTCACTGATGTTCTTGGGTCACAGCACGTTTCCCCCACCCCTTCAGTGAAAGTATTTCACAGACTTCTAATATCGTTAGATTGTTTAGTCACAGTCTGAATTTTACCCTGAGATCCTCTCTACCCCTATATGGTTTCTTCAATTCATAATTAAGGTTCATTTTCTGTGCAAATCTAAGGGTTTGATGTTTACATGGTTTCATGTATCCTTCATTACAGTATCATATAGGATAAGTTTTTAATCCTCTTTTGTCTATTCAGCCTCCCCCATCTCAAAACTCTTGGTGAAAACACTGGTCTATTTACTATCACTGTAGATTTACCTTCTCCAGAATGTCATGCAAATAAAATTATATGATATATAGCCTTTAAGACTAACTCCTTTTACTTAGCACTATGCATTTAAGGTTCACCTATTTTTTCTGTATGGGTTGATAGCTCATTAATTTTATTGTTAATATTTCATTGTTTCCTTCTTCCCTGATAGATCAGTTGGTAAAGAATCCTCCTGCAACGCAGGAGACCCTGGTTTGATTCCTGGGTTGGGAAGATCGACTGGAGAAGAGATAGGCTACCCACTCCAGTATTCTTGGGCTTCCCTTGTGGTTCAGCTGGTAAGAATCCACCTGCAATGCGGGAGACCTGAGTTCACTCCCTGGGTTGGGAAGATCCCCTGAAGAAGGGAATGGTTACCCACTCCAGTATTCTGGCCTGGAGAATTCCATGGACTGTATAGTCCGAGGGGTCTCAAAGAGTCCAATATGACTGAGAAACTTTCACTTTCACCTCACTTTCCTTCTCCACCCATTGAAGGATATTTTGTTTCTAATTTTAGGTGATTATGAATGAAGTTGTATGTATCTTTACAATGCATATTTTTTCAGTGGATTTACATTTTCAAAACCAGTTGCATCAATATCTGAGAGCACAATGGCTGGATTATATGTTAAGATTATGTTTACCTTTGCAAGAGACTGCTAATAGTAACTGTTATTTTGTATTCCCATCATCAGTGAAAGAGTTCCTGTTGCTCCATGTGCTCTTCAACACCTGCTGTTGCCAGGTTTTTTGACTTTTAGCCTCCTTAATAGGTTATGTAATAACCTAAAATTGAAATTTCATAAAGAGAAATGGTGGTAAGCAGCTTTTTATATACTTATTTTCATCTCTGTATCTTCTTTGGTAAAGTGTCTGGTCAGATCTGTCATACAGTTTTTAGTTAGGTTTTTTGGCTTTCTTATTTTACAGTTTCAGTAGTTCTTTGTGTATTCTGGATATGTCATTATTCTAATATGTGATTTCCAAACATTTTCCCTTAGCCTGTGGTTTGTCTTTTTATTCTCTTAATTGTTACATCTTTTAATAATTAACTTTTTTTCAGAGCCTTGTTAATTTTTTTTTATTTTTTGGGTCAAGCTCTGGCTAGGAGTCTGATTATGTTTAATACTTGTTTAGTTATAGAGTCTTCAAATTGCTCTAATGTCCTTGTTTTTGTCCCAAGAACAAAAACTTTTCTATGTACATTACTGAAAGACTTACTCTTGAAACTCTTTCAGCCTATTATAGTATAGACAGATAATATATTAGATAGGTATTATAATGATACTATCTTCTGTTAATATCCTGGAGGCTTATTGTTGGGTGGAAGCATGTGGATGAGGCTGATTATTCTGATTTAGTCTCGGTCTCAGTTATTTAGTAGGCCTGTGTCTTGGATCTGTAGTCTTCACAAATGTTTTTTACAACTTTAGTGATGGATTCCTTTTTTTTTTTTTTTTTTTAACTCCAACAGTGTTCCAAGTGTGTTTTTTGAAGCCCTATTCTTGGTTTTGTTCCTATTCTTTTTTTTTTTTTTTAACCTCTTAAGTGAGACAGGAGGACTGGAGTGGGTTGGAATGGGGAAGAATTACTTTCCTATCGCTGAAATAAGGTTTCAGAATTGTGTTCTGATGAAGTCCTTTTATTATGGACAAGTCTTCCTGTTTCTTCCTCTTCTGCCTGGATCAAGAGGGGATATTTTTTGAATCCTTACTGTGAAAGTGTGGTATGGTCCTACAAGGGAAGTCCAGGTAAATGTGAACACTTCCCCCCACAAAAGAACACTGCCCCCTAGAATTGTTTTACTCTCATCTTGGTCTTCATTAACTTGTCAACATTATGGAAATATTTTTACCAGTTTATGACATTGAGTGGCTTCTGCTGAGCAGGTCTTGATTGGACCTGAATTTTCCTGGATGTGTGAGTCTACTTGGATTGGGGAGGCAGTTTACCCTGTGACCTTAGTTTTCCGATGGATCCACAAAGTGATTTATTTTCAATATCTACAACATGTTTTTTTCCTGTAAGGATGGCAGCAGTACTTTCAAGCTCTTGAGTTAGAGCTAAAACCATAATTTCTCATTTATTTGTCTTCCCCTTGCCTTCCCTCCCTCTTTTTTTTCCTTTCTTCCTCCCTTCCTTCATCTAATATCCTATCCCTCTTCACCTTTTGCTTACTTCTGGCAACCACAAAGTAGATTTCTTTTGAGTTTGTTTCTAAAGCATAACAACCTACAACATTTTGCTAGTTCCTGGTGTACAACATAGTGATTTGATATTTTCATACATTACAAAATAATTACCATGGTAAATCTAGTTGCCATCTGTCACCATAAAAAGATACTACATTATTATTGTCTACATTCCCCACACTGTATATTTTATTTTGTAACTAGAAGTTTATACATTTTAATCTCCATCACTTATTTCTCTCTTCCCCCTACCTTCCTCCGTCTGGTAACCACCTGTTGGTTCTCTGTATCCTTGGCTGCTCTGCTTCTGTTTTGATATGCTTGTTCATTGTTTTCTTCTTTTAGATAATACATATAAATGAAATTATATGTTATCTGTATTTCTCTGACATGTTTCTCTTAGCATAATGCCCTCTAGGTCCCTCCACGTTGTCACAAGTGGCAAAATTTCTTGTTTTATGGCTGAAAAATAGTCAATTGTGTCTATGTATGTGTCCTTTTTTATCCATTTATCTGTTGATGGACACTTGGCTTGCTTCCATGTCTTGGTTATTCTAAAAGCTGCAATGAACATGGCGGTATACATCTTTTCCAACCAGTGTTTCCATTTTCTTCAGAGAAATACCCAGGAGTCGAATTGCTGGATTATATGGTAGTTCTGTTTTGAGGACCCTCAATACTGCTTTCTATGGTGGCTGCACCAGTTTACCTTCCCATCAACAGTGCATGAGGGTTCCCTTTTGTTCACATCGTGGCCAACACTTGTTACTTGTCTTTTTGATAATAGCCATTCTGACAGGTGTAAGGTAATATTTCATGTGGCTTTGATTTCCATTCTTATGTGATTAATGATGTTGAGCACCTTTGAAGGTGCATTTTGGCCATCTGTATGTCATCTTTGAAAAATATATGTATTCAGGTGATCTACCCAGTTTTTCAGTCGAGTTGTTTTTTAATGTTGACTTGTATGAGTTATTTATATACTTGAATATTAACCCCTTTTCAGCATATTTTTGATATTTAAAACCCGATCAGCATCATTTTTAAATATCTTCTTCCATTCAGTAGCTGGCCTTTTCATTTATTTGATAGTTTGTTTTTTTGTACAAAAGCTTTTTAGTTTGACGTATAGTCTTGTTTGTTTATTTTTGCTTTTGTTTCCCTTGCTTGAGGAGCCATATCCAAATATATATATATATATATATATATATATATATATATATAGCTAAGACCAGTGTCAAAGAGTGTACTGTCTGTTTTCTTCTAAAATTTTATGGTTTCAAGTCTCATATTTAACACTTTAATGCATTCTAAGTATACTTGTGTATATGTTGTGAGACAGTAGTCCAGTTCCATTTTTTTGTATGTGGCTGGCCAGTTTACCCAACAACACTTTTTTTTGGGGGGGGGTGGACACAGAGTTGTTTTCTTTTTATTGTAACAATGGGGTAACGTGAATATTGTATTAGTTGCCTATTGCTACCATTTAGTGACTTAAAGCAACAAATATTTATTATCTCACAATTTCTAGGGACACAGAATTTTGAGGGCATGAACTGCTGTGTCCCCCTTTGCCTGGCAAAGCCATAAACCCAAAACTCTTGTCTCCAAGATTTGATTTGGCACCAGTGCACCCAGTTTTCAGTGTCAGTTCTACAAGAATTAAGTCAGGAGCCACTCATTAAGTCAGGAGCCACTCAGTCACTGAACTTCAACACATCCTTTAAGGAATTCAAGATGGAGACCAGAAAGTAGGCATTCTGTGCCCTGGCTGGCACTGGGGGCCGGCGGCTCCAGGGTGGTGGGAAGGACGTGGGGACGCGAGTGAGGCGCAACCCAACAACACTTATAAAACAGGTTGTCTTTCCCCTCTTGCATATTCTTGCCTCATTTGTCATGGATTAATTAACCGTATAAATGTGGGTTCGTTTCTGGGCTCTCTATTCTGTACCACTGATCGATGTGCCGTTTGAAGTCAGGGAATATGGTGTTTTCACCTTTGTTCCTATTTCCCAAGGTTCTTTTGGCTATTTGTGGTCTTTTGTGTTACATACACACAAATGCATAAATATTTTAGAACTATTTTAATTCTGTGAAAAATGCCATTGGTATTTTGGGAGGAACTGTGTCGAATCTGTACATCACCTAGGTACTATGTTCATTTTAATTATATTCTTCCAGTCCTGAGCACAATGTATCTTTCCATTTGCTTATGTCATTTCAGTTTTGTTCATCAGGGTCTTATAGTTTTCTGAGTATAGGTCTTTGATCTCCTTAGTTAGATTGATTCCTAGATATTTTATTCTTTTTGAAAAGATTATAAATTGAATTGTTTTATTAATTTTTTTTCTTTAACTTTTTCTAAAGTATAGAAACACAACAAATTTCTCTATATTAATTTTGCATCCTGGAGCTTTACTGAAGTTATTGATGAGTCCTAATACTGTTTTTGGTGACATCCTTAGAACTTTCTATATATATCATCATGACATTGCAAACAGTGATCACATTACTTCTTCCTTTCCAGTTTGATTCCTTTCCTTTTATTTGTCTTATTTAATTATTGTGACTAGTACTTACTATTAATATGTTGAATAAATGTGGTGAGAGAAGGTCTTGTCTTGTTTCTGATCTTAGAGGAAATGTTTTCAGTTTTCACCACTGAGTATGATGTTAGCTGTGGGTTTGTTATATATGGCCTTTGTTATGTTGAGAAATGTTCCCCCATACCCACTTTGTTGACAGTTTTTAATCATATCAGTGTTTAAGTCTGTCAAAAGCTTTTTCTGTATGATTAAGATCATGTAATTTTTATTCTTTAATTTGTTAATTTGGTACATTACATTGATTTTCATTCATTTAAAAAAATTATCTGTTGAGAATCTATTTTGTGCATAGAACTTTAAGCCCTAAGAATGCAAAGATAAAAAAAAACATGAATTTTGCCCTTATGGACCTAGTATGAAAAGAGACACAAGTAATGATACACATATCTAATCAATCTCATAACAATAAATAAAACAAAAGATAAATATAACAAAGGAAAAATAGAGGTTGCTATGAAAATGCATATTAATGTAACCTGAACAATCAATATGAAGAAATTAATCAATAAATTAAATCAAATTAAACCACTAAATTATCATAAATTTATTAAATACCTGCATGCATGTACCTGGCCTCCCAGGTGTCTCAGTGAGGAAAGAATCCACCTGAAATGCAGGAGACTCAGGTTCCTGACTCAGGTCAGGAAGATCCCCTGGAGGAGGGAATGGCAGCCCACTCTAGTATTCTTGCCTGGAGAATCCTATGGACAGAGGAGAATGGAGGGCTACAGTCCCCGGGGTCGCAAAGAGTCAGACGTGACTGAAGGGAACTGGGCACGCATGCAGCCATGCATGCGCCTACAGAAGTTTTTAGCAACAGTCACTTAAGTGAGAGAAGAAAGAACAAGATTTCTGCATTTATTCAAGAAAATTAAAAAAAAATATGAGTGTTGGGCTCACTGTAATCTTTGTAATATCAGTATGAAATAATAATTTATGGGAAGAATTTTGAATGCTCAGTTAAAACATATGATTTACTATAAAACATATATCAGCTTAATTCCATTTAAGGAATCAAATGAACATTTTTGGGTTAATTTCTAATGGGGGTCGAATGAAACGTGTGTTTTCAGTTTTAAATATCAGGTTTTTTTTTTTTTTTAAGCACAAATGAGTTATAAGTAAACAACTTTTGGCATTAGCCTTTAAAAAGCCTGTTATACATTGAAAAAGTGAACAGCATTATTTGAAAATGTTAAGCACTTCCCAGAACAACCGAACACAAGAGCCATTTATCTACAATTTCATCTATAATTATTCATAAAAATAGATTTATAATACACTTCAGGATTCTTGGGTAAGTCCAGATACAGAGTATTCTATTTCAAGATTAAGCTAGAATTTTTAAAGTAGCATTTAGTCCTTGACCATTAAGTTATTGATAATGGAGCCACCATTTCTTCATCAACTTAACAACTATCAAAAGAAGGAGCATCTACTGAGTTTTCACTGTGTGCCTTATGTTAGTCACTTAGGCATATTAGAAGAAAAGGTCACAGTTTCTGTATTGAAAAAAACAGTTATTGGAGAAAATATGTGTAATTCAGGAAATCCAGTAATACTTTTTTTAATATGACATTTTTATTTATTTATTTAAAATTTATTTTAATTGGAGGTTAATTACTTTACAATATTGTATTGGTTTTTTCATACAGCAACATGAATCTGCCACAGGTATACACGTGTTCCCCATCCTGAATGCCCCTCCCACCTCCCTCCCTGTACCATCCCTCTGGATCGTCCCAGTGCACCAGCCCCAAGCCTCCTGTATCATGCATCGAACCTGGACTGGCGATTCGTTTCATATATGATATTATACATGTTTCAATCCCCTTCTCCCAAATCATCCCACCCTCTCCCTCTCCCACAGAGTCCAAGACTGTTCTATACATCTGTGTCTCTTTTGCAGCCTCGCATACAGGGTTATCGTTACCATCTTTCTAAATTCCATATATATGCGTCAGTATACTCTACTGGTGTTTTTCTTTCTGGCTTACTTCACTCTGTATATAATAGGCTCCAGTTTCTTAAACCGTTTGAAATAGACAAGAAGTTCAAAATGAGTTTTGAGAATAAATAATGGAGAGAGGTTTTCATGGTGAAAACTGTCAAATGGTTTCATTGAGAAAGGAGGATGTGTACTCAATTTAACTTAAAATATACTTGAGATTGCCAGAAAGGAAAAGAAATTATTCATGGCAAGGATTCTGTATATATGGAGGATGGGATAAGATTAATGATCTTTGCATCCAGTAAGCTAGTACCTGGGAGGGCCTGAATGGTCTGTTATGGAGCAGGCATTCACTCCAAACTCCAAGACTTTATTTTGCTTCCCAGGCTGGAACCTACTCAAAGGAGACATGTGTGGACTTGTTGATCATTTTTGACACAGAGCAGATCAGGCTGATCCAAAACGTTGCCCAGAACAGTAACTTGGCCTGTTGATGGCATTTACTTGGTGATTTGGTTTCATATTTTCAAATAGAATAGGATATTTCAGTGAATAAAATTTTATAATTCCAGACATATAGATTCTTTATCCCATCTAGTTAAAAAAATTTTTTTGTGGTCATAAATAGATCATCAAAGCAAGGCATTGACTGTAATTTTGCATTTTAATGTGGATATTGTAAGAAAGGGTAGCAGTTTTCATGGACCCTATAGGCACATTGTGTGCTCAGTTGCTAAGTTGTGTCCAACTCTTTGCAACACCACAGACTGTAGCCCATCAGGCTCCTCCATGCATGGGATTTCCCAGCAAGAATACTGGAGTGGGTTGCCATTTCCTCCTCCAGAGTCACATTACTGGTAAATAATTTGTAAAATGTTCAGCTTATGCTGGTCTTTGTGAGAGAACTGTGGTGTTTGGTGGATTATGTGAAGTTAGAGGGCTTGAGAGTCTTATTCTCTCCAGAGTGCTACAAACATTTGCTAATCAGAGGTGTTTGGGTACACTAAACACAGAAGAACCCACAGAAATACAGTTTAGGTTTAAAAAATAACGCACATATCCATCTCAGAAGCATCAAAAACCAGAAAGGGAATCAAAGTGTCTGTGGACAGAATGAAAGACAAAACCATGCTGAGAGAAGGTAGGGAAAATCAAGCTGCCGGCAGAGCAAGACGCTTGAGTGCTTCGTGGAAGAGGGAAGATTAAACCTTCAGCTTTCTCATGGGTGACAAGGGGTGACATTCACCCCATCATACACTGCTCAGTGTTGCTTGGGGGCTGATAACAGGCAGAATAAAGCCAACGTGGAGCCTTTGCTCCTTGTCGCTCACAGAGCCCAGCATGACCAAATAGCAAAGCGAGCTGGTAATAAGGCTATATCATTCGGAGCTTGCTTTCCTTGTTACTTTTCTTTAAATCTCAGTTGTCAGCTAAGCAAACCTTTGACTGAGGGAAGTGATTCACTGAACACGCAGAAATCAGGATGGATAAGTGGTCTTGTGTTACTTAATCTTAACCATAATTTGCACATCCTCACTGGGAGGAGATACAAAAATACCCTACAGCCTTTTCTAGAGACCTCATATTCATTAGCAGAGCTGACATTAGACATTAGTCACGTTTTCCAGGTATTACTACTTGATTCCCTGCAGAATCAACTCTGGGATTCTATTAAGAAAACACAATTTGTGTATGAAATCTATATAATTCATAGGATATTCTGCAGGTATTTGAATGAGGTAGCTGTCTTTATACTGGTATGTAATAAGTTTTTGAGAATTCTTAAGGAACCAAGGCTGTATATTGTCACCCTGCTTATTTAACTTATATGCAGAGTACATCATGAGAAACACTGGGCTGGAAGAAGCACAAGCTGGAATCAAGATTGTGAGGAGAAATATCAATAACCTCAGATATGCAGATGACACTACCCTTATGGCAGAAAGTGAAGAACAAAAGAGCCTCTTAATGAAAGTGAAAGAGGAGCGTGAAAAAGTTGGCTTAAACCTCAACATTCAGAAAACTAAGATCATGTCATCCAGTCAAATAGATGGGGAGACAGTGGAAACAGTGGCTGACTTTATTTTGGGGCGGGCCTTCAAAATCACTGCAGATGGTGACTGCAGCCATGAAATTAAAAGACACTTACTCCTTGGAAGGAAAGTTATGACCAACATAGACAGCATATTAAAAAGCAGAGACATCACTTTGCCAACAAAGGTCGGTCTAGTCAAGGCTATGATTTTGCCAGTGGTCATGTATGGATGTGAGAGTTGGATTCTAAAGAAAGCTGAGTGCCGAAGAACTGATGCTTTTAAACTGTGGTGTTGGAGAGGACTCTTGAGAGTCCCTTGGATTGCAAGGAGATCCAACCAGTCCATTCTAAAGGAAATCAGTCCTGGGTGTTCATTGGAAGGACTGAAGTTGAAGCTGAAATTCTAATATTTTGGCCACCTCATGGGAAGAATTGACTTATTTGAAAAGACCCTGATGTTGGGAAAGATTGAAGGCAGGAGGAGAAGGGGATGACAGAGGATGAGATGGTTAGATGGCATCACCGACTCAATGGACATGAGTTTGGGTAAACTCTGGGAGTTGGTGATGGACAGGGAGGCCTGGTGTGCTGTGGTTCATGGGGTCGCAAAGAGTTGGACTTGATTGAGTGACTGAACTGAACTAAGTAACCAAAGGATCAGAACACAGCTCATAGTAAGAAATATCTGAAAAGCAACATGATAGGCCCTACATATATATTATCTGTTGACTGAAAATAAATAGATTGGCAGATAGTTCCCCAGCAAAATGTGTTTATTTGAGATCAGCAGAGAATTGCAATTGAAGGTTTGCAACCATGGAGAGCCACATGCAAACCCCCACAGGTCAAGGGAAGAACACTTTTATAGACAGAAGAGAACACTTTTATAGACAGAAGAGGGCTACATCAAACAGAGTTCATGGCTTTTCATTGGCTAAGTCATTGCTAGGAAGAAGTGGACTCTTTATTCTTCCTGTTGGTTTCTCTGTTTTCCCAGGGCCTGGGAGCTCCCCCTTCTGATCTCCTCATTCTATTTGAATTTTTTCCTGACTCTATTCTAAATTTCAAATCTACTTGAGATAGATTTTTTTAACATATCTATTTATGAAAGGATAACAAAATTATCCTCCATAGTGTCACTGTACAGGCAGATAGGAGAACTAAGTATGTGGTAGAATTTAGCTTATAATAAGTTCTAGATGAATTGCTACTTAGAACAATGGCTTAGAGAATTTATATATACATTTCTTAAATAATCACTATTTTAAAGTATAATTTATGCACATGGAAACATTTAAAAGAATGTCAAGGAAATACAGAACAAATATTAAAGTTTAGCTGTTTATTATTGAAATTGCAAATTCAGAGGATGATTTTTCTCTTACCTATATTTAAAATGGTACTGTGCTCTCCATGATCTCTTAGAGAACTTGAAATCTTCCTGAAGTTTCAGGAAAGCCAAGTGTTATATTTTAAAAGTGCTATATATGTTATATGAATTAACATTCTTTGTGCATAAGTGAAAGTGAAGTCGCTCAGTCATGTCCGACTCTTTGTGACCCCATGGACTGTAGCCTGCCAGGCTCCTCCGTCCATGGGATTTTCCAAGCAAGAATCCTGGAGTGGGTTGCCATTTCCTTCTCCAGAGGATCTTCCTGACCCAGGGATTGAACCCTGGTCTTCCGCATTGGAGGTAGATGCTTTATGGTCTGAGCCACCAGGAAACTCATCATTTGTGCATAAGTAGTTGACAAACTCAAATATATGCAAGATCAAAAAATTAATAACTATCTAAAAGAATATGTAATGTTATATCAAGATCAGTGGCTGTAAGCTCCTATGTAATCTCTCATACTGTCCTTCTTTCCTTCCCTTTTCAATTCTTCTCAGAAATTACAGAAGTTATGAATATGGCAATATTTGATCATTTATACTCTTTTGCTGATGACAGTGAAAGTAATTTAATACAAGGATACTTGGGTTACTGTGCTTCACTTTATTGTAGTTTGTAGTTATTGCATTTTTTACAAATTAAACATTTGTGGTCACAGTCCATCAAGCAAGTCTATTGGTGCCATTTTTCCAAAAGCATTTGTTCAATTCCTGTTTCCATGTCACAGTTTGGTAATTTTCGCAGTATTTCAAGTTTTTTTCATCATTATTATATTATGGTGGTCTGTGAATAATGGTTTTTTATTATTTTTAAATGAATGTTTATTGGAGTATAGCTGATTTACAATGCTGTGTTAGTTTCAGGTATACACAAAGTGAATCGTTTATACATATACTTTGTTGTTTTTCAGTCACCAAGTCGTGTCTAACTCTAAGCCCATGGACTGTAGCATAACAGGTTACCTGTCCCTCACCATCTGGAGTTTGCTCAAGTTCATGTCCATTGAATCAGTGATGCCATCCAAACATCTCATTTTCTGTCATCCCCTTCTCCTCCCGCCTTCAATCTTTCCCAGCATCAGGGTCTTTTCCAATAAGTCGGTTCTTCACAACTAGTGGCCAAATTATGGGAGCTTCAGCTTCAGTATCAGTCCTTCCAGTGAATATTCAGGGTTGATTTCCTTTATGATTGACTGGTTTGATCTCCTTGTAGTCCAAGGGATCTCAAGAGTCTTCTCCAACACCACAGTTCAAAAGCATCAATTCTTCAGTGCTCAGCTTTCTTTATTGTCCAACTTGCACATCCGTAGATGACTACTAGAAAGACCATAGCACTGACTATACAGATCTTTGTCGACAAAGTGATGTCTTTGCTTTTTAATACACTGTCTAGGTTTGTCATAGCTCTTCTGCCAAGAAGCAGTCATATCATGGCTGTAGTCACCATCTGCAGCGATTTTAGACCTCAAGAAGAGGAAATCTGTCACTGCTTCCACCCTTCCCCCTTCTATTTGCCATGAAGTCAGGGGCCCAGATGCCATAATCTTAGTTGTCATTGTTGTTTTGTTAATATTGAGTTTTAAGCCAGGTTTGTCTTTGTCCTCTTTCACCATCATCAAGAGGCTCTTTAATTCCTCTTCGCTTACTGCCATTAAAGTGGTATCATCTGCATATCTGAGGTTGTTATTTCTCCCGGTAGTCTTGACTCCAGCTTGTAACTCATCCGTATAACCATTCTGTTTTAGATTCTTTGCCCATATAGGCCATTACAGAGTATTGAGTAGAGTTCCCCATACTATACAGTAGGGCCTCACCTATTTTACGTTTAGTAGTGTGTACGTGTCAGTCCCCACCTCCCTCTCTATTCACCCCCACCTTTCCCTCTTGGTAACTGTAAGTTTATCTTCTACATCCTATGACACAATTTCTATTTTGTAAATAGGCTCATTTGTGCATTTTTTTTTTAAGATTTCAGGTGATACTGTATGATATTTGTGTTTCTCTGACTTACTTCACTGGGTTTGACAAGCTCTAGGCCTGTCTATGTCATTACTGGTATGAGGTGATGCCTTGCTATAGTTCTGATTTGCATTTCTCTAATAATCAATGATGCTGAGCCTCTGTTATGTTCCAATTATTTTGAGGCACCGTGGCATGAGCCTTTATAAGACGGTGAACTTCACTGACAAACGTGTGTGTGTTCCGTATGCTTCACCAGCCAGCTTCCCCCATCTTTCTCCCTCTCCTCAGGCTGCCCTAGTCCTTAAAACACAACAGGGCTGAAATTAGCCCCATTTGTTATCCTGCAATTTCCCCTAATGTTCAAGCAAAAAGGAAGAGTTGTGTGTCTCTCACTTTAAATCAAAAGCTATAAATGATTAAGCTTAGTGAGGAAGCCATGCCAAAAGCTGAAATAGGAGGAAATCCAGCTGTGGATGCAAGGAAAAAGTTCTTTAATAAAATGATTGTGCTGATCTAGTAGACATGAGCATGATAAGGGAAACAGCCTTAGAAAATCAAAACAACGACAACATTTCTTTAAGCCAAAGCCTAGTCCTGAGCAAGGTCCCAATTCTCTTCAATTTTATGCAGGTTGAGAGAGGTTAGGAAGCTCAGAAGAAGTATGAAGCTAGCAGAGGTTGGTTCATGATGTTTAAGGAAAGAAGCTATCTCCAGAACATCAAAGTGCAAGATGAAGCAGCAAGCACTGATGTAGAAGCTTAGCAAATTATCCAGGTCTAAGTGTGGTCATTAATGAAGGTGGGTACAGCAGGTTTTCAACCTAGACTCAGTTCAGTTCAGTTGCTCAGTCGTGTCCAACTCCTTGTAACCCCATGAACCGCAGTACCCCAGGCCTCCCTGTCCATCACCAACTCCTGGAGTCCAACCAAACTCATGTCCATTGAGTTGGTGATGCCATCCAACCCTCTCATCCTCTGTCATCCCCTTCTCCTCCTGCCCTCAATCTTTCCCAGCATCAAGGTCTTTTCAAATGAGTCAGCTCTTCACATCAGGTGTCCAAAGTATTGGAGTTTCAGCTTCAACCTCAGTCCTTCCAATGAACACCCATGACTTATCTCCTTATAATGGAAGAAGATGACATCGAGGATTTTTATAGCTATACAGGAGAAGTTAGTGCCTGGCTTTCGAGGTTCAAAGGACAGGCTGACTCTTGTTAGGGCCTAATATAGCTGATGACTTAAAATTGGAGACAGTGCCCACTGACCATTCTAAAAATCCCAAGGCCCTTAAAAATTATGCTAGATGTATTCTGCCTGTGCTCTATAAATGAAACAACAAAACCTGTGTGTTGTATCTATTTAAAACATAGTTTACTGAATATTTTAAGCCTACTGTTGAGACCTACTCCTTGGGGAAAAAAATAAAAATAGTACTGCTCATTGACATCTGGTTGCTCAAGAGTTCTGATGGAGATGTACAATGAGATTAATGTCTTCATGCTAACAGTTCAACCCTTATGTAGCCTTATGAATCAGGAAGCCTTCATCCCTTATGAATCAGGAAGTAATCTCAACTTTCAAGTCTTGTGATTTAAGAAATAGACTTTGTAGGACTATAGCTGCCATAGTGATTCTGTTAGTGAATCTTGGAAAAGTCGACAGAAAACCTTCTGGAAATGATTCACCATTCTAAATGCTATTAAGAACATTCATGATTCATGAGGTCAAAATATTGATATTAGCATTAACAGCAGTTTGGAAAAAGTTAATTTTAACCCTCATGGATAACTTGAATGGGATCAAGAGTTCAGTGGAAGAAGTAACTGAAGATATGGTAGAAATATCAAGGAAACTAGAAATAGAAGTGGAGTGAATTGCTGAAATTGCATGATGAAACTTAGATGAGGAATTGTTTCTTATTGATGAGCAAAGAAAGTGTTTTTTTGGGAGAGAAGCTGTTCCTGGTGAAAATGATGATATGGCTGTTGGAATGACAAAAGGTTTTAGTATAATACATAAAACTTAAGTTGATAAAGCAGTGGCAGGATTTGAGAGGATTGACTCTAATTATGAAAGAAGTTCTACTGTGGGTAAAATGATATCAAAAGCACTGCATGCTACAGAGAAACTGTCTGTGAAAGAGAGTCAATCAATGTGGCAAGCTTCAATGTTGTCTTACTTCAAGAAACTGCCACAGCCACCCCAACCTTCAGTAACCACCACCCTGATCAGTCAGCAGCCATCATCAAGGCACAAAGAGTCTCCACCAGCAAAACGACAACTTACTGAAAACTCAAGTGATGGTTAACATTTTAACGACTAAGTATTTTTATTAAGGTATATACTTTTTAAAAGACACAATGCTGTTGCATATTTAATACACAGTGGTATAAATGCAACTTTTATATGTACCAGGAAGCCAAAATATTAGTGAGTCACTTAATTGTGATATTCTCTTTATTGTGATGGTCTGGAACTGAACCCATGATATCTCTGAGGCATGCATGTAATAAGTTAAATATTTCATGATTATTAGACTACTTGTTGATACCAGCAAACATCTTTACCTTCAGGTCTTTACTCAAATGTCTCCTTCAAAGAGAAATTCCTGAACACTGTGCTATAACTCTAACCTCCAACCTGGACTCCAAACTATCACACATGTACTACGCTCTCTACTCTCATGCTACCTCAATACTTGCCTGTTGAATAAAAGTAAAGTTTAAACTCTGAAGTCTAAATCATTCTTGGATTTCTGAGCTTTTAGTGGATGAAAGCGCCAAAGCAACAAATTGATTGTTTTCTCCCCTCCATCCCCAATCATAGCTTTACTTCTGAATGCCAAGGTTTTCATTTCTCTGGATAATCACATTCCTCCTGCCTTCACCTACTAGCATGCCCTCTCTTAATTTAATTTTTTCAATTTATTCATGCTTTTTAAAGCTCTTTTCCCTTTCAGGCAAGTTAATCCTAGCCTAGAACTACTATTTTCTTTGTTTCTATAAGAGTTTGCTAATATTTTTAAATAGCATAAAATAAATTATTGCTTTTGGTTAAATGCAAAAGTAGAATCTTCTGAGAACAAAAACAAATATAGTTTTAAGACCCCAACAGTCACTAGCATATTAATATTTTGTTTATTCAAAAATGTTGAGCACTTACCACATGACAGGCATGATTTTAGACTCACATGAATACATATATTTCTGCTAAAAATTTATTTTATAAAGACTAGTTCTAAAATTTCATTTTATTTTATGGTGTCTTTTGGAGTAAAGCACAAAGGACAGTCATTTCATTTTTTTCCTTTCTTCTGCGACTACTTATTTCAGATGACAGGACTAGAATGTTCTTACTTATTGGGCCACTCATAAGAAAACATCCATATGAAGATACTGTTAAATATATCATTGGTGGGCAAGATTTTATTTTCATAAGCTATATGTATGTATTTCTCTTTATAAATACAAAACTAAAATTTTTAATGAAGATAATTTTTACATTAATAATAAAAGTTTGTTTCCTTTTATCAGTGATGGCATATACAAGTTATCATTTATCTAACAGGGAATACAGCATAAGGAATAATCACAATTTCGTAGATACTTTTACTGAGGGAAACACCGCTAGGTCAGTATATGTTTACTTGTTGGATAGACCCCCTAAACAGAAGTTAACATTGTAGCCGAAGGTGCATATCACTAAACATTTATCTCCTAGCAAAATATACGCTTTGAGGCAGCCTCTGATTGCTTCTGAAACTAATTAAATTTTTAGGAATATCTACTTATAGCTCCCCAAGCAAACATCAAGCAACACCTTTATTTCTGCTGTAATATGCATTAATTATTACCATAGAGGCTTAATGATCAGGAGTACTGACCAGAGATGGCAATACAGTACATTAACAATATCAATGTAATACAGGTTTTAATTTACTTTATTTTTAATCTGGTTTAATGGGAACAAAGATGAGATTATAGGTTTTAAACATAATCTATTATAGGTTTGCAGTAAAGTAAAATTAATATGACCTTTCAGGGTAAAATATCAACATTTACAAGAAAACCAACCAAAGCAAGCCACTAAGAACATTTTTAAAAATCTGTGATTTATTGGAAGGTAAAGTATCATATTTAAAATGCTTTTAACAGTGGATTAAGCCAATGGAATTAGGGCTATGTTATTATACAATAATTACATAATCTTAGCAGTGAGATTAGTTTGAAGAAACTAGGTGATACAACATTGTATATTTAACATAAATATGGTTGCTTTGGTGAGAGGACTTCAAGGATGGAAAAGAAGAGAGATATCTAGGTGTTTTTATTCCTAAGCCTAGAAAACTGTCATTTTCCTTTTGTGTGTGTTAGTCACTCAGTCGTGTCCACCTCTGCATCAGGAGTACTGACCAGAGATGGCAATACAGTACATTAACAGTACATTAACAGAGGAGCCTGTAGCCCGCCAGGCTCCTCTGCCCATGGGATTCTCCAGGCAAGAATCCTGGAGCGGGTTGCCATTCCCTCTCCTGTGTCCTAGAGCCTCCCCTTTCCTTCTGCCCTCCCTCCCTGCCTTCTTTCCTCTCTTACTCTCGCAGCCGTCCTTGCTGCTGCTGCTCCACTCTGCCTCTCTCCAACAGAAGGGAGTCCCTTCTCCCTCAATACAAGAGCTGAAAATCGTTGCATTTAATTTAAGGTATGACACATCTATGAAATGTTTTTGTTTTTGTTTTAAACCTGATATGAGTAAAGTACATGAGAATTTTTAAATCAAATTAAATATAAATATAAATATTTTTTCTTACTTCTCTAAGATGTTGCTATAATTACTATAGGTTAGTGGTTTATGATTTCTTTAGCAGAAATCTCCCTCTACTAAGGAACAGTGTCAGAGACAAATTACTGGAGTTGTTAATGGTAATCTAGTTAGAAGTCTTAAGAGTGCTGCATTGAACCAATTTAGTTTGGAAAAAGTGTAGCATATTTTTGAAATGTAGTAGAATGTATTCAACAAAAGTTCTTGGTAAACTTTCACCCATTTCTTGGAAAAATGCTAAAACCCAAGTAATATGTTAATCAGAACTTTACTATTAGAAGCTGAAAATAGAAGTTTATATGTAAGTTCTTTGTACTGTTCTTGGGAAACACTTGGAATCCATTATTTTATTACCTACATCTTGTAAAAGTAAGTACCCTTATTTTCCTGTGGTGAGAACATTTAAATTTACATTTGAATGTGGTGTGTAGACAAATCTAACTAGAAGGATGATAACTGATCACTATTGTTTCAATAAAGATACAACCCAAATATTCAACTCCTTGATTCATTGGCTACTGTGTATACCACCCTTTTGATCAGTCTTGTACTGGTATTTGAAACATCATCTTTTTTTTTTTTTCATTGTGAGATGAATATCAAAACTGCTCATCTTGCTCTGTGGCCTTCCATGCCACTGGATCAATTGCTATGACCATAGTCTTAATACCCTTGAATTAAACAACATTTTTGGTGTGCTCTCCTGTTTGTGGATTGGAACATTTCAGCTTGCACTTGTTCTGCTAGCCTGGAAAACTGGGTGTTTGGAAACTGATTAGTTGTACTCTGAGGCCTTTTTATTACTGACTCTCATCTTAATTTTTCATATTAACTGAGGGCTTGTGGTTCAGCTGGTAAAGAATCCACCTGGAGTGCGGGAGACCTGGGTTCGATCCCTGAGCTGGGAAGATCCCCTGGAGAAGGAAAAAGCTACCCACTCCAGAATTCTGGCCTAGAGTATTCAATGGACTGTATAGTTCATGGAGTCACAAAGAGTCGGACAGGACTGAGCAACTTTCACTTTCATGAGTAATATGTTTTCCTTTTCTATTGCCTATCAAAACCATTTCTGTCTTTCAATGTCCAGATGGAATGTTTACCCTCTCAGAAAGCTTCACCCAATGCTTCCAGCTAGATGTACTGGATCTCTCATTTCAATACCCAGTGAAATAGCCCTTTTTGTCCCTTATGGATTTTTCACTTTCTGCTATTATTTGTTTATGCTAGTCCAGTGCTTCCAAAAGGAATGAGGCACAAATAGTCATTAGACTTTTTTTTTTTTTTTTTAGAATTTGAAATTCCTTTAGCATTTTCAAGGATGTATTTGTTGCACTATTATGACTTCAGATTTCCTCTTTTCCATTATGGAAATTGTTTTGGTCAAGCTGATGATATTGTAAAAAAAAAAAACCAAAAAAACAATTAAAAACAACAACAACAAAAAACTGAGGTGAGAAATGTAGTCTTCCCAGCAGAGATTAAAGTTCTGGAAAGATCACTGAGAAAACAGATCAGCTTCTCTGGGAGGCATGAAATCAGAGAGAGACTTCAAACTATGTCCCGAGGAAGGGGCTAGGGAGGGTTAGCAAACACATCTGAACTGGAGCTTGGAGAGTGGCCAGTAACAGTGGGAGGTGAGACTGTTTGAAACGTGTCTTAGCTATTGCTGAAACAGTTTCTTATTTTCTTCTGTTTTGATCATTGGGCAGGTTGGGCCTTCTCTAATTAACGCTTTTCAGAGTTAGACTCTTAAGAAAAACCATAAGATTCTTGCTTTCCCTTGATATCCCTTGGATAGAGATGAAAGCACTTCCCATGGCACTGGGAAGGTCAGGCTCCTGTGGTGCTTGTCTCTTTGGAAGGCTAAGAAGATCCATCCCTCAACTGTTACCTCAAGGAGCAGGACGGGGAATTGGGAGCACTTCTCCCACTAGAAAGCGGAACTAGTGAAAGCCTAGGTGGGGTATAGAATGCTACCTCCTGGTCTTCTTGAGTGCAGATGATTCAGAGTGTTTTGATCTTTAATACTCACTGGGAGGACCCCTTGATGGTGGAATAGAAATAGTAATCCCTAGGAAGAGCAAAGAAAATGAGAAATTCAGACAAGTAGCTTCTGAAGGCCTACCAGTCTTTTTAATTTAAATAATATATTTCCGTTACGTAAATCTTTAAAAGTTCTTTTGTTTTATATTGGACTATGTTTATAACGTTGTGTTAGTTTCAGGTGTACATTCTTTTTAAATTCTTTTCCCATTTAGGTTATTACAGAGTATTGACAACGTTCCTTTTGCTATACAGTGAGTCCTTGTTGGTTATCTGTTTTAAATATACTAGTATGTATATGTCAATCCCAAACTCCCAATTTACCCCTCTCCCATGTATATCCCCTTTGGTAATCATAAGTTTGTTTTCTAAGGCTATAAGTCTGTTTCTGCTTTGTAAATAAGTTCTTTTGTATCACCTTTCTCTAGGTTCTGGATATAAGCAATATCTTATACTCGTCTTTCTCTGACTTTCTTCATTTAGTATGATAATCTCTAGGTCCATCCATATTGCTGCAAATGGCATTATTTATTCTTTTTAATGGCTGGATAATATTCAGTTGTACCACATCTTCTTTATCCATTCATCTGTCGATGGACATTTAGGTGGCTTCCGTGTCCTGACTATTGTAAATAGTGCTTCAATGAACACTGGGGTGCATGTATCCTTTCGGACCATGGTTTTCTCCAGATATATGCCCATGAGTGGGATTACTGGGTCATGTGGTAGCTCTGTTTTTAATTTCTTAAGGAACTTTCATACTGTTCTCCATAGGGGCTGCACCAAGTTACATTTCCTCCAGCAGTGTAGGACGGTTCCCTCTTCTCCACACCCTCTCCAGAATGTACTGTTTGTAGACTTTGGAATGGTGGCCATTCTGACCGATGTGAGGTGATATCTCATTGTAATTTTGACTTGCATTTCTCTGACGATTAGTGATATTGAGCATCTCTCCATGTGTCTATTGGCCATCTGTATGTGGCCAATGTGTGTATTGGGGAAAAAAATGAAGAAAAAATGTGTATTCAGTTCTTTCAACCTTTTCTTAATTGAGTTGGTTTTTTGATACAAAGCCACATGAGCTACATGTAAATTTTGGAGATTATCCTTTCTTGCTTACAACATTTGCAAATATTTTTTTCCCATTCTGTGGGCTGTCTTTTTATTTACTGTTTCCTTTGTTGTGCAAAAGCTTTTGAGTTTAATTAGGTCCCATTTGTTTATTTTTGTATTCATTTCCATTATTCTAGGAGAACACATCAAAAAAGATACTGTTTCCGCCAGTTGTTGTGTCCAGAATTTGATGTTCTTAAGGCTGCCCATGACAGAACAGGGCCTTTATAATCTGGGCAGAAGGACAGTTTTAAAACAAGCTGTTGCATAGGACTGATGCTGGAGCTGAAACTCCAGTACTTTGGCCACCTGATGCGAAGAGCTGACTCATTTGAAGAGACCCTGATGCTGGGAAAGATTGAGGGCAGGAGGAGAAGGGGACAACAGAGGATGAGATGGTTGGATGGCATCACTGACTCAATGGACATGGGTTTGGGTGGACTCCAGGAGTTGGTGATGGACAGGGAGGCCTGGGGTGGTGCGGTTTATGGGGTCACGAAGAGTCGGACACGACTGAGCAACTGAACTGAACTGAACTGAATTGCTTACTTAGCGATTTTATTATCTGTGCTTAATTTTTTAAGCCTCTCTGTGTCTAATCATTATCAAGAGAACCAGGAGAAGGTATCTGGGGAAAATGTTGGGTTAAAATATGAAGGTATGGGAAAGGGGATTCTGTGATTCGGTGTCTGTGAAATAATGTATGAAATTCCCCAAGGTTAAACTAAGACTCAAAGGGAAAAAAAGTGGGATTACTTTGACATAAGGGAACATTTTGTTTTGTTTTGTTTTTAGTAATTGACATGTAAATGTCCCGTGTTACATATAGCTCAGTTGGTAAAGAATCCACCTGCAATGCAGGAAACCCAGTTTGATTCCTGGGTCAGGAAGATCCCCTGGAGAAGGGATAGGCTACCCACTCCAGAATTCTTGGGCTTCCCTTATAGCTCAGCTGGTAAAGAGTCCACCTGCAATGTGGGAGACCCGGGTTCGATCCTTGGGTTGGGAAGATCCCCTGGAGAAGGGAAAGGCTACACACTCTGGTATTCAGGCCTATTCAGTCTTTGGGGTTGCAAAGAGTTGGACATGACTGAGTGACTTTCACTTTCACATTTATTAAGATGATTTCCCTTATCGATCTACAGGATCTGGGCCTTTTCCATCATCTCAGAAAGAGAAGTGTGAAATGGATAGATGCAACCTCCAAGGTGATCTTGAACTCAATTACTGGGGTTGTGACCCTCATGAACTGTGTGTGTATGAATTCTTCAGAATGCTTGGCCTAATTGGGAAGATCTTTTATTTCAAAAAAAATCAAATAAATACCAGAACATTGTATTTGGGTGTTTGTGATGTATTTATATATAAATTATATTACAACAATAATATAAAGGCTGGGGGTATAAATAGAATTATATTGTTCAAAATTCTCACAGTTTACATAAAGTGGTAGGATACTGTCAAAGAAGACATTCATACGTAAAGTGTTAAATATGTTTTGAGGTGGTTTTTGTGTATAGTGTAAGATAAAAGGCCAGCTTCCCCAGTACCAATTATTGAAGAGACCATCCTTTCTCCATTGCATATTCTTGGCTCTTGTGACATAAGTTAATTGCCCATATATGTGTGATTTTTATTTCAGGCTCTCTATCCTGTTCTGTTGTTCTAAGTGACTTTTTTTAAAAAGTTGAACAAATTTGACTTGTATAAAATTAAGGTACACAGCTTGTTACTTTGATACTTTTATACATTTATAGATTGTAATGTGATTGCCACTTAGCACCATCTATCAAATTATGTAATTATAGTTTGATATTATTGTCCATATGTTGTACATTATTGGACATTAAATTTCTGTGGCTTATTTACTCCCAGTTACAAGTTTCTGCCCTTAAACCCTGGTAGTAATTAACATTTTACTCTTTTTTAAAGGTTTGCTTTTGGTTTTCAGATTCTATATATAAGTGACATCACACAGTACTTGTCCTTCTCGGATTTAACTTGCTTAATACACTGTGCTCACGGTCCACTCATGTTGTCTCGGTCAGTTCAGTTGCTCTGTTGTGTGTGACTCTTTGTGACCCCATGCTGTCTCAAATGGCAAGATACCCTCCTTTCTCATGGCTGAAGAATATTCCATTGTGTTTATGTGCCACATCTTTATATTCATTCATCTGTCAATAGACATTTGGGTTGCTTCCATTTTTTTCTTTTTTATCTTCGTATAGTGAATAGTGCTTCAGTAAACACGGGAGTGCATAATATATCTTGCCAAAATCAGGTTTTTATTTCCTTTCAGAATATATCCAAAATTGCTGGATCATATGGTAGATCACTTTTAATTTCCTAGAGAACCTCCAGATTGTTTATAGTATCTGGACCAATTTATATATCTACCAACAATGCACAACGGTTCTCTTTTCACCATATCCTTGCCAGCATCTCTTATCTCTTGTTTTTTGATGATAGCCATTCTACAGGTATGAGGTAGTATCTTATTATGGTTTTTGATTTGAACTTCTCTGATTAGTGATGCTTATTGTATTTTCATGTACCTCTTGGATATTTTGACATTCTCTTTACAAAAATGTCTATTTAGTTCTGCTCATTTCTATTAGATGTTTGTTGTTAAGTTGTATGAGTTATTCATAGATTTTGGATATTAACCGCTTATCCAGTATGTGGTCTGCAAATTTTTTCCCCTGTTCTCTAGTCTGTCTTTTCATTTTATTAGTTTTTTCTTGCTGTGCAGAAGCGTTTGACTTGAGATAGTCCAATTTGCTGATTTTTGCTTTTGTTTTTTGTGCTTTCGCATCGGATCCAAAAATATAACTGCCAAGACCAATATGAATAAGCTTCTTTCCTACATTTTATTTTATGGTATCAGTTCTTCTGTTAAAGTCTTTGATCGATTTTGAGTAACACTTTTGTGATTTGTGTGAAAAAGGGGTCCAATTTCATTGTTCTGTATGCATTTTTCCACTTTTCTACCACCGTTTGTTATCTCATTTCCCATTGGTTTTCTCTCGGCACCCTTGTTAAGTATCAGTTGACCATGTATGCCATTATTTTATTCTGGGTTCTCTACTCTGTTCCATTTTGGTCTGTGTGTCTATTTGTGTGTCAGTACTATACTTTGGCCACCTCATGCGAAGAGTTGACTCATTGGAAAAGACCCTGATGCTGGGAGGGATTGGGGGCAGGAGAAGGGGATGACCGAGGATGAGATGGCTGGATGGCATCACGGACTCGATGGACGTGAGTCTGAGTGAACTCCGGGAGACGGTGATGGACAGGGAGGCCTGGCATGCTGCGATTCATGGGGTCGCAAATAGACAGAAACGACTAAGTGACTGGACTGAACTGAGCTGAACTGAACTGAACTGAGCTGAACTATACTGCTTTATCATGTTGCATCTTTATAGCACAGTTTGAAGTCAGGAAGTGTCATGACTCTGTTTTTGTTGTTATTTCTCAGTATTGCTTTGGCTATTCAGAGTGTTCTGCAGTTCCACAAAAATTTTAGGATTCTCCTCTATTTCTGTGAAAAATGCCTTTGTTTGATGGGCATTGTGTAGGTGGCTTTGGGTATAATAGTCATTTAAAAAATATTAATTCTTCCAATCCATGGACGTGGGATAGGAAAAATGGAATACCCACAGTTTGCATGTCACTGGTGCACAGGGGCCGTGTTGTTCTCTGTATACTGTTCCAATTATAGTGTGTGTGCTGCTGAGTGAGCTTGTGGATCTTTAACAGGGCACACCCAGCAACAGAGGCCCTACAGTTCAGGGCTGCCATTAGTCCACAGGTAACCTTTACCCAAATCTGACAAAGCCTACAGACAAGGCCCGATGCCAAGGTGTCTGGTTCTACATATGGAATCTAGGCTTAACTGTTTTGCCAGGCAGTTGTATAGAGTACACAACCAACAAAACTTCATGTATTTCTATTTTTATTTAATTCCAGGCCAAATAGAAGCGACTGGCAATATAATTTCACAGAATAGAATGCAGACACTCTCATTTTGGCATTCCCCCTTAGTTTATAATGCATGCCTGGTTTGCCAAAAGGCAAATAATTAATAGGAAAGTGATATCCTTTGTTTCAATCTTCACATCTTTAAAAGCAATATAAATATGCTGTGATGGGATAGGACAAGCAGAAGCTTCAGGACAGAAGTATTTATGCTCTTGTACATTTCTTATCTACAAATTTCATAATATTAATATGTTCAGTTGGAATTGTCCATATATTTTTTCTGCTTACTCCTAAAACCCTCTCCTGAAAGGTAAGGAGAATGCATTTCACATTTGAGTTCCAATCAAAAAGCACAGTACCTGTCCTATAGTTGGCATTGAATGAATACATGATATTCCTGATTTCTCTCTATCTTCAGTTCAGTTCAGTTCAGTCACTCAGTCGTGTCTGACTCCTTGTGACCCCATGAATTGCAGCACGTCAGGCCTCCCTGTCCATCACCAGCTCCCAGAATTCACTCAAACTCACGTCCATCGAGTCTGTGATGCCATCCAGCCATCTCATCCTCTGTCATCCCCTTTTCCTCCTACCCCCAATCCCTCCCAGCATAAGAGTCTTTTCCAATGAGTCAACTCTTTGCATGAGGTGGCCAAAGTACTGGAGTTTCAGCTTTAGCATCATTCCTTCCAAAGAAATCCCAGGGCTGATCTCCTTCAGAATGGACTGGTTGGATCTCCTTGCAGTCCAAGGGACTCTCAAGAGTCTTCTCCAACACCACAGTTCAAAAGCATCAATTCTTTGGTGCTCAGCTTTCTTCACAGTCCAACTCTCACATCCATACATAACCACAGGGAAAACCATAGCTTTGACTAGACAGACTTTTGTTGGCAAAGTAATGTCTCTGCTTTTGAACATGCTATCTAGGTTGGTCATAGCTTTTCTTCCAAGGAGTAAGCGTCTTTTAATTTCATGGCTGCAGTCACCATCTGCAGTGATTCTGGAGCCCCCAAAAAATAGTCTGACAGTTTCCACTGTTTCCCCATCTATTTCCCATGAAGTGATGGGACCAGATGCCATGATCTTCGTTTTCTGAATGTTGAGCTTGAAGCCAACTTTTTCACTCCCCTCTTTCACTTTCATCAAGAGGCTTTTTAGCTCCTCTTCACTTTCTGCCATAAGGGTGGTGTCATCTGCATATCTGAGGTTATTGGTGTTTCTCCCAGCAATGTTGATTCCAGCTTGTGCTTCTTCCAGCCCAGCGTTTCTCATGATGTACTCTGCATATAAGTTAAATAAGCAGGGTGACAATATACAGCTTTGATGTACTCCTTTTTCTGTATGGAACCAGTCTCTCTATCTTAATTCCCTGAAAAATACTAAAGGAAAAGATCTGAGACATAAATTGTGCAATCAGAACATGTAGATTCTTTCTGATGAGACCAACATGGAAGTGTTTTCTGGACTCCATTTCTATTCAAGACTACTATAGTTGTGTAGCATACTCTAATCTTTATGAAGACTATATATAGTTTGCATTACTATAATAACTAATCATTACAATTTTAATACCAAGCGGCTCTTATTTTATACATTTTTTTCTCTTATTCCTGCAATTTGAGTAAGAAAATTGTGTCAGTCATTACTAATTATATGATAGTGGGTAGCTACATGAAGACTCTAAGCTCAGAGTTATATTTCATTATGTTAGAAATATATGAAAATATATTTTCACTTGAAATTGTTACATTTGTTCAACTTCTATACAAATGCAACGTACTTTGAATACCCACTGGTAACATAGCTGTGTAGTAAAAATATCTAAGCTTGCAAATTATAGTTTGGCTTTGAAATAGAAAAATGGGCTTGAAATTGCCCAGAATAGGATTAAACTGGAAAAACAAAAACAAAAACAAAACAAAACAAAAAAACCCAGCAGACTGTATTCAAAGTATAAGTGTATTCAGCCCATGATTTAACATACCTTGCAGCCAGTGTTGTAGTTAATGTTTGTGTAACGCATGTTGTGCTCCTTTGTTTACTTTCTGATCTCTCATTAAAAGTATTCTTGTGTAAAGGACACTATAGAATTTGTAAACCATAGTATAGAAAAGGGCTCTTGAGACCATTTAAGCTTTAGTTGGTAAGGAATCCACCTGCAATGCAGGAGACCTGGGTTGGATTCCCTAGGTTGGGAAGATCCTCTGGAGAAGGGCATGGCAACCCACTCCAGTATTCTTGCCTGGAGGATCCCCATGGACAGAGGAGCCTGGTGGGCTGCAGTCCATTGGGTCACAAAGAGTCAGACTCGGCTGAGCGACTAAGCACAGCAAACCTTTTATCCAGCTTTAGTGCTTGAATTAGTAAGACAACTTTTGTAGCCTTAGCATTGGAAGTTGTCATTTGCTATTTAAATCCTTTTCCATTTGCTGGAAAACGTCATTGCTGCTGATATGGAATCAAGAAGAAAATTGGAGACTTGGGTATGAAACTATCTGGTGATTGTTTAGCATAACTGAACATTTTTGTTTTGGATCTGAAACAGACTCCCTATGTCTATTTTAAGAAATGCTTATAGTGTAAATATGTCATTCATGATTCTTCAGAAATGAGCTTGGAAATGGTCTATATTTAAATCTAAAAAGAGCCCATGACAAAATGATACTAACTATAGCGCTTACAATGTTTTGTGTCATTTAGAGAGAAAAACATAAAGCCGTCCTGACTTCCTGTGGTAATTAGCACCTCTTTTACGGTAACATAAAATGTTCTCCTGGTAATGCTGTAAGAAGTCATTTGGTTTTTATCAACTTCTGGAACTACTTTGGATGCTGTTACTAAAAATAGTGGGATAGGTAGGTAGACTCAGGGTGCCACAGCTTGGCACATGCTTGCCTAAACCTGGCATTCCTCTGAGGTGCAGATTAAAGGCCTGATTTTGTAGTTTTGTCCCTCACACCAAGGGAAGGTCTTTGACTGATATTCCTTTAGTTCCTTTTATGGAAGTGACAAAAGGAGAATGTCTCAAAGAAAGGAGGTCAGAGTGGAATAATGAGGGAGGAAGCAAGAATTAGGGGAGAGGTTGAATTTTTTAACCTGAATTTATTTTATTTACCATTATTTTCAATCCTTTTAACCATTTAATATACCATTATTTTACCCTTGCCAGGTTAATCTGGCAAGTTCCCTAAACTGGGTGGGTGAATTCATCCTTTTAAGCTTTTTAAAAGCAAAATAATTTTTCAGTGATACTTCCATTTAATTGTGAACAAGATCAATGCCAGAGAAGAGGAGGAAAAAATCAAAGTAAAAGACAGGAAGAAAGAAAGAAAAATGAGAGGGAAAAGTTTTCTTTAAGCTTTTTTATTTTTAGAGATGGTGAGAGGTTCTGCTCTTTTTTAACTCCAGTGTATCTCTTAACTTTTTCTTATTATTCTCTCTTTTTTGCTATTGCTGTTCATTCTTGTCTCTTTGATCTTTCTTGTCTTCTCATTTTCCTTTCCAAATTTTCATCTTTTCAAACTCCTTATGTTACAGTTTAAAATTATTATTGTGATACTGACTGCTAAAACCTTTCCATTCATTCCAGTTTCCATTGGTGCGGTTAGGGCTGCTGAACTTGTGAACACCAAACCTTTCTAATTCTGGGTGTGGTCTCCCTCCACTAAGAAAAAGGGTTTCCTGAAGTCCTTGTCTGAGTGCCAGTACTGGAATAGGGTTAAATGTCCTTGGATCACATAATGATTGGCCAATTGGCCAATTTGTTTATGGGAACACATTAAGTTTTAAAACTCTGCCAATAATGCCATGATTGTTCAGCTGGTTACAGGTGGAAAAAGCAGTCCTTATTTTGGAATAAAAGTCTATATTGCTTGCAATTAGTAGTCATGAGAACAGGCTCAAGGAACTGTGAAAAGATTTAAGTGGATAAAGTTTATACATGTAGTGAACACAGTTCTAATTGTTCAGCTGACCATTTTCACTTTCTGGGCAGACAGAATGACCACATTCACATTTTAACTTAGAGTCCCTGTGGGACCATGAGACTGCAGAAGGAACTCTGCACCTCTAGTCTACAGCACTTATGAGTTAGTGTGTTTCTTTCTCAGCTGCATCCCTCCCTTGCCCCATCTTGACTATTCCAGAAATCACAGAAGGCAGCCATCAGGAAATGAAGGAATATCTCTTTCCACCTGAATTGAAATTTTCATAAATAAGAAATTTGTATAGTATCCAGATCAGCCCAGTTCAGTTGCTCAGTTGTGTCCAACTCTTTGCAACATGCCAGGCCTCCCTGTCCATCACCAACTCCTGAAACTTGTTCAAACTCATGTCCATAGAGTTGGTGATGCCATCCAAACATCTCATCCTCTGTCGTCCCCTTCTCCTGCCTTCAATCTTTTCCAGCATCACAGTCTTTACAATGAGTCAGTTCTTCACAGCAGGTGATCAAAGTAATGGAGCTTCAGCTTCAGCATCGCACCTTCCAATGAATAGTCAGGACTGATTTCCTTTAGGTTTGACAGGTTTGATCTCTTTGCAGTCCAAGAGACTCTCAAGAGTCTTCTCCAACACCACAGTTCAAAAGCATCAATTCTTCAGTGCTCAACTTTCCTTATAGTCCAACTCTCACATCCATACATGAGAGCTGTGACTAGATGAACCACCTTTGTTGGCAAAGTAGTCTCTGCTTTTTAATATGTTGTCTAGATTGGTCATAGCTTTTCTTCCAAGGAGCAAGCACCTTTTAATTTCATGGCTGCAGTCACCATCTGCAGTGATTTTGGAGCCCCCCAAAATAAAGTCTCTCACTGTTTCCATTGTTTTCCCATTTATTTGCCATGAAGTGATGGGACTGGATGCCATGATCCTAGTTTTCTGAATGTTGAGCTTTAAGCCAGCTTTTTCACTCTCCTCTTTTACTTTCATCAAAAGGCCCTTTAGTTCTTCACTTTCTATCATAAGGATGGTGTCATCTGCATATCTGAGGTTATTGATATTTCTCCTGGCAATCTTGATTCCAACTGGTGCCTCTTCCAGTCTGGCATTTTGCATGATGTACTCTGCATATAAGTTAAATAAGCAGGGTGACAATATACAGCACTGATGTACTCCTTTCCCAATTTGGAACCAATCTGTTGTTCTATGTCCAGTTCTAACTGTTGCTTCTTGACCTGCATACAGATTTCTTAGGAAGCAAGTAAGGTGGTCTGGTATTCCCATCTCTTTCAGAATTTTCCACAGTTTATTGTGATCCACACAGCCAAAGGCTTTGGCATAGTCCATAAAGCAGAAGTAGATATATTTCTGGAACTCTGTTACTTTTTTGATGATCCATCAGTTCAGTTCAGTTCAGTTTGGTTCAGTCGCTCAGTCGTGTCCGACTCTTTATGACCCCATGAATCGCAGCACACCAGGCATCCCTGTCTATCACCAACTCCCGGAGTTCACTGAGATTTACGTTCATTGAGTCAGTGATGCCATCCAGCCATCTCATCCTCTGTCATCCCCTTCTCCTCCTGCCCCCAATCCCTCCCAGCATCAAAGTCTTTTCCAATGAGTCAGCTCTTTGCATGAGGTGGCCAAGTTTGGCAATTAGATCTCTGGTTCCTCCGCCTTTTCTAAAATCAGCTTGAACATTTGAAAGTTCACAGTTCATAAACTGTTGAAGCCTGGCTTGGAGAATTTTGAGCATTACTATCCTAGCGTGTGAGATGAGTGCAATTGTGCAGTAGTTTGAACATTCTTTGGCATTGCCTTTCTTTGGGATTGGAATGAAAACTGACCTTTTCCAGTCCTGTGGCCACTGCTGAGTTTTCCAAACTTGCTGCCATATTGAGCATAACACTTTCACAGCATCATCTTTTAGGATTTGAAATAGCTCAACTGAATTCCATCACCTCCACTAGCTTTGTTCATAGTCATAGTTACTAAGGCCCACTACACACTCCAGGATATCTGGCTCTAGGTGAGTGATCACACCATCATGGTTATCTGGGTCATAAAGATATTTTATGCATAGTTCTCCTGTGTACTTTTTAATATCTTCTGTTCTGTAGGTTCATACCATTTCTTCCTTTATTGTGCCCATCTTTGCATGAAATGTTCCCTTGGTATCTCTAATTTTCCTGCAGAGACCTCCAGTCTTTCCAATTCTATTGTTTTCCTCTATTTCTTTGCATTGTGAGTGAGGAACACTTTCTTATCCCTCCTTACTATTCTTTGGAACTCTGCATTCAGATGAATATATCTTTCATTTTCTCCTTTGCCTTTAGCATCTCTTCTTTTCTCAGCAATTTGTAAGTCCTCTTCAGACAACCATTTTGTATTTTTGCATTTCTTTTTCTTTGGGATGGTCTTGATTACTGCCACCTGTACATTGTTATGAATCTCTGCACATAGTTCTTCAGGCACTCTATCAGATCTAATCCCTTGAATCTATTTGTCACTTCCACTGTATAATTGTAAAGGATTTGATTTAGGTCATACTTGAATGGTCTAGTGGTTTTCCCTACTTTCAATTTAAGTCTGAATTTGGCAATAAGGAGTTCATGATCTGAGCCACAGTCAGCTCCCAGTCTTGTTTTTTCTGACTGTGTAGATCTTCTCCATCTTTGGCTGCAAAGAATATAATCAATCTGATTTCGGTGTTGACCATCTACTGATTTGCATGTGTAGAGTCTTCTCTTGTGTTGTTGGAAGAGGGTGTTTGCTATGACCAGTGCGTTCTTTTGGCAAAACCCTGTTAGCCTTTAACCTGCTTTGTTTTGAACTCCAAGGCCAAATTTTCCTGTTACTCCAGGTATCTCTTGACTTCCTACTTTTGCATTCCAGTTCCCTATGATGAAAAGGACATATTTTGGGGGGTATTAGTTCTAGAAGGTCTTGTAGGTCTTCACAGAACTGTTCAACTTCAGCTTCTTTGGAACCTGGTTGGGGCATAGATTTGGATTACTGTGATATAGAATGATTTGCCTTGGAAACTAAGAGAGATCATTCTGTTGTTTTTGAGATTGCATCCAAGTACTGTGTTTCAGACTCTTTTGTTGACTATGATGGCCACTCCATTATTTCTAAGGGATTCTTGACCACAGTAGTAGATGTAATGGTCATCTGAGTTAAATTCACCCATTCCAGTCCATTTTAGTTCACTGATTGCTAAAACATCTATGTTCACTCTTGCCATCTCCCACTTCTACACTTACAATTTACCTTGATTCATGGACCTATCCAAGTTCCTATACAATATTGCTCTTTACAGCATCAAACTTTACTTCCATCACCAATCATGTCCACAACTGGTTTTGTTTTCGCTTTGGTTCTGTCTCTTCATTCTTTCTAGAGTTATTTCTCTTCTCTTCTCCAGTAGCATATTGGGCACCTACTGAACTGGGGAGCTCATCTTTTAGGGTCATGTATTTTTCCCTTTCATACTGTTCATGGGGTTCCCAAGGCAAGAATAGGTTTGCCATTCCCTTCTCCAGCGGACCACATTTTGTCTGAACTCTCCACCATGACCCATCCATCTTTGGTGGCCCTACAAGGCATGGCTCATAGTTTCATTGAGTCAGATAAGGCTGTGGCCCATGTGATTGGTTTGGTTAGTTTTCTGTGATTGTGGTTTTCAGTCTGTCTGCCCTCTGATGGAGAAGGATAAGAGGCTTATGGAAGCTTCCTGATAGGAGAGACTGAGGGGAAAACTGGGTCTTGTTCTGATGGGCAGGGCCATGCTCAGTAAATCATTAATCCAATTTTCTGTTGATGGGTGGAGCTGTGTTCCCTCCCTGATATTTACCTGGGGCCAAACTATGGTGGAGGTAATGAAAATAATGGTAACCTCCTTCAAAAGGTCCCACACATACACTTCTACACTCAGTGCCCCCAACCCTGCAGCAGGCCACCACCAACCCATGCCTCTGCTGGAGACTCCTGGACACTCACGGGCAAGTCTGAGTCAGTCTCCTGTAGGGTCATTGCTCCTTTCTCCTGGGTTCTGGTGCACACAAGGTTTTGTGTGTGCCTTCCAAAAGTACTTTATAGTTCTAAGTCCCTGATATTCCAGGAACTGTTTGTTAGTACAGCAGATCTTCCCTGGAGGAGGGCATGGCAACCCACTCCAGTAATCCACTTGTCTAGAGAATCCCCATAGACAGAGGGACATGGCATGCTACAGCCCATGGGGTCACTAAGAGTAGGACACAACACAGCAATTAGACATACACAGCACAGCAGACCCTCCCTGGCTGTGGCTACATTTAGCACAGTATCTTTGTCAGTTTAACAAATCAACTTAATGTTGTCGGTTAGTAAACCTGACTTCAGTTTTTTAGATGAACTTCCAAAGTATACTTTACAGTTATGAGCTCAACACCAGTTGCACAACTGTCTTGAGAACCGTGCATGTATTTGACATCTTCAAAGTATGTTCTTGTTAGAAAAACGTCACAATGTGCTTTAGCAGTGAACGTGAATTCCACTTCCTCTTAAGAGCTCATGATTAGTGAGTGTGACATCTGGGATATTGCTCTTTAACATGAATAGAGCAGTTTTACATCCTTTTATATGATAGCTATTGAGATCTTTTGTCAACTTTTAAATTTATTACACTTTTTCTTGTCATCTTGACAGAAAAATGGCTGTGTACATGAAGGGAGGTAAAAAGGAATTTGTGTTTCTGTCACCTTTCACCGTGGCACACGTAGTTCTCGTCCACGGACTACATAATCTGTGTGTTGGCTCTCACCGAGGCTTGGATTCAGGGTGTTTCATGCATCTCTCATTCAGAAATGGAGGTGAAAGGAGTTGTAGTCCTCGGGGTCATGCTCATTTCATGGGAGATAGTAGGAAGGTTAGAGGAGCCAATGGAAGTATCTGATGCCTTTATATCTGCTTGACATTATGCCATTTCATATCTGCCCACGTCACTTCACTCAGAGCGAGTCACCTGAGCATTTATTTTGGGGAGCATCAAAAAATATAAAAGTTTTCATTGAACAATCTAAACCTTTTTCCCACATAATTTTGTTTTCTGATATATAAAATGATTCTGATTTTAAGATTATGAAAATATGTTTTACCTTTATCAGTTTTAAGTACATTATTAACACTTCTAAATAGACTGCAGTCAATTTTCTTAGTATATTTATCAAAATATTTTTTTGTTTTTGGCTTTGTTTTAATATTTGCTTGTTAAATAAATACTATTGATGTGTTCACTTTCAAAAGGATGAAGAGTAGACTTTTTTAAAAAAATTATACAACTTAAAGCTCACTCCTACAACTATATTAATCTTTGGTCCCTTGTTTCTAAATGATGTGTGATTCTCCATCCATCCTGTGCATTTATTTCATGTCATCTAACCACTCTCTGATCAGTCAATCCTAAAGGAAATCAGTCCTGAATATTCACTGGAAGAACTGATGCTGACGTTGAAGCTCCCATACTTTGGTCACCTAATGTGAAGAACTGACACATTGCAAAAGATCCTGATGCTGGGAAAGATTGAAGGTGGGAGAAGATGGCGACAACAGAGGATGAGATGGTTGGATGACATCACCAACTCAACTGGCATGAGTTTGGGTGGACTCTGGGAGTTGGTGATGGACAGGGAGGCCTGGTGTGCTGCAGTCCATAGGGTCGAAAGAGTTGGACACGACTGAGTGACTGAATTGAACTGAACATGTGGCCTTCAGGGCCAAAGAACAAAGTGACCATTAACCATTGAGTTACTGAGAAACAATAATCAATAACAAATCAGTAACTAAGACTAATATTCTCACCTATAGATTTTCCTCCAGAGACATAAAACATGTGACTCTGAGAAGGCCACGTGAGTCATAGCTTAACTCCCCGCATGTTCTTTCCTTCACGGCTGAGAGTATAATAGAGGCGGCCTGGGTTCAGTTTAGGCGCCTTCACCTTGGAGGGGTGTTGGTCCCCTGATCCTTGCTTTTCACTGAACTCTTGTGTCTTGTTTCTCCCTCTCCCACCGCATTGTGCTTTCGGAAACCATGCTTGTCAAGCCGGTCTCAACAAATACAACTGCTACCATTTATTAAATACTTATTTTTAGAGAGGTTTATGTGAATAATGCCATATGTATAAAGATTACATAGGTTATAATACTATTGCTATTTTAAATATGAGAAAAATTAAGCTTGATAGGTGAGGAGAACTTACACAAAGTCATACTTTCAGGATTAAAAGAGAAGCATTCTGACTTACCAATCCTCTTAGTAAATTAAAAAGACAAGACTATTAGCACGTGTAGTGTTTTACTTAAAGCTTTTTATTTCACCAAAAATTGTATAGCTGTTTCATAACACTGTCCCTGTTATAAACCAGATGTTGGAAACTGGTAATATATGCATTACCTCCATGCATATAAAACACATTTTCCACTCAAATTGTACCACAATTCATGATTCATATTTCAGTTGGTATTTTAATACCACTGAAAATGTTTCTAATCAGAAGCTACAATTTAATAATTTTAAGAGGCGTGGTTAATCATATGACTAATTATTGCAGATGTTACTCCTATTATTTATGTAATATAAGCATTATTTTTTATATTCTAATGCCAAGAAAAAGTAGATGAATTAACCCTATAAGGAGTCAATATTTTAAATTGATAGACAAAAATGTGTTGCTTTTCTGTACTAAGTGAAAGTTCATAATCATTATTTAAATATACTTATTTGTAAATTAAGGTTAATTAATGCATTCATTAAAGCTATACTTATCTATAATGATTCTGACTTAATTATTAATATTGTGATTGAATTATAGTTATGCAAATACCATTGAAACTTATTGTCATGTTACTTAAATCATAACCTCATGATTACAAGTTACTCAAAATATATTATCTTATAAAAATATAATCATATCATGCGTAGTACATGTTGATGCTTTTATATAGCCTATGACTAAAATCTAGTAATTTCTTTAATAGCAACTGAATAATAATAATATCCTCCAAGAGAACAATGAAATTTGAGTTTCATGATGGCTGTAAGTGTTCTCTGCGTGAAGCTATCTACAATAATACAAGACTACATGTGCCATCTATTGATACTGAGTCTATCGTCTGTGGGCTTTCCAGGTGGCGCTAGTGGTAAAGAACCCGCCTGGCGAAGCAGGAGACGTAAGAGACTCAGGTATCATCCCTGGGTCAGGAAGACCCCCTGGAGGAGGGCACGGCAACCGACTCCAGTATTCTTGCCTGGAAAATCCCATGGACAGAGGAGCCTGGCAGGTTATAGTCCACAGGGTTGCAAAGAATCAGACACAACTGAGGTGACTTAACACGCACACACTATAGTCTGTACCAGGTTCAGTGGCAAGCACCTTACTTGCACTGTGTCTTTTTTTATCTTCTCAAGACCCCCATGAATCTGAATAAATTTTAATGAGGATTTCTCTGGCAAGTTCCATTCTAGACACTAGGGTAGTGGCACTGAATCAATAGACATCTCTGCCCCAGTAGAGCTCACCTTCTAGTTGAGTAAAAAGAGACAATATAAGTAAAATATATAAAAAAATAAAAATTATAATATTTGTTTTAAGCAGAAGAAGAAAGCAGGGTATTAGGATAGGAAGTGTCATGGAGAAGGGATGTCATTTTAGGAAGGGTTCTAGGAACTTCTCGTGAAGAGGTAACACACCACTGAAGACCAAATACTTTGTCAAAGAGATTTGCTAGCATTAGAGTGCAAAGGTAAAGCTCCTGAAATTGGTCTTTGCCAGCTCAGATGGAGCCCAGTGAGTGTAAGAGTGGTAGGCTAAGAGGTTAGAAAGGTGAGATACTTCAAATCACACGGAGCTCCAGGTGAAAACCCAACAAAGTATGGGCTGCAACTGGGAGAGATAAATGATAGGTAATCAATAAGTTAGACTCATGAGTAAATGGAAGGGTGAATGAAGAGCCAAATAGGTAGATAGAAGATTGATTAATAAACAGTTTTTATTATTCTTTTAAGAACCTTGTTCAGTCCAGTCTATCTAAAGCAACTGATGCTTATTAAAGAAGGAAGAAACTGAGTAGCCATGTATATGGTTGCCCAATATTACACAAACTGTTAGCATAAGAGATAGGTATAGAGTGAATGCACTAGAGAAACTCTAGAATCTTTAGAAGAAGGCTAAGAAGTATTTTTGAATTTGGTCCTTCCAATACAAGAACAAACTTTTTGCAGAACACTTTCACATTATACTCCAACCACCACAGCTTGCTTCAAGGTACATAGAGGTTTAATACTTATGTCCTGAAAGCATCACTATGAACAAAGGTAGTGGAGGTGATGGCATTCCAGTTGAGCTGTTTCAAATCCTGAAAGATGATGCTGTGAAAGTGCTGCACTCAATATGCCAGCAAATTTGGAAAACTCAGCAGTGGCCACAGGACTGGAAAAGGTCAGTTTTCATTCCAATCACAAAGAAAGGCAATGCCAAAGAATATTCAAACTACCACACAATTGCACTCATCTCACACGCTAATAAAGTAATCTTCAAAATTCTCCAAGCCAAGCTTCAGCAATACGTGAAATGTGAACTCCTTGATGTTCAAGCTGGTTTTAGAAAAGGCAGAGGAACCAGAGATCAAATTGCCAACATCAGCTGGATCATGGAAAAAGCAAGAGAGAGTTCCAGAAAAACATCTATTTCTGCTTTATTGACTATGCCAAACCCTTTGACTGTGTGGATCACAATAAACTGTGGAAAATTCTGAAAGAGATAGGAATACCAGATCACTTGACCTGCCTCTTAAGAAATCTGTATGCAGGCCAGGAAGCAACAGTTAGAACTGGACATGGAACAACAGACTGGTTCCAAATAGGAAAAGGAGTACGTCAAGGCTGTATATTGTCACCCTGCTTATTTAACGTCTATGCAGAGTATATCATGAGAAACGCTGGACTGGAAGGAACACAAGTGGGAATCAAGATTGCCGGGAGAAATATCAATAACCTCAGATATGCAGATGACACCACCCTATGGCAGAAAGTGAAGAGGAACTAAAATACTTCTGGATGAAAGTGAAAGAGGAGAGTGAAAAAGTTGGCTTAAAGCTCCAGAAAAGGAAAATCATGGCATCTGGTCCCATCACTTCATGGGAAATAGATGGGGAAACAGTGGAAACAGTGTCAGACTTTATTTTTGGGGGGCTCCAAAATCACTGCATATGGTGACTGCAGCCATGAAATTAAAAGATGCTTACTCCTTGGAAGGAAAGTTATGACCAACCTAGATAGCATATTAAAAAGCAGAGACATTACTTTGCCAACAAAGATCCATTTAGTCAAGGCTATGGTTTGTCATGTATAGATGTGAGAGTTGGACTGTGAAGAAAGCTGAGTGCCGAAGAATTGATGCTTTTGAACTGTGGTGTTGGAGAAGACTCTTGAGAGTCCCTTGGACTGCAAGGAGATCCAACCAGTCTATCCTAAAGGAGATCAGTCCTGGGTGTTCATTGGAAGGACTGATGCTAAAGCTGAGCTTTGGCCACCTCATCAAAGAGTTGACTCATTGGAAAAGACTCTGATGCTGGGAGGGATTAGGGGCAGGAGGAGAAGGGGACGACAGAGGATGAGATGGCTGGATGGCATCACCGACTCGATGGGCATGAGTTTGGGTAAACTCCGGGAGTTGGTGATGGACAGGGATGCGTGGCGTGCTGGGATTCATGGGGTCGCAAAGAGTCGGACACGACTGAGCAACTGAACTGAACTGAACTGAACTGAACTGAACTGAGCCTCTTACTGGAGGTACTATCCCTTGTTAATGTTCAGGAATCTTTGAATCTGTCTTGATAAAGAACTATGTCAGCCTCTATAACAGCTTGTTTTGTGCTGGTACTGTTCACCCTTTATCAATGGAAAAGTCAGAGAAATGACCAGAAGGAGCAAGACAGCGGGGAAAACAGCAAACTTAGTGGCCAGGAAGGTTTGGCCAAGTGGATGAGAGAGATGGCAGTCCTCTCTGCAATTACCAAAAAATTGGTTTTTATTTTAATAAACTCTGAGTAGTTATCTTAGTAGTTATTTTAATATGCTGAAAGAACTAATATGCTAACCTTTTTTACCCAAGGGGAAGCAATTTACAGAGAGAATTTGCTGGTTAGATCTTCTGAAATGTAAAGGTTCTCTCTTCTTGTAAGGCTGATTTCTTGATTTCTGTGCCTTTTAGCTGGACATGTCTGGGAACATCAGAAATGAAAGAATCAGGTACTCCCCTCATCAAGAGAGAGCATGCACCATGGAAGGATGTAGAGTTTCTCACAAGAGGGTGTTAGAAAGACTCAGTTGTGTGATTTAAATTCTGGTTTAGTGATTTGGGGGACAGTCTGAAGAAGACATGGCTCTCTGCACTGAAATCTCTCAACAAGCAGGGGCAGTGCTGTGATTGGGTAAGAAGTAGCAGGTACTTGTTTAGACTAGTAGTCAAACAAGGAGAGTTTTCTTGTGGGTGGTGGAATAACTGTGTTTTAGTTTGTTTTTAGATAAAATTATGAAGTAGCCTTGCTGTTTTTTGTTAGGTTGTATCTCAGAGTAAATTTGTTTGAAATTTGTATGTTTTGAAATTTTTTATCCAATAGGAGAATTCATGGCCAAGATATAATTGTCAGATCAGCTTATGAATGCCAGGGGTTTCTTTCTCTTTCACAAATTTCTCAGAACTTTTTAAGCAAGGAAACTTAGCTGACATATTGCAGACATACAGAAGTTTGATAACTGCATAAATTATGGGCTTCCCTAGTGGCTCATGGGAAATAGATGGGGAAACAGTGGAAACAGTGTCAGACTTAATTTTTCTGGGCTCCAAAATCACTGCACATGGTGATTGCAGCAATGAAATTAAAAGACGCTTACTCCTTGGAAGGAAAGTTATGACCAACCTAGATAGCATATTCAAAAGCAGAGACATTACTTTGAAGACTAAGGTCCATCTAGTCAAGGCTATGGTTTTTCCAGTAGTCATGTATGGATGTGAGAGTTGGACTGTGAAGAAAGCTGAGTGCCAAAGAACTGATGCTTTTGAACTGTGGTGTTGGAGAAGACTCTTGAGAGTCCCTTGGACTGCAAGGAGATCCAACCAGTCCATTCTAAAGAAGATCAGTCCTAGGTGTTCTTTGGAAGGACTGATGCTAAAGCTGAAACTCCAGTACTCTGGCCACCTCATGTGAAGAGTTGAGTCATTGGAAGACTCTGATGCTGGGAGGGATTGGGGGCAAGGAGGAAAAGGGGACGACAGAGGATGAGATGGCTGGATGGCATCACTGACTCGATGGATGGGAGTCTGAGTGAACTCTGGGAGTTGGTGATGGACAGGGAGGCCTGGCGTGCTGCGGTTCATGGGGTCACAGAGTCGGACATGACTGAGCGACTGAACTGAATTGAACTGAACTAGTGGCTCAAATGATAAAGAATCTCCCTTCAATGCTGGAGGCCTCAGTTCAATCCCTACGTTGGGAAGATCCCTTGAAGGAGGACATGGCAACCCACTCCAGTTTTCTTGCTTGGAGAATCCCCGTGGACAGAGGAGGCTGGCAGGCACAGTCCATGGGGTCACAAGTAGTCAGACTGATCCAGTAAGTACAGCATGTAAATGATACAAAAAATATAAAAATATCCCACTCCAGGAATAATGTTATTGTTGTTCAGTTGCTAGTTTGTGTCTGACTAGAAAATTGCTCCTTTTTCCTTCTAAGTGAAGTTGCTCAGTCGTGTACGACTCTTTGCGACCCCGTGGACTGTAGCCCAACAGACTCCTCCATCCATGGGATTCTCCAGGCAAGAGTACTGGAGTGGGGTGCCCTTTCCGCAAATCAGGGTCTTTTCTAATGAGTCTGCTCTTTGCCCCAGGTGGCTAAAGTATTAGGGCTTCAGCATCAGTCCTTTCGATGAGTATTCAGGGCTAATTTCCTTTAGGACTGACTGGTTTGATCTTGCTGTCCAAGAAACTCTCAAGAGTCTTCTTTAGCACCCCAATTGGAAAGCATCAATTCTTTGGCCCCAATTCTTGGGCTCCATGAATATGCAGGAGGAATTAAGTTTATTCAGCATAATATGAAATTATTTAATATAATCCTAAATAATTTTCAACTTTGAATATATCATTTTCAGAAGCTGTTATTTCTTCTTTTTTTTTAATTTTTATTTTTACTTTATTTTGCTTAACAATACTGTATTCGTTTTGCCATACATTGACATGAATCAGCCACTGGTGTACATGAGTTCCCAATCCTGAACCCCCCTCGCACCTCCTTCTAATGGCCAAAAAAAATAACTTCTGGTAATAAAAACGCCTTTACATCTTGGAAATATATATGCTGTAACAGTCTATTCACAAACTAGAAAATTCAATAAAATCAATATTTACATATATGTATTTTTAAAAGACCTAACAGAATATAATGAAGTGAATGTACTAGTTAACAATATGAAATAATCTGTATCATATAAAATACATGTGATTATTTATGTCATTTGACACATATTCTTTGCTGCTCACTGTCTATGTCTGTGAGTCTGTTTCCGTTTTGTAAGTTCATTTGTATGTTATTTTTTATTCCATATATATGTGATATCATATAGTATCTGTCTATTCCTGACTGACTTACGATAATCTTTAGGTGCATTCACGTTGCTGCAAATGATATTATTCCATTCTTTTTTTTTATGGTTGAGTAAAATTCTCCTGTATATGTGTATCACATCTTCTTGATCCATTTATCTGTTGATGTACATTTAGGTAGCTTCCATGTCTTGGTTACTGTAAGCAGTGCTGCAATGAACATCAGGTACATGTATCTTTTCAAATTATGGTTTTGTCTGGGTATATGGCCAGGAGTGGGATTTGTGTATTATATGGTATTCTATTGTTAGTTTTTTGAGGAACGTCCATACTGTTTTTCACAGTGGCTGCACCAATTTACATTCCACCAACAAATACAAGAGGGCTCCCTTTTCTCCACACACTCTCCAGCATTTGTTATTTGTAGACTTTTTAATGATGGCCATTCTGACCAGTTCAATGAGGCACCTCAGACTGGTCAGAGATGACGTGCGTTTCTCTAATGATTAGCAACTTCGAACATCTTTTTTTGTGCCTCTTGGCCATCTATAAGTCTTCTTTGGAGAAATGTCTATTTAGGTCTTCTGCTCATTTTTTGATTGGGTTGCTTCTGTTTATTGAGTTGTATGAGTTGTTTTCAAATACAATTCTTTTCATTGAGGTTGCAATTTATTCATAATTCCTTATTTTTTACCCACTGTCCATCTATTCCAGGATCTCAGCTAGGATATGATGTTACATTTAGTCTCCTTAGGTTCCTCTTGCCTGTGATGTTTTCTCTTATTTTCTTGTTTCTTAGATGGGCTTGACAGTTTTGAGGAGTACTAGTCAAGTATTTTTGGATGATACTGATCTGATAAAATTTTCTAATGTTTTCCTCTTGAGCAGACTAAGCTTGGGCTTTAGGGAGAAATACCTAAATGTCAGAAGTAAGCTGACATCTTCATGATATCATACCAAAAATATGCATTATTAAAATAATTCATCATCAATGACGTTGACCTTAATCATCTTGCCAAGGTAGTATTTGTCAAACTTCTCCACTACAGAGTTATTCCCACAAAACCTTTTTTATACTACATATTTCAGCTCTTTGGAAGAAAAGATACTGTGCACAGCTCAGCCTGAGAAAATGAGTCCATGCTTTCCAACCTGAGGGAACAGTATCTATATAAATTATTTGGAAATCCTTTGCTGAGAATATTTGTCTCTTCTTTTACTCTTTGATTATTCAACTGTTCTTTTATATCATATGAATTCATGACTATTTTATATTTAAGGTTATAATCTAATACTACTTTATTGGTTTTCTTGCTTTAATTGTTTCATTTGGCCATTGAGAGGTCTTTCAACTGACTTATTTCTTTGCCTTACACCCAATCAATGTGTGTGTATATTTTCTCACATGTATGTCTGCTTTTTTGGTACATCCTTATTTTTTGACAATACAAGATATTCCAGGTTCAGCTTATATACCTCCTGTCCAGGTTTGCAATCATACTCCCAAAGACGATCTGATTTCTTCTTTGGAGAAAGGTATTAGAAATCAAAGTCTGGGTGCTGAGTGTATTCACTGCCACTGGTTATCATTTGTTTTAGACCTTCTCAGCTGAAATAACAAGAAAATATGTCTGTATAGCAACATATGTACATGCACACAACCATGAACAGTGGTATTTCTATCCATTATTATCTATAAAAGTTACCTATGAGTTCATATTGATGCATTTAACTCGTTTATTGCCACACCAATCATCCTAGGCTGTTTCGTTTATTGTAAATACCCACTCCAACAGTGAGAAAGCGGAATCCTATTATCCACAATTCATTTAATTTCTCAGCTCCAGTATACATGCAGAACAGTATCAGAGCTTTAAACTCATACTCCCGCAGGAGAAAAAAAACAACACACAAAATTTTGAAATCAGTGTTCATGTTCAGTTCTTTTGCCTTTAGTCTTATAAAAGCCACTCATATCTAAAATCACTAAGGTCAGCAACTTCACATCCCAACCATCTTCAGTAATGCTGTTTAATACGTTTGTAATAGGGCTTCCCTTGTGGCTCAGCTGTTAAAGAATCCGCCTGGGAGACATGGATTCCATCCCTGGGCTGGGAAAGTTGCCTGGAGAAGGGAAAGGCCACCCACTCCAGTATTCTGGCCTAGAGAATTCCATGGACTATATAGTCCATGGGGTCACAGAATCGGACATGATTGAGTGGACTTTCACTTTATGTTTGTAATATGGATACTTTTGTCATAGTCTATATTCAATTTTAATACCTTTGCTGTTTTATATTTTTTGATCTTGCATATATGAGTAGGGCATAGCAATCCACTCCAATATTCTTGCCTGGAGAATTCCATGGACAGAGGAGCCTCACAGGCTAGTGTCTATGGGGTCGCGCAGAGCTGGACACGACTGAAGTAACTTGGCACGCACGCACATTAAGGTTTGGCTTTTATGTAACATTCTAAGGATTTTGACACATGCAGTATGTCATGTATCCACCATTACAGTATCACACAGCCCAGTTTCATCACCTGAAAAAAATCACCTCTTCAGCCCTAACTTCATGCCCCCAAATCCTGGGCAAATCTGAACATTTTATCATTTTCTTTTCTATATTTGTTCTTTTCCAGACTGTCGTATAACTGGAATCTCACAACTTATAGCCTTTTCAGAATGACTTCTTTCACTTAAAAATATGCATTTGAGATTCCTCCATGTCCTTTCATGCCTTGATAGCTCTTTTTTTTTTTTTTTTTTTTGTCAGTAAGTAGCATTCCAGCATATGGATGTAGCGCAGTTTCTCTATTTGCCAACTGAAGCGATCTTGGTTGCTTTCAGTCATGATAATAATGAATAGGGTTGTTATACGTCATGCTGTGCAGGATTTTGTGTAGACTTAGGTTTTTAAGTAAACACCTAGGACAGTAACTGCTGGATTATATGATAAGACAGAGTGTAAATTTCTAAGGAACTGCCAAACTGTTTTCCAGAGTGGCTGGGACAATTTGCATTCCCAATATCAGTGAATGAGAATGCCTTTTCTTCTACATCTTTGCCAGAATTTGGTATTCTCAATTAAAATTTTTATTCTAACAGGTGTATAATATTCTCTCATTGTTTTAATTTGCAGTGACACAATTACAAGTTGGGGTAGCAAAGAGGCAGACACAACTTAGCAACTGAACAACAACAATGAAAATTTATGTCAAGCATTTGTGATGTGCTTATTTCTCATCTGTATGTCTTTGATGAGGTATTTGTTTACATCTCTTAAATTTTTAATTTAATTCTTAAAATTTTAATTAAAAGAGTCCTTTGTGTATTTTGTGGATAGAAATTCTTTTTGGATAACATGTTTTCCAAATACTTTCTCCCAGTCTGTGGCTTATCTTTCCTTTAAGAGTATCTTTTGCAATGTGGAAGCTTCTAACTTGTATAAAGTTCAGTTTCTCAATTTTCTTGCCTAATGGATTATACTTTTGGTATGGCTCACATCATTTTTTATTTAAAAATGGAGGCATTATTGACATTCATTAAAATAGTTTCAGATGTACAATATAATAATTTGATATTGTACATACTGAGAAATAGTTGCCACAATAAGTCTAGTTAACATCTTTCATCATATATAGGTACAAAATTTCTTATGATTAGAACTTTAGAGATCTGTTCTCTTAGCAATTTTCAAGTATGTAAGCAAATGGTCTTATTAACTGTAGTTACTATGCTGTATGTTACATCCCCAAGACATGTATTTTTATAACTGGAAGTTTGTATATTGTCTTCCTCAGTCTGACTTATTTCACTTAACCATAATGCCCTCAGGATCATTTCATGTTTTTAGAAAATGACAATATTTAATTTTTTCTTATGGGTAAACCCATTTTGTGTATAATACCCAGTGGGTTTGGACTCACTGGGGCCATTACTATAACAGTTTACCTCAAGGATAATTAAATTTTTAACTGGAGTTGAAACTTGAATAATAAAAATTTCATGACAATTAAATTTGAGTCTATTCCTTTAATATTATCAGCCTTTAGTCATTTCAGTTTTAGGTTTTTTGGTTTAGGTTTTACGATGTTTGCATGAGGAAATTAGGGAGTATGAAGATTCATGAATGATGTTCACAAACTCTTCTTGGCACGAATGTTGTATTCTTTCACTCTCTCTGTGTCCCAGAAGTCACGTGACTTATCCTTCCTAGAACAGACTTCCACCTGGCACCTGTTTCTATCCAAATCTTTTAATCAGCGGTCAGCCCAGGGAGTTCTTTCACAAGGTCCTGTCTAGAATAATCTCAGCAGTGGCATAGGATTGTTTCTTTCAGCCTCATGGAGAGCAGTAATTGGGCAGTATTCATGGAGGATGCAAAATGAAATAAAAAAAAATTCAGAGTGGTTGTGTATGTCTTATGTCCATTTGGTGCCAGGTTTTTGCAACTACTTGTAATGATTCTTCTTTATCAGTGTCTAGAGTGTCAAAAGACCTACTTCCAAATAGCATGAATAAAACAGTAAATGTGTTCTGCAGGGGTCTGATCTGCTGTTATTGTTCATGAAAGTTTTAGTCTTTCAGTTGTGTCAGACTCTCTGTAATCCCATGGATGGTAGCCCACCAGCTCCATCCCATGGGATTCTCCAGCAAGAATACTGAAGTGAACAGCCATTCGCTTTTCCAGGGGACCTTCCTAACCCAGGGATTGAACTCGGGTCTCCCGCATTGCAGGCAGATTCTTTACCATCTGAGCCACCAGGGAAGCCCCATTATTATGGGAGCCTTCTTTATGCATCAAGAGGGAATTGTTAAGCACTGTTACTATTCATTGTATATATATTATATTAATATACTGTTATTAATAGTAGGTAACAAATAATTCCCATCCTGATGCCTAAAGACAAAGGTTCCCAAGAGGTCTCACCCATTAATTGAAAGCCATTTATTGTGAATATTCCTCAGCCACTTGACTTGTTAGCTCAAGTGACTTGAATTTCAAGGTTCAAAGGTAAATGGTTTGTAATACCTAGAACATCAATTTGAGTCAAATTATATATGCAGCAGGATTTATACAGAAGGTAAGAAGATAATTTAGGTCAAAATGAACACACTGTGAATGTCTGAAAACTGGTCAACATTATCCTTTGAAACAAAGGTACTTATTTTTGTTTTGAAATATTAGCAAGTTAAAAGCTTTTCGGCGACGTTTCTTTTTTGATGTGATATGAATGGAGATGCTATTAGAACTGAAAACTTTTTTGTTGTTGTTGGCAGTAATGGTACTGTGTGGTAAAGAACGAACTTTGAAATTTTATATGGAGCCATTGATAAAACAGAATCTTATAGAAAGACTCTAATTTTTGTATGTCAGATTAATAGAAAATACAGTATTTCTATTTGGAGTTTGCTCAGCTCCTTAATATGAGTCCTTTATAAATTCCTTTTGATAAAAAGCATACTTTAGAATACATGTGTCACTTATTTGTGGATATGTATATAGCAAAAAAAAAAAAAAATCACGTATTTGAGATCAGAGATCGGTCCTGGGTGTTCATTGGAAGGACTGATGCTGAGGCTGAAACTCCAATACTTTGGCCACCTCATGCAAAGAGTGACTCATTGGAAAAGACCCTGATTCTGGGAGGGATTGGGGGCAGGAGGAGAAGGGGATGACAGAGGATGAGATGGCTGGATGGCATCACCAACTCGATGGACATGAGTCTGGGTGAATTCTGGGAGTTGGTGATGGACAGGGAGGCCTGGTGTGCTGCGATTCATCAGGTCCAAAGAATTGGACACGACTAAGCGACTAAACTGAACTGAACTGAACCCATGTGGGTCTCCAAAGGCACTTTGTTTTCTGTTGTTTACATATTTTGCATTTTGTGGCCACTGTGTAGAGTTGTTACACAGCTTTGGGAGACAGCAATCATTTATGTTTAAGGATAGTTTTCAAACAAATGGAAATAAAGGGACTTGAAGAGGCAGATATCATTTTACTTTACCTGGAAGATCCTGTTTAGGTTAGACTTTTTAAATAAATATTCTCAATACATTAGTTGGATTCCTTTCATAGTATTTATATTCTTCTTAAGTGTTAGTCGCTCAGTCGTGACCAACTCGTTGTGATCCCAATGACTGTAGCCTGCCAGGCTCCTCTATCCATGGGATTTCCCAGGCAAGAATACTGGAGTGGGTTGCCAGTTCCTTCTCCAGGGGGTCTTCCCAGCCCAGAGATTGAACCCAGGTCTCCCTCATTGCAGGCAGACTATCATCTGAGCCACCAGGGAAGTTCTTTATATTCTTCTTAAGATGCATTAGTTTCTGAACTTGTGATTACTAATAAACTGAAAGCTTTGAAAAATATTTTCTCGTTTGCCTGCACGTAACTGAAACTTTGGGCATATCAACTTGCTTATTATAATAACACAAAAATATTGGCTACACTTGAGTCAGATTTAGTTGAAATTGGTAGGGCAGAGAAAGGAGGGTATCAGAGAAGCTAAATCCTGGACCCTTTCCAAAGCCATCTTGTTATGCACTTTCCTACAGGGAGTTCCACAGAGGGGAGCAAGCTGACTCTCATCAGTCACCAGCCAATCCTCACTCCTCGGAAGGAAGCAGACAAAGATGTTTTTCACCACAACAAGCTGTGTGACCCAGCATACCCTGCGCCACTCTGTGCACTAGAAAGACCTTCATTTCATGTATCAGGTAACTCTGGCCAGTGGTTCCTGGCTCAGGCATTCCTGTGATAATGAAGATTCCTTTTACTGGCAGCTAAAACTTTGCTTTTTTTTTTTTTTTTTTTAAAGCAAAGTCTCAGGTTTTACCGACTTGTATTCAAATTACCTGCCCATTCAAAATCTTCAGTACATGTGGGTCTTCCCACAGCATATGGAAAGGATATTTTTCAATCAGAAATAAACCAGCACTCTCCCACCAGCAGGACTTTTCTTTGTTCAGGGAAAGTTTGCTTTCCATTCAGTTCCAGCAACTCTGTGCTGTACTGGGCACTCACATTCTATTCAGGCCAAAGTGCTTTCTGGTGTAGAACACTGCAGCAGATAGTGACCGTTTCAGTCTGACAAATGGCAGTCTGGTACAGTCAGGACTTCTTGTTTACCTGAGGAGGATTAACGGGTCCCGGTCTAATAGGAATCTCCTAAATTATTGGTTGAGACATATCTGTTTATCTTCATTTCGCATTTCTCCTTGCCTGAGTTTAGGAATTAAGTCTATATCCTGGGGACTGCTTGAGTTAGTAAGAAGTAGGACTTTACAATCCTTTTTTTTTTGCCTTGTTTTAATAATTCAAGATGCCCAAAGACTTTATCTTGATCAAAATATATAGTTCCATTATATGCCTATCCTTGTATGTGAGGTGGTATCTTTCATTAATATGGTTCAGTGATGAATTTCTCAAGTTGCAATTTTATGGTATGTAGTAGATTGGCAATGGCAACCCACTCCAGTACTCTTGCCCGGAAAATCACACGGACAGAGGAGCCTGGTAGGCTGCAGTCCATGGAGTCACGAAGAGCTGGACATGACTAAGTGACTTCACTTTCACTACTCACTTTCATGCATTAGAGAAGGAAATGGCACCCCACTCCAGTACTCTTGCCCGGAAAATCACACGGACAGAGGAGCCTGGTAGGCTACAGTCCATGGAGTCACGAAGAGTTGGACATGACTAAGTGACTTCACTTTCACTACTCACTTTCATGCATTGGAGAAGGAAATGGCAACCCACTCCAGTGCTTTTGCCTGGAGAATCCCAGGGACGGGAGGCTGGTGGGCTGCCGTCTATGGGGTTGCACAGAGTCGGACACGACTGACGTGACTTCGCAGCAGCAGCAGCAGATTGGCTTGCAGTTGAGTTGTTGCTATCATACCTAGCATATTTAGTGTGCCTTTTTCAGGTCAGCTCAACAAATCGTTGCTCTGTCTCAAGAAACAATTTCCCATGGATCCAAATGACTGATCCAACAGTCACAAGATCAACAGATAATGCAGTGCTATGTAACACCTCAGATAGTTCAAGATAAATAGAAAAAAAAAGTTTTAATTATAATATTTGCTTTTCAAATGCCATTTTTGGACATAAATATTTATAACCATAGAACCTCAAAGTTACGTGATGAACCCAGAAGGCTTAATGACCCCAAGGGAAAAAGTATTTTATAACCACATAGAATATAGTACACTGGATATAGTTGAGTGTATAATAGAGATTGTGAAGGTTACTTGAGAAATAGGTACCTTCTCTCTGCCTTCTGTTTTTTCCTGTTTGCATTTTCCCTTCTAACTAGCTGTGTGTGTGTGTGGAGGTGGTTGTCCTTGGAATACATATAAACTGCTTTCAGTATGTCTTTACACAGGCAGGGGCTGTTAATCTTAGGCGATCCTAAATATCATTTGCTTTCTTTTTCTCAGTCCGTAGCAAAAGACGAAAAGCAAAAAAAAAAAAAAAAAATCCTGGAGAGCCATATTCTGCCTTGGATATGATCTGCTGGTCTGCTTGTTTTCCAGCCCCCAAACATTCTCTCCGTGTTGCTTTCTTGACCTTCATGACTGATTAATGAGTCACAGGTACAAAAACCTAAGAATAAACCACACTGGGAGAAGCCAGCCAAGGCTTCCTGCATAATTACCATGAAAGAAAAAAAAAAAGCAATTGTTTTCATTTCTAGAAAATATTTTTTTAATTTCCACCCTTATATTATGAAGTGATTGGGCAAATTAATCTGTAAATCTCTTTGGGAGCAAGCTTTCTAATTTTCTTTTAAGAACCTCTATTGTTACATAAGAATATTTCATTAAGCTTTGCCTTTCCTGGGGAACAAGAAGGCAGCAGGTGATAATGAAATAAAGATTTTTTTAAGAGGTATGCTTTTTACCAATGATAATAAAAAGGTGTTAAATACACTTTTAAATTAAGTATTTTCTTAAAATCAGGAGTTGAGCATCTGTTTGATTTCCTTCCTAAAGGCTTTTATGGCAATTTCTCCTCTATAAGGAGGCAACATGAATTGCATTGACATTATTAAGCCTGCTAAAGCATATTCCCAAATTCAGGACTTATCAGACAAGCTGACTAAAGAATAATTTCCCTTTTGATTAGAGTCAACTTTATAGCAACTACTCACCTCTTTGAGTTTGAGTATCTTGTGTTTATAATTTTTATTCAAGACTCTAAAGTAGGGTGCTTTTTTGTAGCCTTTGGGTAGAGATGTTATAAGCAAGACGAACAATGAAATCAAATTTTTGTTGTATATTAAAAGCCTAACCATATTTGAAAACGCTTCCTCACTTGAAATAGTGTTCTTGGACAAAACACCATCAGTTCAGTCGTTCAGTCATGTCCGACTCTTTGAGACACCATGAATCGCAGCACGCCAGGCCTTCCTGTCCATCACCAACTCCCGGAGTTCACCCAGACCCACGTCCATCGAGTCTGTGATGCCATCCAGCCATCTCATCCTCTGTCATCCCCTTCTCCTCCTGCCTCCAATCCCTCCCAGCATCAGAGTCTTTTCCAATCAGTCAACTCTTCACATGAGGTGGCCAAAGTACTGGAGTTTCAGCTTTAGCATCATTCCTTCCAAAGAAATCCCAGGTCTGACCTCCTTCAGAATGGATGGGTTGGATCTCCTTGCAGTCCAAGGGACTCTCAAGAGTCTTCTCCAACACCACAGTTCAAAAGCATCAATTCTTCAGTGCTTAGCCTTCTTCACAGTCCAACTCTCACATCCATACATGACCGCAGGAAAAACCATAGCCTTGACTAGACAGACCTTAGTCAGCAAAGTAATGTCTCTGCTTTTGAATATACTATCTAGGTTGGTCATAACTTTTCTTCCAAGGAGTAAGCGTCTTTTAATTTCATGGCTGCAGTCACCATCTGCAGTGATTTCAGAGCCCCAAAAAATAAAGTCTGACACTGTTTCTACTGTTTCCCCATCTATTTCCCATGAAGTGATGGGACCAGATGCCATGATCTTCGTTTTCTGAATGTTGAGCTTTAGGCCTACTTTTTCACTCTCCTCTTTCACTTTCATCAAGAGGCTTTTTAGTTCCTCTTCACTTTCTGCCATAAGGGTGGTGTCATCTGCATATCTGAGGTGATTGATATTTCTCCCGGCAATCTTGATTCCAGCTTGTGTTTCTTCCAGCCCAGTATTTCTCATGATGTACTCTGCACATAAGTTAGATAAGCAGGGTGACAATATACAGCCTTGACATGCTCCTTTTCTATTTGGAACCAGTCTGTTGGTCCATGTCCAGTTCTAACTGCTGCTTCCTGACTTGCATACCAATTTCTCAAAAGGCAGGTCAGGTGGTTTGGTATTCCCATCTCTTTCAGAATTTTCCACAGTTTATTGTGATCCACACAATCAAAGGCTTTGGCATAGTCAATAAAGCAGAAATAAATGTTTTTCTGGAACTCTCTTGCTTTTTCCAAAACACCATAGTGGATGCTAAATTTGCATTCCTCTAATTTCTGATTTATGATTTGTAATAATTGAAACTATCTTTCCTGTCTTTTACATTTAAACATAATTTCCTTATTGTATAGATATATCAAGAATTTTTACAATATATTGCTAAAATGTTGATAGATTTTTAAGATTTTGCAGTTGATACACTCATGCATGTGTATATTTTTAAGTTATCTTCTAGGATTATGCCCCCTTTAAAACTCTTACAGTGTAACTCTTTTCAAGAAATCAATTCAAGAGAGGGTTATAACAGGTTGACAGTGATTTATACAAAAAGCATTTTCCCTTCAGCACTGTCATTTTACTTCTCATAAAGTCAGTGTTATAGGATGGTGTATCTTATGTGTATATTCAAAACTTGGTAAGTAGAGTTTAATAAATACACATAGCTGTTTATAATTTTAATGATACTATAAATGCATATTGATGAAAGAACTTATACTTTTATGATCAGTATTATTTTCTTTATAGTGAATCAGACCGCATGAATTTTCTATGAATTGTATTTAAAAAATATGATATGGAACTTTCTTGGCCACATATATTAATCTATTTATGAATCTACTTAATTATCGTCTATTTGTAACAGTGAACTATATTTTTGTATCACAATTCTGTTATTAGTGGGCATTTAGTCAATCTCCAAGAATATTTTAAAAGATATAAAAATAGAACATATTATTCTTTGTACATGGACACTCTTAGGGAAGCATCCCTGAGTTTAGAATTATATGCATTTTAGAAATAAATAGGTATTTTGATATTGCATTTCAAAAATGTACCAGCATTGATGAGCATTTTCCCACTATTTGGCCAATTCTGAACATCAGCTATATCAAGTGCATTTATTTTCCTTTTCAATTTGTAGTACGATGGAAAAAACATAAATAATTATCATTTGATTTTACTTTCCAAATAACATATAAGATTAAATATTTTCATATATATAGAGTTAATTCTGATGTACTATTTTGTGATATCTGTTCATAAATTTTCTCCTTATTTGTTTATCTTGTTATTTTCTTATAAATTCTGTCACATATAGGTTTTAAATATTTTCCCCAGTCTGTTACTTGTTTCTCAAAATTTGTTTACTATTATATAATCAAATGCATTAGTCTGTTCCTTTGATTCCTTTACTTTGTAGCTTGTTAAATGGATCTTTCTTATCCCTAAAATTATCAGCATATTTTACTTTGTAATATTTTGAAAGATTTATATTTTACATTTAGAATCTGAAATTTATGTTAAGTAGCAAAAGGTAAATTTGTTTTAAAAAAATTTTTCAAATCCATTTTTCTTGGAGAAGCTAAGTAGCTTGACTCCAGTATTTTGGTCTATGGTCCATACAAATCAAATTTGTATTTGCTGTGAAATAAGAGTTAAGCTTTTTCCTGTTCATTTTTTCATGTGGCTATTCATTTTTTCCAGCACTGTTTATTGAAAATATTTTCCTTTTTCTACTGGTAACTGTGTCAGATAAAGGAGCAAAAGGAGGAGAACAAGAAGATGCCTGGGGGGATATCCCTGGGTGCTAGGAAACGGAAGGATGTGTTCTGCAGTGCTCACACAAATGTGCATATATAAAACAAAAAAAATTGCAAAGAACTAATTGCACACAAAAGTACCTCTAAAACCTGTGAAACATGAATCAAGTAAGTGGAATGTATCAATGTGACTCTTCTGGCTATGATATTATACTAAGACAGTGGGTACATAGTGCAGAAACTAGGCATTACCTTGTGGGATCTTGTGGGATCTTTCTGTGTTAGTTCCTTCAGCTACACGTTGAGTCTACAATGATCACAATATAAAATGTCAACATTACTTGTGAACACATTCTTAAAAAAAAGTTAGCATTTGTCACAAAAGTAACTTTAGAAATTCCTAAGTCCTTGAAATGAAATGCAAGGGTTCAGATGAATAAAATACGGGTTTACCAATAACCATGAGAGGCAATTGTAGAGTGAAACAAATTTTTCAAATCAAGACCTATTAAATAAACAGGTAACAATTAGAGGAGGAATTGTTACTAACCTTCTTAATGATCTAATTTGCTAGAATTAGCTTTCTCATCTCTGTAGAATGACCCAAAATGTATAGTACAGGGTAAGGAGGTCAGTGGGAATTAGTTAAGACTTTCATAATGCAGGCTAATGGCCAGCTAACTTCCATAAGAGAAAATATTTACTCCACATCTCCATGCAGCATTGGTCTGATTATTTGACTCTACAGTCAGTTAGTTCAAAAAACCTATTCAATGAAAAGCCATTAAACCAGTTGTGCATATAAGTGGAATGGATAAAAATTTAGTTGCCACAAAGAAGTAACTAAGTGATTAATTAGAGTTATATTTCCATTACTATTATTAAATTGTCATTTTGAGCAAAATCTGTCTTCAGAAAGTATATAAGGTGCCTGGAAAAATGATAATATAGCCAGTTTCCATGAGAAAGTTTTTAAAAGTAGGCATATCACTATATCCATGAAGATACTACAGAAAGGTAGATGCCCATTCAAAATAAATATTTTACCCTTCAGACAAGACCAAAGGTGAACTGAAGATACTATGTTCTTTTTTCTGAATGTGTGAAGTTACAGACACAAATGTTCAACCATAGCAATAATATAAATGTAGCCTAGAATAATTCTAAACTGCTTTAAACATGTACATTGTATCAAAAAAGGTTCTTCTTAATTGTTGTTTTAAAAAGGCAGGACTTTACAGCTAGACAGACTCATTAGTAACCTATTAATTCCAGCCCCAAACTGCATTTGAAAATAAGCAGAAGCAGAGATACATATCAGCGGTCCAGTTCAGAATAGACCACCCCCCTTTTGATAAATTATGCTATACTTTTCAGAGTGCTGTTGTCAAAGGAAGCATTCTGATGCCTATTTATACTGTTTAGGAAATAGGGACTCAGAATTAGTGACTACAGAAGGTGTCTCAGTGGTACCAGCAGAGCCAGAGCTTGGAGCCAGCGTTTTTTTCATGCAGAGTACCCTAGGGACAGAATCTTGTTTCCTGTAAGAAATGGTGCCATAACCTTGCAGTAGGCAGAATAATGGTCCCCCAAAGGTATCTTTTTCTAACCTTTAGAATCAGCAGATATGTTATCTTACATGGCAAAAAAAATTTCGTAAATTTGATTCCATTTGGGATCCTGAGATGGGAAATTATCCTTCATTACCTGAATAGGCACAACATAGTCACAGGGGTTCTTTTAAGAAAAAAAGGGAGGCAGAATAGTCAGAACCAGAGGAAATGTGATGGATAGAAGGAGGCAGAGATCTGAGTCATGGGGGGTCATGAACCAAGGAGTGCAGGTGGCCTCGAAGTCGATAAGGCAAGAAAAACGGAATCCTCCCAAGAGCTTTCAGAAGGAACACATCCCAGCTACATTTTGATTTTAACCCAGTCCTACCTATTTCAGACTTCTGACCTCTGGATTTAACAGCATACACTTGTATTGTTTCAGCCACTAAGTTTACAATAATTTGTTATAACAGCAATAGGAAACTCTTACAAAGTTTTAAAGATAATACTCCATGAAAATAAATACCTCAGCAGTTCTCTATGTCTAATATTCTGATGAGAAATTTGCCTCTCAGTAGAAAACCATGAAAGAGTTCAAAGCTAATACTTCTATCTTGATTTGAGCTCTGTGCTTTTCCTTCTCTTGACATCTTTGACTTCTTAAATCAAACCTTTCCCCCCATCAATCATACCTAAAGATTGTATTTTCCATGGTCTTAATACCCTTCTAGTTTTTTTTTTTTTTTTAGCTATATCTGGATGATTTTATAAAAAGGGAGGATTATCCTTTCATTATAGTATGGCATGTTACTGAACTTTGGGCTGTCAATACTTCTTATCAGCAGATGCCAATATGGCATTGGATGCTAGAAAACTTAATCCTGGGTTCCCTATAAGGTGAGATGTGAGTATACCAGGACTCAGTATTTGCCAACTCAGCATTTATGCACCCTTTTAAAATTATTGTTGAGATATGATTTATTAAAAATTGTTCTTAAAATAGATAAACAGTGAGGACCTACAGTATTAGCACAAGAACTCTGCTTAATATTCTTTAATAACCTAAATGGGAAAGGAATTTGAAAAAGAATAGTTATATATGTGTGTATAACTGAATCACTTTGCTATACACCTAAATCACAGCATTGTAAAAATCCAATATAAAATAAAAATAAAAAATTGTACATATTAATGAATATAACTTTATGATTTTGGAGGTAAGTATTCATTCATTAAACCATTACCCATTCCCATAAACATATTCATCACCTTCAAAGTTGCCTTGTGATAACATTACTGTTAGCCTTTGTGATACAAACACAACACAATATAAGATCTACCCGCTTAGAAAAACTGTAAGTCTACAATACAGTGTTGTTAACTGTAGACAGTGCCATAAAGCATATCTCTTACTCCTTTTATCTAAATGAACCCTTTAACTAATGCCACATCCTTTTCCCGAGTGAGTGAGTGAGTGAAGTCGCTCAGTCGTGTCCGACTCTTTGCGACCCCGTGGACTGTAGCCCACCAGGCTCCTCTGTCCATGGGATTCTCCAGGCAAGAATACTGGAGTGGGTTGCCATTCCCTTCTCCAGGGGATCTTCCCGACCCAGGGATCGAACCCAGGTCTCCCGCATTGCAGGCAGATGCTTTAACCTCTGAGCCACCAGGGAAGCTCCATCCTTTTCCCGAGGCCATGTTTATTCTTAACCTATCGGCTGTGCACATTCTTTCAAACACCTAGAGAACAACCCAGCGTTAAATTATATCTGTTTCTTTCTGTTTACCTTCAGTTGTCTTCTGTGCTTTTATGAGCTCAATGACTACTCTAAATCAAAGCACTTAAATAGTCTTAGAAATATCCACTTGCCTACTCATCTGGAACTCATTATTATTTATGTTGAGAGAACTATGAAGCCTCAGGTTCATTGACATTATGATTTATAACACCTTGAGGAGTGAAAGAATTTATAATACCTTAAAGTTATTACCATAGAGCATTATATTTTCAATGTAGATATTGACGTTCTTACAAGCAATACTTTATCATTTTTCCCCTTAATGATATACTTTGGAAACTTTAGATGAATTAACATATAAAAATATCTTGTTTACTGAGATAAAAATCTCACTTTCATACCTAAGATTAACAGGATTACATTTTATTCTTTTCAGTTAACCCCACATGAATGGACAAATGTTAGTAATACTGATGATCTGGCCAAAAGTATTAGTACTTCAGCATAGGAACTATATAACATATTCACATAAGGGAAAATTTCAAAATTTTAAAGTATACAGAAATTAATATTATATTTTAACATGTGTTAGAGCTAACAAAGGGAAGAAATGCTAAAAATCATAGTGCTAAGTAAATATGTCCAGTAGCTAATGAATAATCTTGGCATACCAGTGTGTGAATTTTTAACTATATTCATAATAATGAGACGTGATAATTCTGAAAGACCTTCTCCCTAAATTGAACACGGCACAAGATTCTGTTTTCCACAAAGCATAAAAACATGTATTGACCATATAATCCTTAATGTACATTTTAAAATTTACTAATTTACAGGTTCTTTTAATGCATACAGATGATTAGGGAAAAGGGAAAATGTTTATCAAGATAATCTGAGTTAAATAGATGCCTCTAAATATAAAAAACAATGTTTTATGGCCAGGTCCACTCAAAGATTGAAATTTACATGTTAATTTCCAAATGAGAACATAGTTCAAATAAATTTAATTACATATTATGTTGCACACTCCAAATGCTACATTATTCAAAAATTTTAAAGCCAATATATACACAACTTTTACCCCTCCAAAGGATTTCTTTAAGCATTTTTTCTAGCTCAAGTTTGGATAACTGTATATGAATTATATTCTAAGTATATTAGTCTTATTAGAATATTTGAAAACATATATAGATCTACATTGGTGGCTCAGATGGTAAAGAATCAGCCTACAACGCAAGAGATGCAAGTTCAGTCCTGGGGCTGGTAACATTCCCTGAAGAAGGGAATGGCTATCTGCTCCAGTATTCTTGCCTGGGAAATTCCATGGAGAGAGGAGCCTGACGGGTTACAGGTCATAGGGGTCACAAAGAGCTGGACAAAACTGAGCGAGTACATGCACACACACATAGATCCACATTAAGTGGATGACTTAAACCATCTTGCAGACTCTCTCCTAGGAGCACAATATGGAAAATAAGCAAGTCATTAAGAAAATATTCTACCCGGAACGCAGACAAATGGAAAGGTATGATTTGATAGGACACAGAGGAGATAGACATCAGAGGTAGACATCAGCTATCAGAAGAGAATATTTGTAAATATTTAGGTACCCAACATAGAAGCCCATACATGTATAAAGCAAATAATAACAAACCTAAAGAGAGAAATAGAAAACAATACAATACAATATTATTAGGGGACTTAAGTACCCCAATCGTCAATGGATACGTCATCTAGAGAAAAAAATAAGAAAACACAGCCTTCACCAGTATATAAGACTGAAAACATAGACTTTGTTAATATACATACAGCACATTCCATCCAAAAACATTAGCACACACATTCTTCTCAAGTGCACACGGGCATTCTCCAGGATAAATCATGTGTTAGGCTACAAAACAAGACTTAAAAAATTAAGAGGGACTGAAATTATACCAAGCAACTCTTCTTACCACCATAAATCAATTACAGATACCAGAAATCAATTACAAGGAGACTGGGAAATTCACAAATATGTGGAGATTAAACAACAAACTACTGAACAATAATGGCTAAAAAGAAATTTAAGGGGAAATCAAAAAATATCTTGAATCAAACTAAAATGGGACACATACCAAAAGCTATCATATAAGTTATTTCTAAGAGAAAAGTTCATAGCAGTAAGTTCCTTCCTTGAGAACAATCTCAAAACAACCCAATGAATGTCACACTTGAGGAATTAGAGAAAGAACAAATGAAACCCAACGTTAATTTTAAAAGGAACTAATAGAAATCATAGCAGAAATAAATGAAATAGAGCATTAAAAGATGAAACCCTAGCCTTTAGCTAGATTCCCTTTCACATCAGGAACAAAATAAAAATGACTATTCTCACTAATTTTATTCAATACCATTTTGGAAGTCCTAGCCAGAGAATTAAGTTAGTAAAAGAAATAAAAGACATCCAAGTTAAAAAGGAAGAGGGAAAACTACCACTATTTGCACATGGCATGGTATTCTAGAGAGAAAACCCTAAAGAATCTATCAAGATATGTTGCATTTCTATGCAGTAATAATGAACTATCAAAACAGGTAATGAAGGAAACAATCACATTTACAATTGCATCAATATGAATAAAATTCCTAGGAATAAATTTACAAAGCATGTGAAATAACTGTATCTGAAAACTGTAAGACACTGATGAAAGATTGAAGAAAACACAGGTGAACAGATATTCCAGGCTTATAGATTTGAAAAATTGATATTGTGTCCATACTACCCAAAGTAATTTACAGATTCAATGCAATCTCTATCAAATTCCAGTAGCATTTGTCAAAGACATAGCACAAACAATCCCCAAATTTGTATGGATCCAAAAAGACACCAAAAGTATTGGAAAAAAAGAAATCTTGAGAAAAAAGAACAAAGCTTGAGGCATCATGCTTCCTGATTTTAAACTTTACCACAGAGCTAGGGCAATCAAGACAGTATAAGTCTGGCACAAAAACAGACAAATATATTAATGGAACATAACAGATAGCTCAGAAATAAATCTACATTTATGGAAGGTGAAGGTGAAGTCACTCAGTTGTGTCCGATTCTTTGCGACCCCTTGGACTGTAACCTACTAGGCTTCTGCATCCATGGGATTCTCCAGGCAAGAATACTGGAGTGGATTGCCATTTCCTTCTCCAACACTTATGGGATCAATTATTTTAGGAAAAATGAGCCAAGAATATATGATGGGGAAAAGACAATCTCTTCATTAAATGGTGGTGTTCAAAACTGGGCAATCACGTGCAAAAGAATAAAACTGGACCACTGTTTTATATCATACACAGAAATTAACCTAAAATGGTTTAAAGACTTGAATTTAAGACATGATATTTTAAAATATAGGTGTTAAAGTTAATGAAATCAGTACTGGTGATGATGTTTTTTGGATTTGACACGAAAAGTAAAGGCAACAAAATTAAAAAAATGGGAGACTACAGACTCCAAGCCAGGCTTCAACAGTATGTGAATCAAGAACTTCCAGATGTTCAAGCTGGATTTAGAAAAGGCAGAGGAATCAGAGATCAAATTGCCAACATCCACTGGATCATAGAAAAAGCAAGAGAATTCCAGAAAAACATCTACTTCTGCTTCTTTGACTATGTTAAAGCCTTTGGCTGTGTGGTCCACAACAAACTGTGCAAAACTCTGAAAGAGATGGGAATACCAGACTACCTCACATGCCTCCTGAGAAATCTGTATGCAGGTCAAGAAGCAACAGTTAGAACTGTACATGGAACAACTGACTGGTTCCAAATTGAGAAAAGAGTACATCAAGGCTGTATATTTTCACCTTGTTTATTTAACTTATATGCAGAGTATATCATGAGAAATGCCAGGCTGGATGAAGCACAAACTGAAATAGAGATTGCCAGGAGAAATAGCAGTAATCTCAAATGCACAGATAATACCATCCTTATGGCAGAAGCAAAGAGGAACTAAACAGCCTCTTGATGAAAGCAAAAGAGGAGAGTGAAAAATCTGGCTTAAAACTCAGTATTCAAAAAACGAAGATCATGGCATCTGGTCCCATCACTTCATGGCAAATAGATGGTGAAACAATGAAAATAGAGACAGACTTTATTTTCTTGGGCTCCAAAATCATGGCAGATGGTGATTGCAGCCATGAAATGGAAAGATGCTTGCTCCTTGGAGGAAAAGCTATGACCAACCTAGACAACATATTAAAAAGCAGAGACATTACTTTATTTACAGAGGTCCATTTAGTCAAAGCCATGGTTTTTCCAGTAGTCATGTATGGATGTGAGACTTGGACCACCATTCTTCGGCTAAATGCCAAAGAATTGATGCTTTTGAGCTGTGGTGTAGGAGAAGACTCTTGAGAGTCCCTTGGACTGTAAGGAGATCAAACCAGTCCACCCAAAAGGAAACCAGTCCTGAATATTCATTGGAAGGACGGATGCTGAAGCTGAAGCTCCAACACTTTGGCCACCTGATGTGAAGAACCGACTTATTTGAAAAGACCCTGATGCTGGGAAAGATTGAAGGCAGAGGAGACAGGGATGACAGAGGATGAGATGGTTGGATGGCATCACCAAGTCGACAGACATGAGTTTGAGCAAGCTTCAGGAGTTGGTGATGAACAGGGGAGCCTGGCGTGCTGCAGTCCATGGGGTCCAAAGCGTAGACACTACTGAGCAACTGAACTGAACTGAGCATCAAGCTCAAAACCTACTACACAAAAAAGGAAACCAGCCAAATGACCAATTAACACATAAACTGGGAGAAAATATTTGCAAATAATAAATATGATAAGAGGTTAATTCACCCTCAGAGATGCTTGTAGGGCACAAACAAAACCTGTGTGCACCAGGAAAGAGGGAAGGAAGCTGTGACCCGCACAAGAAACTAAGCAGGAGTCCCCTGTGAGTGAGGGTCTCCTGGCTCTGGCAGCAGCAGTCCTAGGAGGCACAGTGTGTCGTGTAAGCCCTCTTGAAGGAGGTTGCCATTAGCCCCACCATAGAGCTGCTGGGCAGGCGACTCACTAACTGGAGAACAATTATACCAAAGAAGTTCTCACACTGTTGGGAAAGTTCTGGGCCCCACAACAGACTTCCCAACCTGGGGATCTGGCAAGGGTCGGTGAAGTTGCTCAGTCATGTCCGACTCTTTGCGACCACATGGACTGTAGCCTACCAAGCTTCTCCATCCATGGGATTCTCCAGGCAAGAATACTGGAGTGGGTTGCCATTTCCTTCTCCAGGGGATCTTCCCGACCCAGGGATCGAACCCAGGTCTCCCGCATTGAAGGCAGACGCTTTAACCTCTGAGCCACCAGGGAAGCTGGCAAAGGGACTGAGAATCCCCAGGGTATTTGACTTTGAAAGTCAGTAGGTTTTGATTATAGAAGTTCCACAGGACTAGGAAAACAGAGACTCTTCGAGAGCACAAGTAAAACCTTATGCACACCAGGACCCAGGAGAAAGGAGCAGTGATCCCCAAAGGAGACTGACCCAGACTTGCCTGTGCATGTTTGGGAGTCTCTGGCAGAGGCATGGGTCATCAGTGGCCTGCCACTTGGTCAGGGGCACTGACTACAACAGTCCTGAGAGGCGTGGCATGCTGACATAAGTCCTTTCAAAGGAAGTCAACATTATTGCCAACACACTGGATTAAAGATTACTGAGCATGGCATTGCCCACCAGAACAGGACCCAGTTTTCCCCACAGCCAGTCCCTCCCATCAGGAATCTTCCACAAGCCTCATATCCTCATCCATCAGAGGGCAGATAGAGTGAAAACCACAATCACAGAAAACTAACCAAACTGATAACATGCATCACAACCTTGCCTAACTCAATGAAACTATGATCCATGGCGAATAGGGCCACCCAAATAGGATGGGTCATGGTGGAGAATTTGGACCAAATGTGGTCAATTGGACAAGGGAATGGCAAATCACTATGGTAATCTTGCCTTGAGAACCCCATGAACAGTATGAAAGGGCAAAAAGATATGACACTGAAAGATGAACTGCCCAGGTTGGGTAGGTGCCCGATATGCTACTGGAGATTAGCAGAGAAAGAGCTCCAGAAGGAATGAAGAGGCTGAGTCAAAGTGGAAACAACTCCCAGGTGTAGATGTGTCTGGTGGTAAAAGTAAAGGCTGATGCTGTAAAGAACAATATTGCATAGGAACCTGGAATGTTAGGTCCATGAATCAAGGTAAACTGTAAGTGGTCAATCAGGAGTTGGCAAGAGTGAACACTGGCATTTTAGCAATCAGTGAACTAAAATGGACAGGAATGGGTGAATTTAACTCAAATGACCATTATATCTACTACTGTGGGCAAGAATCCCTTAGAAGAAATGGAGTAGCCCTCATAGTCAACAAACGAGTCTGAAATGCAGTACTTGGGTGTAATCTCAAAAACGACAGAATTATCTCTGCTTATTTCTAAGGCAAACCATTCGATATCACAGTAAGCCAAGTCTACACCCCAGCCACTAATGCCAAAGAAGTTGAAGTTGGACGATTCTATGAAGACCTACAAGACCTTCTCGAACTAACACCTGTGGCATTGCAGAGGCCAGAGGACTGGAAAAAGTCAGTTTTCATTCCAATCTCAAAGAAAGGCAAGGGCAAAGAATGTTCAAACCATGAGACAATTGAACTCTTTTAACACGCTAGCAAAGTAATGCTCAAAAGCCTTCAAGCTAAGCTTCAATAATATGTGAACAGAGAAGAAGAAGTAACAGTTAGAACTGGACATGGAACAACAGACTGGTTCAATATAGGGAAAGGTGTCGTTCAAGACTGTATACTGTCACCCAGCTTATGTAACTTATTTGCAGAGTACATCATGTGAAATGCTGGGCTGGATGAAGCTAAGCAGGAATCAAGATTGCTAGCAGAAATATCAATAACCTCAGATATGCAGATGACACCACCCTTATGGCAGAAAGTGAAGAGGAACTAAAATACTTCTGGATGAAAGTGAAAGAGGAGAGTGAAAAAGTGGGCTTAAAACTCAACATACAAAGAGTGAACATCGTGCCATCCCACCCCATCACTTCATGACAATGGAAACAGTGACAAATTTTATTTTCTTGGGCTCCAAAATCACTATGGATGGTGACTGTAGTCATGAAATTAAAAGACCCTTGTTTCTTGGAAGAAAAGCTATGACAAACCTAGATAGCATGTTAAAAATCAGAGACATTATTTTGCCAACAAAGGTATACATACTCTAAGCTATGGTTTTCCAGTAGTCATGTATGGATGTGGGAGCTGGACAATAAAAAATACTGTGCATCAGGGAACTGATGCCTTTGAATCGTGGTTCTGAAGAAGACTCTTCAGAGTTCCTTGGACAGCAAGAAAATCAAACCAGTCAATCCTAAAGGAAATCAACCCTGAATATTCATTGGAAGGTCTGATGCTAAAGCTCCAATACTTTGGCTACCTAATGTGAAGACCTGACTCATTGGAAAATACCCTGATGCTGAGAAAGATTGAAGGCAGGAGGAGAAGAGGATGACAGAGGATGAGATGGTTGGAGGGCATCACAGACTCAATGGACATGAGTTTGAGCAAGCTCCAACAGATGGTGGAGGACAGGGAAGTCTGGCATTCTGCAGTCCATGGGGATGCAGAGTCAGACACAACTGAGCAACTGAAGAACAACTCAAAATATATAAAGAACTCATACAATTCAATGCCCCAAAAGCAATCTGATTTAAAGGATAAAACAGGTGGAGGAGCTGAATAAACATTTTTCAAAAGGCATATGTACGGCCAACTGATACATAAAAGGTGCTCAACATCGCTAATCATTAGGGAAATTAGTTTCACAATCAAAATGATATACCAGTTTATACCTGTTAGAATAACTGTCATCAGAAAGAACAGAAATGTCAAGTTTTGATGGCAGTATGGAGAAAAGAGAACCCTTGTGCGTTGTTGATGGTAATCATAGTATATATAATTATGGTAATCATAGTACCTATGGCTGGACATAGTATAGACACTATGCAAAACGCTGTGGAAGTTTCACAGAAAATGAAAATTGAAACCATATGATCCACCAATTTCACTTTTTTGGTATTTACTCAAAGAAAATGGGAACATTAACTAAAATAGAGATATGGTACTCTCATGTCCTTGAGGCATTATTTACAATAGCCATGCCATGGAAGCCACTTAAATGTTCATCAATAGATAAATGGATAAAGAAAATGTGATTATATACACACATACACACATCATACATATATTCAAGCATATATACACACAACGGAATATTATGCAGCCATAAAAAGAGTGATATCTGGTTACTTGCTACATGTATGGACCTTGAGAGTAAGCTAAATGAACTAAGCCAGACAAAGAAAGACAAATACCTTATAATCTCATTTACATGTAGAATCTTAAAAAAAGAAAAAAAGAAGAAGAAGAAAGAAATTAAAAAAACAAAGCTCATAGATACAGAAAAAAGACTGGTGGTTGCCAGAGGTGGAGAGTTGGGGAGGTGGCTGAGATGGTGAGAGGAGTCAAACTTCTAGTTATAAACTAAGTAACAGGGATATAGTATACAGTATGGTGACTACAGTTAATAATATCATATTTTATATTTGAGAATAACTAGTAGAGTGGATGCTAACTAAACTTATTGTGGTAATCATTTGCTCTTAGGCAAGTCATTACATTATACCTCCAAAACTAACATGCTATGTCTATTATACCTCAAAAAAAAAGGTATTTAGTGGCAAAAAGAAAAAAAAAAAGAGGGGGAAATAGAGAAAACTGTAATGTTTCTTCTCATAAGGATTCTATATCTTATGACCATACTTAATGTTATTACCTCATTATAGGCCCTATTTAAAATATAGTTGCACTGAGGGTTAAGGCGTCAAAATATACATTTTAGGAGGACACAATTCAGTGTATAGCCCTGGTTATGGAATTTCATGTTGATCCTCATTTCATGCCATTATTTTGTGGGACTAACTGTTCAACTTCCATAAGTTCTATGTTTACCCCCTTAAAGATATTATTTTCTTCTTTATGCTCTTTTAATATTTCTTTTTTAAAAAATTACAAATATTAATATGTCAATTTTAGTTAACAGCCAGTGATTTAAGATGTGTGTGCTCAGTCGCTTCAGTTGTGTCCGACTCTTTGCCACCCAGTGGACTGTAGCCCTCCAGGCTCCTCTGTCCACAGGGACTCTCCAGGCAAGAATACTGGCGTGGTTAGCCATGCCTTCCTCCAGGGAATCTTCCCAACCCAGGGATCGAACCTGTGTTTCCTTCATCTCCTGCAGTAAAGGCAGATTTTTAACTGCTGAGCCAAAGGAGGAAGCCCTAAATTTAACACAGCATATGATCAATGAGCAGGGAGGTTTGTGGGTGAACTGTACTTTAAAAAAATTATTGAGTTAATAGTTATTGTATAAAACTGTTTCAGGTGTACAATGTTGATTCACAATTTTTTTTAAAGGTTATACTCCATTTATAATTATAAAATTTTGGCTACATCCCCAGGGCTGTACAATATATTCTTTTTTTTTTTTTTTTACAAATAGGAAAATTTATTTTGGAGTATAGAAGATGAATCCCAAACAATTGTCCATACACTAGTGGCCTCAGAATTACCCGGGGAGGTTTTAGAACTTGCATCCCAGGCCCAAAGAGATGCTGATACAGAAATGACAGATTTCATGTACTAAGTCACTTCAGTCATATCCAACTGTTTTCAACCACATGGACTGTACAATATATTCTTTAAGGTTATTTTATACATAGTAGTTTGTTCATTTTCAACCCCATTTTTTAGGGGGGCTCTATTTGCCCCTCCTCCCCTTCCCTTTTCTCACTGGAAACCACTAATTTTTTTGTGAGACTATTTCTATTTCTATTCACTGGTTCATTTTATTTTTTAGATTCCACATGTAAGTGATATCACACAATATGTTCTTTCCTTGCCTTTTTTCACTAAGCATAAATACTTTCCCAGTCCATTCATGTTGCTGCAAATGGCAAAATTTCATTCCTTTCTGTGGCTAATTAATATTTTTTGAATATATATATGTGTGTATATCACATCTTTTTTAATCCATTTCTTTGTTTATGGACATGTAGGCTGCTTCCTCGGAGAAGGTGATGGCACCCCCACTCCAGTAATCTTGCCTGGAAAATCCCATGGATGGAGGAGCCTGGTGGGCTGCAGTCCATGGGGTCGCGAAGAGTCGGACACAAGTGAGCAACTTCACTTTCACTTTTCACTTTCATGCATTGGAAAAGGAAATGGCAACCCACTCCAGTGTTCTTGCCTGGAGAATCCCAGGGACGGGAGAGCCTGGTGGGCTGCTGTCTATGGGGTTACACAGAGTCGGACACGACTGAAGTGATTAGTAGCAGCAGCAGGCTGCTTCCTTATCTTGGCTATTGTAAATAATTCTGCTATGAACATTAGTTTACATGTATCTTTTCAATTAGTGTTTATGTTCTTTTGAATATATTCAAAATTTTATATTTCAAAAGAAATCTAAGTTATATAAGAAAAATTATCTAATCAACTTGTTGCCCAAATCGTGCTTCACACCACACCTCTGCCCCACACAGAGCAGCAGAACTTGAAGGGTTACAGTCGAGTAAGTGTTGGTTGATTGCTTTTGTGCATTAGCCTAGTCCATGGGGTCGCAGAGTTGGACACTACTGAGCGACTAAACTGACTGAAAGGCACTTTACCCTTACTGAAACACTGAAAAATATTCCAAGCATCATATTAACCTTATCTACCAAGGTAATGATTTCATGAGTATCATTATACTGTCAAATTTCCACTGACAACATTATTACTATACAGAAGCTTTGTAAGGAAATGTATTTTGACACTGATATCTTTAAAGTATTTTGATCCTAAAAGAAATAATCTTTTTCTTTCTTAAACACTGCAAAGTTATAAGTCAGAGACAGCACGACAATGTTATCTTTTTGGTCAATGTTTTTTTTTCTTTAGCTTTCTCTGACCTAGTAGCTAATGAGTTGCCAACTTTACTATCTCCCCAAGGGCACAGCAGTGGTCTAAGGGTCATCTGGAAGAATAAGGGTTAGGTATTCCCTTCTCAACATGATGGAAGTTTTTACTTTATTCTAGCAAGAAATGTCAGCAGACACACCCCTTTGAGACTATAAACTGGATGCTGGCACTGTCCATCTCATCCAGGGGAATCTACCTGCAATTAGACTCAACTCACCTTGGGATCCAATGATTTGCCTGATAAGAGACAGTGGGATTTTCACTTAAATTCCTAAAATCTTGAGAATTTCAAGCCTGAGACTTGTCTTCTAAGACCCAACTATAGGCTTATTTGAGTATGGTGTGTTTTCAGAGAAGGAGATAGTAAAACGAATCCAGAAACAGACATTAAAGACCCCATCTATTTCATTTTTTAAGGATAAATATATTTTAGTTTTATGTTAGAGCTATAATCACAGAAATACTCTCCATAACTTTACTGTGGAACTTATATAATAATTACAAAGTGATTTCAGTTCAGTTCAGTCGCTCAGTTGGGTCTGAATCTTTGCGACCCCATGAAATGCAGCACACCAGGCCTCCCTGTCCATCATCAACTCCCGGAGTCCACCCAAACCCACGTCCATCGAGTCGAAGATGTCATCCAAACATCTCATCCTCTGTCGTCCCCTTCTCCTCCTGCCCCCAATCCCTCCCAGCATCAGAGTCTTTTCCAAAGAGTCAGCTCTTCACATCAGGTAGGCAAAGTATTAGAGTTTCAGCTTCAGCATCAGTCCTTCCAATGAACACCCAGGAATGATCTCCTTTAGGATGGACTGGTTGGATCTCCTTGCAGTCCAAGGGGCTTTCAAGAGTCTTCTCCAACACCATAGTTCAAAAGCATCAGTTCTTCAGCATTCAACTTTCTTTATAGTCCAACTCTCACATCCATACATAACCACTGGAAAAACCATATCTTTGACTAGATGGATTTTTGTTGGCAAAGTGATGTCTCTGCTTTTTAATATGCTCTCTAGGTTGGTTATAACTTTCCTTCCAAGGAGTAAGCGTCTTTTGATTTCATTGCTGAAATCGCCATCTACAGTGATTTTGGTGCGCAGAAAAACAAAGTCAGCCACTGTGTCCACTGTTTCCCCATCTATCTGCCATGAAGTGATGGGACTGGATGCCATGACCTTCGTTTTCTGAATATTGAGCTTAAAGCCAACTTTTTCACTCTCCTCTTTCACTTTCATCAAGAGGATCTTTAGTTCTTCACTTTCTGCCATAAGGGTGGTGTCATTTGCATATATGAGGTTATTGATATTTTTCCCGGCAATCTTGATTCCAGCTTGTGCTTCTTCCAGCCCAGCGTTTCTCATGATGTACTCTGCATAGAAGTTAAATAAGCAGGGTGACAATATACAGTCTTGACGTACTCCTTTTCCTACTGGGAACCAGTCTGTTGTTCCATGTCCAGTTCTAACTGTTGCTTCCTGACCTGCATATAGGTTTCTTAAGAGGTAGGTCAGGTGGTCTGGTATTCCCATCTCTTTCAGAATTTTCCACAGTTTATTGTGATCCACACAGCCAAAGGCTTTGGCATAGTCAATAAAGCAGAAATAGATGTTTTTCTGGAACTGTCTTGTTTTTTTGATGATCCAGTGGATGTTGGCAATTTGACCTCTGGTTCCTCTGCCTTTTCTAAAACCAGCTTGAACATCTCGAAGTTCATGGTTCACATATTGCTGAAGCCTGGCTTGGAGAATTTTGAGCATTACTTTACTAGTGTGTGAGGTGAGTGCAATTGTGTGGTAGTTTGAGCATTATTTGGCATTGCTTTCCTTTGGGATTGGAATGAAAACTGACCTTTTCCAGTCTTATGGCCACTGCTGAGTTTCCCAAATTTGCTGGCATATTGAGTGCAGCACTTTGACAGCATCATCTTTCAGGATTTGAAACAGCTCATCTGGAATTCCATCACCTCCACTAGGTTTGTTCGTAGCGATGTTTCCTAAGGCCCACTTGACTTCACATTCCAGGATTTCTGGCTGTAGATTAGTGATCACACCATCATGATTATCTGGGTCATGAAATGATTTAGGCCTATTTAATAAAGGATCATTTACTTTGTTGTTAAACTGGGTCAACATTTGAGTTGAAATGACAGTTTAAATATACTTTAGAATGTTATTGTGTGGTATTTTCCTTAGATGGCAATGTATTCGAGGAAAATTCCCTTTCCATTCTAGCTTCAAGGTTCTGTATATTAATTACTAGATTTAAAAAGAGAAGAAAGTTTAGCCTTCTGCTGTGCCCTGGATAAGCTCTTAGAAGACTTTACTTTTACAGGGCAAACCTCTTTAGATAGCTCTCAAAAGATAAGTTAGTCAGTGTTTTCATTAAGCTTTTGTTGAGTGCCAAATATATGCCACATGCTGCTATTTACACTAAGTACTTGTTATTGGGAATCACAAAATCAAAAATACCATCTGCAATTGAGAGATTTGCAATCTTGAACGTATAAGCAGGCATGAGACTAAATTGTGCAATAAAATGTTAGTAATTCTATGTAAGATGTAGGTAGATGGAGCAGTTGAAGCAGAAAAGAGGGAGAGATTACACCTGAGTTTCTTTAGTTACATCTGAAACTTGAAGGAAAGATGAATAATGTCTACAAATAGGTACCTGTCAAACTTCTTTAGATTCTAAAAGAATAGCTTCAAGGTTTATGGGGAGCTAGGCTGTGGAAAATTTAAATATATTCCAGGAGTAAGAAGCTGGAGAGGTCAGAATCAGTTCTCCAGACTAGTTGAGGTCTGGGTGTAGGTGTGTTTCAAAAATTAAAGTTTATCACATCCAATACATAGTTAAAAGCCACTAGTCAACAGGTAAGAATTGGCCAGATAAGGAGACAGCAGTCTGGTTGTTACAAACTAACATGTCAATTTAGTATTAATATTTGGCACATTTTGGATCTTAATTTTGTAAGACCCAAATTTCTACAATTTAGATCAGCCAGTCAAAATCTACACAAAGACATGAAGGACATCATGAATCTCAGATCGATATATTTTTCCAGATATTTTAATAGTGTTTAAAAATACTGAATTTTCCTAGAATTTTTTTAGTAAAAGGAGAGAGAATATACCCAAGCAGGCATTCATCATTCACTCTCATGGGGGAAATTCTCATGCCTGAACATTTGAGGTATAGTGAGCTGTTAGTAGAGCTCATTTTACAACTAAATTTTTATTTAAAAGCAAAATAATCAGAGAAAATAATAGCTACATGTTCACAAAGTATCACTTATTCTCTGTGTTGTACAGAAGAAGATACTAAAGAATTTTTGAAATCTTTGTTCTAGTATGCTTAAAGCAAATGAGAAATGCCCCTGGTCACTATTAATACATCAAATATAATCTATCACTCAGTGATAGAAATGCAAATGAGTAAACTTCAATCATATTTTTTCAAATATTGCTTTGAAGAAGAAAACCCTCCTAGAATCAAATATTGGTAAATAAATAAATCTAAGAAATATGACAAATACATTATTATAATCATTATTTCATAAATTTACCTTTAACCCTAAATAATATCTTTACACTTAGGATAGATTTATAAAATTGCCTTTGTGTCTATAAAAATGGTACAGTAGAACTTTGTCAGTTCAGCCAAGGTGGTCAGATATCTACTTTCATGATCATTACCTTCATTTCTTGAATTAAAAAAAAAAAAAAAAAACTTGGGGAAACTGGTGAAATTATGCCTACTTAGTAATCACATTGGAGAAGGCAATGGTACCCCACTCCAGTACTCTTGCCTGGAAAATCCCATAGATGGAGGAGCCTGGTAGGCTGCAGTCCATGGGGTCGCTAGGAGTTGGACAGGACTGAGCGACTTCACTTTCACTTTTCACTTTCATGCATTGGAGAAGGAAATGGCAACCCACTCCAGTGTTCTTGCCTGGAGAATCCCAGGGATGGGGGAGCCTGGTGGGCTGCCATCTATGGGGTCGTACAGAGTCAGACACGACTGAAGTGACTTAGCAGCAGTAATCACATGCCTGGCATATCTGATCAATTTTCAGAATTGAGAAACTCAAGAAACTATCCATCTTGCATACAGAGTAATTGGACTTTGAATGTGTCTAGAGCAGAATGCTCATAATTAACCACCTTTTTGGAATGCTGCTTTTTTCAGCATGTTTGTCTTCAAAACAGAACTAAAATTAAAATGACATCTTTTTAGCTTACTATATATTTTTTCTGAAATAATTTAAGGCAATTGATTTACAGAATACAGGACACTCAATGTTTCAGAATATGTGCCATTTTAATGCACACCATTTTATTCACTGCATTTTATATCTCTGCATAAAAATATTAATTACTAGCTGCAATTTATGTCAAAGAGTGGTCTGCCTATATTTTCCTCAAAGAGTTTCATAGTGTCTGGTCCTTGATTCATCTTGAGTTTACTTTTGTGTATGGTGTTAGGAAGTGTAGCTCAGCCTAGTGCTCTGTGATGACCTGGAGGGGTGGAATGTCGGGGTGGAGGGGGGAGTTTTAGAGGGAGGGTGTGTATACATATCAGTGATTCACTTTGCTATTCACTTGTTAAAGCAGGAACTAACACAGCATTGTAAAGCAATGACACTTCAATAAAGAAGTAAAGTATTAATTAGCCTTGACATCAGCCTTATATTTGAGTGTTTTATAGCATTTTTATTTGGTATTTCTTAAGTCTTAAAATTAGGCTTTTATCACTCTTCCCACTTCACTGAGTTGTTGACAGCCTTTATCTTCTCGTCTTCACTTAAAGAAACTGAATGGCAATGACTAACACGCCAGTGTTTGAGTGAGCCAAAGAGGCTGAGACAGAACAGGTTTACGTCTCCAGTCTGATCTGCACATCTGACTGCCTGTGTGACTCCTGAGGCTGCTCTCCCAGCTGTCATGTCGGGGCTTTAGCTCTGAAATAAGATCCCAGAAGTAATAGCTTTGACTTCAGATATGATGCTCCAGTGTGTTTTTATCCGCTGTAGACACATCTGTTAAAACTTATGAAGATGTTCCAATCAACTATTAGAATTCACTGTCCCATTTTCTCTGACTAGGTTAAGTTCTATTATCTTTTGCTTCTATAAGAGGTAAGAGTTTACTGGTTTAGCTTCATCAGTGTTCTCCCTCCTGATTCTATCACTACCTTAATGCCACCCTCTTCCCCATTTCTCAGTAGTCTAGCTGCTTATTCCCCCAGCTCTTTACCTATCTGCAAACTTTATGTCCCTAACCCACTGTGTCTATCTTTAGAGGGCTCTTTAAGCAAACATGATCGAAAGGCCTTCACTGATTTTGAAACAGGTCAATTCATTTATTCCACCTTTAAGATCACTGCAGATGGTGACTACAGCCATGAAATAAAAAGATGCTTACTACTTGGAAGGAAAGTTATGACCAACCTGCATATTAAAAATCAGAGACATTACTTTGCCAGCAAAGGTCCGTCTAGTCACAGCTATGATTTTCCAGTAGTCATGTATGCATGTGAGAGTTGGACTCTAAAGAAAGCTGAGCGCCAAAGAATTGATGTTTTTGAAGTGTGGTGCTGGAGAAGACTCTTGAGAGTCCCTTGGACTGCAAGGAGATCCAACCAGTCCATCCTAAAAGAAATCAGTCCTGGGAAAGATTGAAGGCAGGAGGAGAAGGGGAGGACAGAGGATGGGATGGTGGGATGAAATCACCGGGAATTGCTTTAACTCCCAGGGAGGCCTGCCATGCTGCAGTCAGTGGGCTTGCAAAGAGCTGGACACAACTGAGTGATTGAACTGAACTGAACTGAACTGAACTGAACTAAAAATACAAACGGGTGTTCTTTTAGGAATAGTCTTTTAAAAGATAGTAAGAGACTCCTTTTTGTTTGGTTAAAGATCATTTAATAAGTTCTTTACATAAAGTAGTGAATGAAATAAGCATTTCTCCTAGTTCAGTTCAGTCGCTCAGTCGTGTCCAACTCTTTGAGACCCCATGAACCACAACATGCCAGGCCTCCCTGTCCATCACCAACCCCCGGAGTCCACCCAAACCATGTCCATTGAGTGGGTGATGACATCCAACAATCTCATCTTCTGTCATCCCCGTCTCCTCCTGCCTTCATTCTTTCCCAGCATCAGGGTCTTTTCCAATGAGTCAGCTCTTCACATCAGGTGGCCAAAGTACTGGAGTTTCAGGTTCAACATAAGTCTTGCCAATGAACACCCAGGACTGATCTCCTTTAGGATGAACTGGTTGGATCTCCTTGCAGTCCAAGGGACTGTCAAGAGTGTTTTCCAACACCATAGGTCAAAAGCATCAATTCTTCAATGCTCAGCATTCTTTATAGTCCAACTCTCACATCCATACGAACCACTGGAAAAACCATAACCTTGACTTAGATGGACCTTTGTTGGCAAAGTAATGTATCTGCTTTTGAATATGCTATCTAGGTTGGTCATAACTTTCCTTCCAAGGAGTAAGCGTCTTTTAATTTCATTGCTGCAATCACCATCTGCAGTGATTTTGGAGCCCAGAAAAATAAAGTCAGCCACTGTGTCCACTGTTTCCCCATCTATTTGCCATGAAGTGATGGGACCGGGTGCCATGATCTTACTTTTCTGAATGTTACACTTTAAGCCAACTTTTTCACTCTCCTCTTTCACTTTCATTAGGAGCTCTTTAGTTCTTCTTCATTTTCTGCCATAAAAGTAGTGTCATCTGCATATCTGAGGTTACTGATATTTCTCCCGGCAATCTTGATTCCAGCTTGTGCTTCCTCCAGCCCAGCATTTCTCATGATGTACTCTGCATAGAAGTTAAATAAGCAGGGTGACAATATACAGTCTTGACATACTCCTTTTCCTATTTGGAACCAGTCTGTTGTTCCATGTCCAGTTCTAACTGTTGCTTCCTGGCCTGCATATAGGTTTCTCAAGAGGCAGGTCAGGTGGTCTGGTATTCCCATCTCTTTCAGAATTTTCCACAGTTTATTGTGATCCACACAGTTAAAGGCTTTGGCATAGTCAATAAAGCAGAAATAGATATTTTTTCTGGAACTCTCGTGCTTTTTTGATGATCCAGTGGATGTTGGCAATTTGATCTCTGGTTCCTCTGCCTTTTCTAAAACCAGCTTGAACATCTGGAAGTTCACTGTTCACGTATTGCTGAAGCCTGGCTTGGAGAATTTTAAGCATTATTTTACTAGCATGTGAGATGAGTGCAATTGTGTGGTAGTTTGAGCATTCTTTAGCATTGCCTTTCTTTGGAATTGGAATGAAAACTGACCTTTTCCAGTCCTGTGGCCACTGCTGTTTTCCAAATTTGCTGGCATATTGAGTGCAACACTTTTACAGTGTCATCTTTCAGTATTTGAAATAGCTCAACTGGAATTCCATCACCTCCACTAGCTTTGTTTGTAGTGATGCTTCGTAAGGCCCACTTGACTGCACATTCCAGGATGTCTGGCTCTAGGTGAGTGATTATATCATCATGATTATCTGGGTCATGAAGATCTTTTTTGTACAGTTTTTCTGTGTATTCTTGCCACTTCTTCTGAATGTTTTCTGCTTCTGTTAGGTCCATACCATTTCTGTCCTTTATTGAGCCCATCTTTGCATGAAATGTTCCCTTGGTATCTCGAATTTTCTAAAAGAGATCTCTAGTCTTTCCCATTCTATTGTTTTCCTCTATTTCTTTGCATTGATCGCTGAGGAAAGCTTTCTTATCTCTCCTTGTTATTCTTTGGAACTCTGCATTCAGATGCTTATATCTTCCCTTTTCTCCTTTGCTTTTTGCGTCCCATCTTCTCACAGCTATTTGTAAGGCCTCCTCAGACAGCCAGCCATTTTGCTTTTTTGCATTTCTTTTTCTTGGGGATGGTCTTGATGCCTGTCTCCTGTAATATGTCAGGAACCTCCATCCATAATTCATCAGGCACTCTGTCTATCAGATATAGTCCCTTAAATCTATTTGTCACTTCCACTGTATAATCATAAGGGATTTGATTTAGGTCATACCTGAATGGTCTAGTGGTTTTCTGCACTTTCTTCAATTTAAGTTTGAATTTGGCAATAAGGTGTTCATGATCCAAGCCACAGTCAGCTCCCAGTCTTGTTTTTGCTGACTCTATAGAGCTTCTTCATCTTTGGCTGCAAAGAATATTATATATCTGATTTCGGTGTTGACCATCTGGTGATGTCCATGTGTAGAGTCTTCTCTTGTTGGAAGAGGATGTTTGCTATGAGCAGTGCATTATCTTGACAGAACTCTATTAGCCTTTGCCCTGCTTCATTCTGTACTCCAAGGCCAAATTTGCCTGTTACTCCAGGTGTTTCTTGACTTCTTAGTTTTGCATTCCAGTCCCCTATAATGAAATGGACATTTTTCTCCTAGACAGAAGGGTATTTTAACCAAGTACTTCATATTGTGTTCAACCTGAGAAAGTCATTTTCAGATAGTGCTTCTGCTGATATCACTCTTTTTATATAACTTCAAATATCTAAGCATCTGTGACCCTAATTTAGGTTGTACAAATCTTAACCACTTCTTCTTCCACTGTGTGGCATAACTTGCCTCAGTCTTTTTACCTAAGGTCATCCACAGTAATGGTCAGTCACAACCTTTCCTTGTAACTTTAAGAGGCACTACAGTCCACTGGGTTGCAAACAGTTGGAGACAACTGGGCGATTGAGCACACACCCAGCACAGCCTCACTGTGCTAGGGTCTCTCAGCAGTGGTTTTCCACTCTGTATTCGCAGATGGATAAAGCATTGCCATACTGCAAATGGCCAAGCCTGTGGCCTGTCATAGGTTTATACAAGCACCCCCTAATCCAGAAAACCAACTATGTAATCCGTAAAATCTAAATCTCCTTTCATTACTAAGATCTCCTTCATTGTCCCAGAAAGTCTTTATCTACTTCCCAAACCCCAAAGATCTCTGCTCTCCAAACTCCAGAAAAGCAGCCCTTCCACATTGTCTCATGGTCTTCTCTGCCCTTACTCTTACCCCCTCCTTCCTCTCTCACCTGCCTCTGTACCCAGAACCCCGAGCACTTCCTTTGTGTGCAAACTTTGTATCTAGAATGTGCTAGATTATTTTTGTTGTGTCTATTCCTCTACTTTCCAATAGGACCCATTCTCCTAAGATTAAAGTGAGAAAACACTGAAGGAGAAAAGGCAGAACTCTTTTTAGATGAGAAGAGGGCAAAGTGTTGAAAAATGCATGTTAAAATATGTGCTCCAATTAATATATTTTTTACTCTTTTTCAACATAGCTGGACTTGGATAAAATGGAAATAGTCATTTGGAGACTTGTGGTCAAATAAAAGGACCTGAAAGCAGCCACTTTTTGGGACCCAGTAGGTCTATACTCTGCTTAGGACCAGGGCCAAGTTTCAGATGACCAAGTGAAAAATACTATTAAAGTTTTTAATATCCATATGAACACAAAAATAAAGACTAATAACAGAGGAATGATTCGTTCACTGTTTTTGATATTGTCTCCTAGTGGCAACATGGCACAAAGGAAAGATCATGGCTTTGGGGCCATAAATACTTGGTTTTGAATCTAGTTTCCTCTTCTTTATTAGTTTTAAGTTTCATTTATCTTAGTTTTAAAGATGAGGCACATTCAGCACCTAATCTTGTGGCTGGCACTTCCTGCTTACCTGATGGAGGCTGCTGATTTTATTCTCTGCTCCGTTTTTGTTAGTTATGTGTCTGTATATACATGTATCTGTTATTCAAGGAGGTTATTTTTCTGCTATCAAATATGGGGACAGCAATACAGAATTAAATTATTTTAGGTTATTATTTATTTGTGCATTCTATTTTGTATGTTTTAAGAAATCCCAGAGGTCTGACATATGAGAGCTGAATGGAAGAAAGGAGACAGCTGCCGGTGGAAGATCTCTCATCAAGCATTATATAGACTCACGCTTCAGTAGCGTAACTCTAAACACTTAGGCGCTGACAATGAGCATTTGAAACTTAAACGATAAAGGTGTCTAAGGTAAGGAATATTTTAAAAACATTAATTAAATCTGCTCCTTGGGGCCATGTGATTAAATTTTTTAATAAATTGCAAAGGTTAAGAGATTTCATGTCAGCCAACTAGAAAGTCCTGATCAGGTGAACATATGGATGGTTCAGAGTCAATGGAGCAATGAATATATTACAAAATCAAACTTCCTATTTTTTATTAGACACGCAGTTCCTCAAATTATGGAAGATTATTGAATGATTAAGTTAGATTAATGAGCTATTATTGCTTCAAGTCAGGCTGCTTACATTTTAATGGTTAAAATGCTCTTTTCCGAAACTCCAGGTAGCCCAAGATATGAACTGTCAATGTGTATATTCATGCGTCAGCTTAACATACTGCAACTGAATTTTCTAAATTTCATGTTCAATTAGTGAACTGAACATTTCCAGTTTTTGAAGATGTATATCTAATCATCCAGGCAAATAGCAAATGTTTACTTTAAAATACTTGTGAGTTTTACAATTAGAGTTTCAGAGGTTTAAAATGCTACTTGAGGAAAAATTATTACATAAAGTTCTTCAGTTTTATTTTATACTGAGAACATCTATCCCGTAGTGTTACATGTTCACTTTAAAGTTTAAAAACATTTTGGGAGAACTAGACTCTGAGGAATTTTAGCTGGGAACAATGTTGTTGGGTTAACTACCTAATTAAGTGTCTCCTTTCACCCAACTCCATCCTGATCCACTAACTTTAGATTCCATTGGCCTCCCTTCTTTACACAGAAAATTGGGAGTTTTTTCTGATCTCTAGCACTTGGCACTTGATATCTATGACCTGTTTTGAGTGCTCTTCCTGGAGATATTCGCATAGTGATTTCCTTTCATGCTTAAGGTCAGTGCTCAAATAGCTCCTCAGAAGCATTCCCCCTTTAAAGTAAACATCTGCTTGATTTCAAGGAGACATCCTCAACTTCACACATAATACTGTCCTATGTCATTTTATATTTGCTGATAGCACTTTACACAGTTAATAATACATTGCCTGCTCCTATTGGGTTTTAACTTTGGTGAGGGCAAAGACCATATCAAACTTGCTCTGGACATATCCTGGGGCCTGAAACAGTGGATGAAGAACTCAAGCAATGATGGCTGAGACACAAATAATCAGGCATCTTTGAAAATGATGCATTGGTCATCTCTTCTGAATAATTTAGAAAACAGTTGCTTTGAAGTCATATAAAATAAAGCAGAGATCAACTCAACCGTGATCTCTGAAATTTTGGTTATTCAGTACTGTGACTAGGGGGAGGTTTGTTTCCTTGTTTATTTATATATATTTTACACACACACACACACACACATATTTGGCCACACCGTGTGGCATGCAGGATCTTAGTTTCCTGACAAGGGATTGAACCCATGCTCCATGTATTGGGAGCATGGAGTCTTAACCACTGGACTGTCTGTGAAGTCCCTTATTTATATACTATTAATAAATAAATATCATACTGGTTTAATGATCATTTATGAAACAGAGTAAGAAATACTTATGAAGGTTATTATGTAACTTCTTTCAACCAAAGCTATTAATATTTAAGATTGCTAAGTCTGGGTTCATTCACATGTAAAAGATGCACAATTTAAGTTTTCATTCTCCAGACTTAGAACATCTCTACTTTTATATTGCCTTCTTTATCGCCATTGGAAGATATTCATCTCAAATTTATAAAACTAGGTTTTGTAAGAGAAGCAGCCCACATTATTAAGGATACTGACACACACGTGAATTATTTATGTTACCAACATGTTTATAATATGATATTTAGAACATATTTATAATATAATAAATTTTGTCAGATATAAACACTCATGAAACCACTACTATAATCAAGATATAGATCATTTTCAGACTCCACACAAAGATTCCCATGGCTGTTTGCAGTCTTAGTCTATCTTTCCCAGCCCCAAGCAATCAATGATTGACTTGAGTATGGCTTTTTTTTTGCTCAAAAAGCTAATATTTATTTCAATCCATGTTGCACATGTCAATAGGCTATTTTGTTTTTTTTTCTTGATATTAAAAAATACTGAATAGTGTTTTATTGTGTAGATGGGCTTCATTATCTTTGATAAACATAAGGATTGTTTTTTGTTTTTTCCTACTGTGAATAAAGCTGCCATAAACATTTGTATATAAGCCTTTGTGCTTTAGTTTTTCTTAACTAAATACCTAGCAGCTTATAACCCAGGAAGGAAAATTTGACATAACCAAGAGTAGAAAATAATAAGAGCTGCAAGATTTGATATAGTATTTCTATTAATTGAAAAAACAATTAAACAAAATATCAGGAATGGTATAATGAACATGATCAACACTATCAACCAGCTTGACTTACCTGACATTTATAGAGTACACTACATGAAGGCAGAAGGCAAAAGAACATTTGTTTTTCAAGCACAAGATAGATCATCTGCTTGACTCTAAAGCATATCTTAATAAACTTAAAAGAACTGAAAGCACATTCAGTATATTCTCTGACCACCATGGAATTAAGGTAGAAATCAATAACAGAAGGAACTTGGGGGAACTCTCAAGTATTTGGCAACCTACACAGCTCTAAACAACCCATGTATCAAAAAACAAATATGCAATGAAAATACAATGTATTTTGAATAAATTAATAAAAAACCCACAAGATTTCAAATTTAAAGCGTACAGGTAAAGCAGTGCTTTTCAAAAGAAATTTACATCTTAAAACCTTTATATTAAAAAAAAAATCCTCAACAAAGGTAGGCAATCACCAACACACAAATATGATATTAAAAACAGCAATCATGAGAACAGGAGAGTATAAATGCAGGATATTAGAAATTGGAAATTAAGAGACCAGCAACTTAAAATAATCTTGTACAATATATAGGCTGCTATTAATAAACAAAACCTCATGGAAACTACAAACAAAATAACTAAAACAGATAAACATGCAAAAGAAAAAGCAGTCCAGACATAACACTAAAGATCATTATCAAATTACAAGAGAAGAGAACAGGAGAAGGGAATATAAAAGACAAATCCAATTAATCAAACGGAAATAAGAACATTCCTGTCAATAACCACCTTAAATGTAAGTGGATTAAATGCTCCAACCAAAAGATATAGACTGGCTGAATGGATACAAAAACAAGACTGGTAATATATGCTATTTACAAGAAACCCACTTCAGATCTAGGGACACATACAGACTAAAAGTGAGGAGATGGGAAAAGGTATTCTACGTAAATGGGAATCAAAAGAAACACAATAGCAATACTCATATCAGACAAAATAGATTTTAAAATAAAGACTGTTACAAGACACAAAGAAGGACAATGCATAATGATCAAGGGATCAAGTCAAGAAGAAGATATAACAATTGTAAATATCAGTTCAGTTCAGTCGCTCAGTCGTGTCCGCTCTTTGCGACCCCATGAATCGCAGCACGCCAGGCCTCCCTGTTCATCACCAAGTCCCGGAGTTCATTCAGACTCATGTCCATTGAGTCCGTGATGCCATCAAGCTATCTCATCCTCGGTCGTCCCCTTCTCCTCCTGCCCCCAACCTCTCCCAGCATGTCTTTTCCAATGAGTCAGCTCTTCTCATGAGGTGGCCAAAGTCCTGGAGCTTCAGCTTTAGCATCATTCCTTCCAAAGAAATCCCAGGGCTGATCTCCCTCAGAATGGACTGAAATTGGATCTCCTTGCAGTCCAAGGGACTCTCAAGAGTCTTCTCCAACACCACAGTTCAAAAGCATCAATTCTTCGGCGCTCAGCTTTCTTCACAGTCCAACTCTCACATCCATACATGACCACAGGAAAAACCGTAGCCTTGACTAGATGGACCTTAGTCAGCAAAGTAATGTTTCTGCTTTTGAATATACTATCTAAGTTGGTCATAATTTTTCTTCCAAGGAGTAAGCGTCTTTTAATTTCATGGCTGCAATCACCATCTGCAGTGATTTTGGAGCCCCCCCAAAATAAACTCTGTTTCCACTGTTTCCCCATCTATTTCCCATGGAGTGATGGGACTGGATGCCATGATCTTCGTTTTCTGAATGTTGAGCTTTAAGCCAACTTTTTCACTCTCCTCTTTTTCTTTCCTCAAGAGGCTTTTTAGTTCCTCTTCACTCTCTGCCGTAAGGGTGGTGTCATCTGCATATCTGAGGTTATTGGTATTTCTCCTGGCAATATGCACCCTAATATATCAGGCAAATACTAAATGCCATAAAAGGTAAAATCAACAATAACATAATAATAGTGAGGAAATTTAACTGCCCTCCTACCTTCATCAAAAGACAGACCATCTAGACAAAAGATTAACATGAAAACACAGGCCTTACACAACGGGTTAGACCAGAAGGACTTATCTGATATTTATAGAGCATTCTATCCAAAAGCAGAAGAATAAACATTCTTCTCAAGTGCACATGGACATTCTCCAGAACAGATCATATCTTTTGCCACAAATCAAGCCTTGGTAAATTTTAGAAAACTGAAATCGTATCAACCATCTTTTCCAACTACAGTGTTATGAGATTAGAAATCAATTGGGGGGGGGGAACCTATGAAAATCAGAACACATGGAGGCTAAACAATATGTAACTAAATAACCAATGGCTCACTGAAGAAGTCAAAGAGGAATTTAAGAAAAATATCTAGAGGCAAATGACCAAAAAAAAAAAAAAAAAAAACAACACAATAATCCAAAACCTATAGCACATAGCAAATGCAGTTCTAAGAGGGAAAATTTTAGCAATGCACTCTTATCTCAGGAAACAATAAAATTATCAAATAAACAAATTAACCTTACACCTAAAGCAGCTAGAGAAAGAAAAATAAACAAACTCAAAGTTAGTACAGGGAAAGAAACCACTGTAAATCAGCTAAACTCCAAATATTATTTTTAAAGCAATCATAAAGGTAAAGATAAAGGAAACTATGGAAAATATCAATGAAACAAAACTGCTTCTTTTAGAAGATAAACAAGACTGATAAACCTTTAGCTAGATTCAAGAATAAACTAGGAGAGGGCTCAGATTAATAAAATTAAAAGTGAAAAAGGAGAAGGTACACATATTTACCAGTTACAGTTACCCATAGTTATAGTTACCATAGAAATACAAAGGATAAGAGACTACAACAAACAAGTAAACAAATAAAATGGACAACCTAGAAGAAATGGACAAATTATTAGAAAGGTACAACTTTCTAAGACTGAATCATCAAGAAATAAAAAATGTGAACAGACCAATTACAGGTACCAGACACAAAACACTGATTAAATATTCCCAACCAAAGCCCAGGACCAGGATCACTTCACAGGCCAGTTCTATCAAACATTTAGAGAAAAGCAAGCTGGTATTCTTCTGAAACTCTTTCAAAAATTTGTATAGGGACACTCCTTAGCTCATTCTATGAAGCCACCATCAGCCTGATACCAAAACCAGACGAAGATGACACAAAAAATAAAAATTAAAGGCCAGTATAATATCACTGTGGAGAAGGCAATGGCACCCCACTCCAGTACTCTTGCCTGGAAAATCCCGTGGGCGGAGGAGCCTGGTGGGCTGCAGTCCACGGGGTTGCTAAGAGTCAAACATGACTGAGTGACTTCACTTTCACTTTTCACTTTCATGCATTGGAGAAGGAAATGGCAACACACTCCGGAGTGTCCTTGCCTGGAGAATCCCAGGGACAGTGGAGCCTGTTGGGCTGCCATCTATGGTGTCGCACAGAGTTGGACACAACTGAAGTGACTTAGCAGTAGCATAATATCACTGATGAGATCTCTTCAAGAAAATTAGAGATACACAGAAATGGTATGGACCTAACAGAATCAGAAGATATTAAGAAAAGGTGGCAAGAATATACAGGAGAACTGTACAAAAAAGATCTTCACGACCCAGATAATCATGATGGAGTGATCACTCACCTAGAGCCACGTATCCTGGAATATGAAGTCAAGTGGGCCTTAGAAAGCATCACTACAAACAAAGCTAGTGGAGGTGATTGAATTCCAGTTGAGCTGTTTCAAATCCTGAAAGACGATGCTGTGAAAGTGCTGCACTAAATATGCCAGCAAATTTGGGAACTCAGCAGTGGCCATAGGACTGGATAAGGTCAGTTTTCATTTCAATCCAAAAGAAAGGCTATGCCAAAGAATGCTCAAACTACCACACAATTGCACTCATCTCACATGCTAGTAAAGTAATGCTCAAAAGTCTCCAAGCCAGGCTTCAGCCTTTGTCAAAGAGTTTCTCTGCATCTATTGAGATAATCATATGGCTTTTATTTTTTAGTTTGTTAATGTGGTATATTACGTTGATTGATTTGCAGATATTGAAGAATCCTTGCATCCCTGGGATAAAGCCCACTTGGTCATGCTGTATGATCTTTTTAATGTGTTGTTGGATTCTGAATGCTAGAATTTTGTTAAGGATTTTTCCATCTATGTTCATCAGTGATATTGGCCTGTAGTTTTCTTTCTTTGTGGCATCTTTGTCAGGTTTTGGTATTAGGGTGATTGTGGCCTCATAGAATGAGTTTGGAAGTTTACCTTCCTCTGCAATTTTCTGGAAGAGTTTGAGTAGGACAGGTTTTAGCTTTTCTCTAAATTTTTGGTAGAATTCAGCTGTGAAGCTGTCTGGACCTGGGCTTTTGTTTGCTGGAAGATTTCTGATTACAGTTTCAATTTCCGTGCTTGTGATGGGTCTGTTAACATCACTCATTATCAGAGAAATGCAAATCAAAACCACAATGAGGTACCATTTCATGCCAGTCAGAATGGCTGTGATCCAAAAGTCTACAAGCAATAAATGCTGAAGAGGGTGTGGAGAAAAGGGAACCCTCTTACACTGTTGGTGGGAATGCAAACTAGTACAGTGACTATGGAGAACAGTGTGGAGATTCCTTAAAAAACTGGAAACAGAACTGCCTTATGACCCAGCAATCCCACTGCTGGGCATACACACTGAGGAAACCAGAATTGAAAGAGACACGTGTACCTCAATGTTCATCGCAGCACTGTTTATAATAGCCAGGACATGGAAACAACCTAGATGTCCATCAGCAGATGAATGGATAAGAAATCTGTGGTACATATACACAATGGAGTATTACTCAGCCATAAAAAGAATACATTTGAATCAGTTCTAATGAGGTGGATGAAACTGGAGCCTATTATACAGAGTGAAGCAAGCCAGAAAGAAAAACACCAATACAGTATACTAACACATATATATGGAATTTAGAAAGATGGTAACGATAACCCTGTATGCGAGAGAGCAAAAGAGACACAGATGTATAGAACAGTCTTTTGGACTCTGTGGGAGAGGGAGTGGGTGGGATGATTTGGGAGAATGGCATTGAAACATGTATAATATCATATAAGAAGTGAATTGCCAGTCTAGGTTTGATGCAAGATACAGTATTCTTGGGGCTGCTGCACTGGGATGACCCAGAGGGATGGTATGGGGAAGGAGGTGGGAGGGGGGTTCAGGATGGGGAACACGTGTACACCCATGGTGGATTCATGTTGATGTATGGCAAAACCAATACAATATTGTAAAGTAATTAGCCTCCAATTAAAATAAATAAATTTAAATTAAAAAAAAATTCCCAGTCAGGGAACTAAGATCCTGAAAGCCACATGGTGTGGTCAAAAGTAAATAATAAAAACCAACCAACCAAACCAAACAAAACAAAAAAACTAAAATAAAAAGTATCATATGATCCAATAATCACACTCCTGGGCATTTATCTAGAGAAACCCAAAATTTGAAACAGTACATGTATTACAATGCTCATTGCAGCACTATTTATAATAACCAGGGCATTAAAGCAATCAGCATGCCCACTGGCTGTGGTCCATGTGATCAGACTGGCTACTTGTTTGGAATAGTTGTTTCAGTCGGTCTGCCCTCTGACGCCATCTCTCAGTGCCTACCGTCTTATTTGGGTTTCTCTTACCTTAGATGTGGGGTATCTCTTCACAGTTGCTGCTGCTTACCTTGGACATTGGGTAGGTCCTCTTGGCTGCTGCCCCTGACATCAGTTGTGGGGTAGCTCTTCTCAGCTGCCACCACTGACCTCGGACATGGGGTAGCAAAAGCAGGAAGCCAAGAAACACCTGGGGTAACAGGCACATTTGGCCTTGGGGTACAGAATGAAGCAGGGCAAAAGTTAATAGAGTTCTGCCAAGAGAATGCACTGGTGATAACAAACACCCTCTTCCAACAACACAAGAGAAGACTCTACACATGGACATCACCAGATTATTATAAGAATATATTAAGAATATAATTTCATCTACATTAGTACCAAAAAGAATAAGAAACTTAGGAATAAGTTCATCAAAAAAGTGTAGTCTGTACACCACAACGTGTTAAACAACACAGAGAAAAACTAAAGACTACCTAACAAAATCACTGCAGATGGTGACTGCAGCCATGAAGTTAAAAAATGCTTACTTCTTGGAAGGAAAGTTCTGACCAACCTAGATAGCATATTAAGAAGCAGAGACATTACTTTGCCAACAAAGGTCCGTCTAGTCAAGGCTATGGTTTTTCCAGTGGTCGTGTATGGATGTGAGAGTTGGACTGTGAAGAAAGCTGAGCGCCGAAGAATTGATGCTTTTGATGGTGTTGGAGAAGACTCTTGAGAGTCCCATGGACCGCAAGGAGATCCAATCAGTCCATTCTAAAGGAGACCTGTCCTGGGTGTTCTTTGGAAGGAATGATGCTAAAGCTGAAACTCCAGAACTTTGGCCACCTGATGCAAAGAGTTGACTCATTGGAAAAGACTCTGATGCTGGGAGGGATTGGGGGCAGGAGGAAAAGGGGACGACAGAGGATGAGATGGCTGGATGGCATCACTGACTCGATGGACGTGGATGTGAATGAACTCTGGGAGTTGGTGATGGACAGGGAGGCCTGGCGTGCTGCGATACATGGGGTCCCAAAGTGTTGGACACAACTGAGCTACTGAACTGAACTGAAAGGAACTGAACTGAACTGAAGTAAATGGTCAGATATACTTTGCTCACATGTCAGAAAACAATCACTGAATCCCAATAGGCATATTTGTAGAAACACATAAGTTGGTCATAAAATGTATATGAAGATGCAAAGTTTCTGGTGTAGCCAAATAAAATTAAAAAAAAAAAAAGAATACTTAGTGGACTTTGACTTATTCTCAAACATTATTATAAAGCTATAGTAATCAAGAGAACATATTATTTGCAGGAAGGCAAACATTCACATCAGTTGAATAGTATAAAGAATCCAGAAATAGACCCTCATCTATGCAGCCAATTTATTTTGACAAAGGCAGGTGATTGAATAAAGGAAATAGTGGTGTTTTCAGAAATGGTCCTGGAAACATTGACTATGCATATAAAAAATTAACCTTGTCTGTTAATTCATATCTTACTAAAACAAACTTGAAATGGGTTATAGACCTAAAGGAAAGAGTTAAAAACATATAAAAGAAAACACAGGAGAATCTTTAAGTGATCTTCAATTGTGCTGGAAATGTTTGTGAAGAAATAACATATGAGGTTTAACCTGTAGTTGAAGTTGATATTAACATACAAACAAGGTTACTAATTCATGAGGATATTGCAAAATAATTGTATTAAAATGGAATTTTCTATTGATTGAATTGTCCAAGCTTTTCAATAGCTGTTTGAGGCATAAAAAATTGCTCTTAACTTACAGATATATATATATTTCTTAACTCTACTGAGAAAAGAAATTTGTAAGACTATAAAAATAGCAAACTAGGATTTTCTTAGCTACTTTGAATACATCTTGATTTTTGTGAGGCATCAATTTATTTGGTAAAATGCTATACAAGCTCATTTTATTAGTCCATATACTTTCTATGTTTATTTTTGAAAAGCCTACTAGAAAATGGCCTCTATCTACTTTTTGAGTAAAAGAAAACAAGAGAGTAATAAAAATTTAGCTTCCTTCCTAAAAAAAACATCAAGGGAATTCATGAGATACAACCAAAAGTAGATAGAAAGCAGTGAACCATTGAAACTACACACTGTGATTTGCATAGACCTGTCAAGTGAAATCACTCAGGAGTGAGTACAGAAAAAAGGCTTTATTTTCATGATTTAAAAACAAAATAAATTAAAAAGAACTAAAAAAAAACCCCAAAACAAAAAACCCTGAAAAAGAGGGGTAAAAACAAAAATGTTAAAACCATGGTGGTTAACGAGTAATCACCAGTATTTTTGTCAGTATTTTCAGAATGTATAAACCCAACATTGGTATCTGAGGGACACACTACTTAGCATATATGAGAAAATTTAATGAAGGAACTGTAACTGACCTTAGAGATATCCACTGGCTTGACTGTGGAAGGGAGAAAAAACTTACCCCAGAAATCTAAGATCTAGAGACGGTTGTTGTTGTATCGTCACTAAGTCATGCCCAACTCTTCTGTGACCCCATGGACTACAGCCTGTCAGGCTCCTCTGTCCATGGGGTTTCCCAGGTAAGAATACTAGTTCAGTTCGGTTCAGTCACTCAGTCGTGTCCTACTCTTTGTGACCCCATGGACTGCAGCACACTAGGCTTCCCTGTCCATCACCAACTCCTGGAATTTACTCAAACTCATGCCCATTGAGTCAGTGATGCCATCCAACCATCTCATCCTCTGTTGTCCCCTTTTCTGACTTCAATCTTTCCAGCATCGGGGTCTTCTCAGATGAGTCAGTTCTTCACATCAGGTGGCCAAAGTATTGGAGTTTCAGCCTCAGCATCAGTCCTTCCAATTTTTATCGACTCCAAACAGCTGAAATCATGACTTCTTCAGCACCTCTCTAAAAGCGAGGCCTTTTACTAACTATCTTAAGGTAATTAGCTGGCTGGCCTGTTTATTTTGAAGCTCAGTTTGGAAAACGCATTAGGCAAAGCAACTGCCATTCAATAGACAATCAGAAAGAGGTATCACTTCACGAGATGCTCCTCTGACTGTTCCTGGTCCATCTCCTCTGACTTCTCTTGATCAGAGATCTGCAATAACAAAGGTGCTGTGGATATATATTTAGTTTGGAGTTTTTCTTTCTTTCTTTTTTTTTTTTTTTCCTTTTAATTGTGCTAGTGGGAAGAAGAAGGAGAAGGAAATGGAAACTCACTCCAGTATTCTTGCTTAGAGAATCCTGTAGACAGGGGAGGCTGGTGGGATGCTGTCTGTGGGGCCACACAGAGTTGGACACGACTGAAGCCACTTAGCATGCATGCATGAATTTGGAGAAGAAAATGGCAACCCACTCCAGTATTCTTGCCTGGAGAATCCCAGGGACAGAGGAGCCTGGTGGGATGTTGTCTATGGGGTCGCATGGAGATGGACACGATTGCAGCTACTTAGCAGCAGCAGCAACAGTAGCAGTGGGAAGAAAACATAGCCATATAAAATAATTCTGGAAAGAACATTAATAATATTTTAATGCTAACCTTCTGATGTTATAAATGAAAACTGAGGTCCAGAAAGATCATACAACTTGTCAAAAATCCCATTTCTCATTTGTGTCAGAGCCAGAAGTTGAAGCACTGTCTCCTAAATCACAGTCCTATGTTTTAGTTTGTTTCATTCATTGTTAGTTTAAATTTTCACCTATAATGCTAATAGAAGTGTTTTCTTAAAGTATTAATCAGTGTATAGTTGAGGAGATCTAGAATAAAAATAATGCAGTTATTATTTGGAGACTTCCCTTGTAGCTTAGTCAGTAAACAATCTGCTGCAATGCAGAAGACCAGGGTTCAATTCCTGGGTTGGCAAGATTCCCTGTAGAAGGAAATGACAATCCACTCCAGTATTCTTGCCTGAAGAATCCCATGGACAGAGGAGTCAGGCAAGCTACAGTCAATGGGGACACAAGCGTCGGACACGATGTAGTGACTAAACAACCATCACCAGTGATTATTTACATTAAGTATGAGTGGTTGGTTTATACAATACGAGTGGTTGGTTTACACAGTTTAATTGGTATCGCATTCCCTTTTCTCAAATACATCTCAGGCTTAAATATCCAGAAATGTGGCAAATTTTACCTCATGTCTACAATATCTACTTAATTTTACTTTTTCCAATACATACCTAAATTACATAATTCTTTAATATTTTAACACTCAGTTCAGTTCAGTTCAATTCAGTCGCTCAGTCGTGTCTGACTCTTTGCGACCCCATGAATCGCAGCTCGCCAGGCCTCCCTGTCCATCACCAACTCCTGGAGTTCACTCAGACTCATGCCCATCGAGTCCATGATGCCATCCAGCCATCTCATCCTCGGTCGTCCCCTTCTCCTCCTGCCTCCAACCCCTCCCAGCATCAGAGTCTTTTCCAGTGAGTCAACTCTTCGCATGAGGTGGCCAAAGTACTGGAGTTTCAGCTCCAGCATCATTCCTTCCAAAGAAATCCCAGGGCTGATCTCCTTCAGAATGGACTGGTTGGATCTCCTTGCAGTCCAAGGGACTCTCAAGAGTCTTCTCCAACACCACAGTTCAAATGCATCAATTCTTTGGCGCTCAGCCTTCTTCACAGTCCAACTCTCACATCCATACATGACCACAGGAAAAACCATAGCCTTGACTAGATGGACCTTAGTAGGCAAAGTAATGTCTCTGCTTTTGACTATACTATCTAGGTTGGTCATAACTTTTCTTCCAAGGAGTTAGCGTCTTTTACTTTCATGGCTGCAATCACCATCTGCAGTGATTTTGGAGCCCAGAAAAATAAAGTCTGACACTGTTTCTACTGTTTTCCCATCTATTTCCCATGAAGTGATGGAACCAAGTGCCATGATCTTCATTTTCTGAATGTTGAGCTTTAAGCCAACTTTTTCACTCTCCTCTTTCACTTTCATTAAGAGGCTTTTTAGCTCCTCTTCACTTTCTGCCATAAGGGTGGTGTCATCTGCATATCTGAGGTTATTGATATTTCTCCCGGCAATCTTGATTCCAGCTTGTGTTTCTTCCAGTCCAGCATTTCTCATGATGTACTCTGCATAGAAGTTAAATAAGCAGGGTGACAATATACAGTCTTGACGTACTCCTTTTCCTATTTGGAACCAGTCTGTTGTTCCATGTCCAGTTCTAACTGTTGCTTCCTGACCTGCATACAGGTTTCTCAAGAGGCAGGTCAGGTGGTCTGTTATTCTCATCTCTTTCAGAACTTTCCACAGTTTATTGTGATCCACACAGTCAAAGGCTTTGGCATCGTCAATAAAGCAGAAATAGATGTGTTTCTGGAACTCTCTTGCTTTCTCCATGATCCAGCGGATGTTGGCAATTTGATCTCTGGTTCCTCTGCCTTTTCTAAAACTAGCTGGAACATCAGGGAGTTCATGGTTCACCTATTGCTGAAGCCTGGCTTGGAGAAATGTGAGCATTACTTTACTAGTGTGTGAGATGCGTTCAATTGTGTGGTAGTTTGAGCATTCTCTGGCATTGCCTTTCTTTGGAATTGTAATGAAAACTGACTTTTTCCAGTCGTGTGGCCCCTGCTGAGTTTTCCAAATTTGCTGGCATATTGAGTGCAGCACTTTCACAGCATCATCTTTCAGGATTTGAAACAGCTCAACTGGAATTCCATCACCTTCACTAGCTTTGTTCGTAGTGGTGCTTTCTAAGACCCACTTGACTTCACATTCCAGGATGTCTGGCTCTAGATTAGTGATCACATCATCATGACTATCTGGGTCGTGAAGATCTTTTTTGTACAGTTCTTCCGTTTATTCTTGCCACCTCGTCTTAATATCTTCTGCTTCTGTTAGGTCCATACCATTTCTCTCCTTTATCAAGCCCATCTTTGCATGAAATGTTCCCTTGGTATCTCTGATTTTCTTGAAGATAGTCTTTCCCATTCTGTTGTTTTCCTCTATTTCTTTGCATTGATCGCTGAAGAAGGGTTTCTTATCTCTTCTCGCTATTCTTTGGAACTCTGCATTCAGATGCTTATATCTTTCCTTTTCTCCTTTTTTTTTTTTACCTCTCTTCTTTTCACAGCTACTTGTAAGGCCTCCCCAGACAGCCATTTTGCTTTTTTGCATTTCTTTTCCATGGGGATGGTCTTGACCCCTGTCTCCTGTACAATGTCAGGAACCTCATTCCATAGTTCATCAGGCACTCTATCTATCAGATCTAGGCCCTTAAATCTATTTCTCACTTCCACTGTATAATCATAAGGGATTTGATTTAGGTCATACCTGAATGGTCTAGCGGTTTTCCCTACTTTCTTCAATTTGAGTCTGAATTTGGTAATAAGGAGTTCATGATCTTAATTTAATAAGGTTCATTTTCTGCCTCTACCTAAACTTACAGTATGTCCTGGTCACAATGTATATCTCCTTAGTCTACACTCCTTAGGAGTATATCATACTCTCCAATGTCTCTCCTGTACATTTTAATCTTTTGGTATTTGTTCTATATTCCTATTCCTCCTTTAAACTTCTAATTACTCAGTTTAAATATCCATTCTCCTGATATGTTAACCATTTCCTCCCTGGGAAGTAATGGGTGTTTTCTACCCTGTATTACCACTTTTGCATGAAGTGAAGATTTAGTCCATTAGTTGTGCCTGACTCTTTGCAACCCTGTGGACTGCAGCCTGCCAGGCTCCTCTATCTATGGGATTTTCCAGATAAGGATACTGGAGTGGTTTGCTATTTCCTTCTTGAGGGGAACTTCCCAAACAGTGATCAAACTTGGGTCTCCTGCACTGCAGACAGATTCTTTACCGACTGAGCTACCAGGGAAGCCCAAAATTTTGTGTGGTTCTTTATTTAAAAACACATAGCCAATATTATCATCCTTTTTGCTTGTGAATGCATAAGTCTCTAATATTGTATGATACTACAGAATAGGGATGACATATTATCCAGATCCTACAATCACACACTCAATCCACACCAGCAGTTTGAGTTGGGGTATTTATGTATGTGTATTTTATATCATTACGTAAATAAATGAGTCACATTTTTGAAATAAACATCAGAAGTGAGAGCCTTAATTTTATACCTATTTAGTTTAATAACTTTATAAAAATATAGTACTACCTGCTACCACCTACAAGATGCTCTCTGAATCAGGGTTTTCCAGAGAGACAGAATAGAAGAGAGGAGTAAGGCAGGATTGATTAATCTGTATATCTCTGCCTGTCTGTTTATCACAGGAATTGGCTCATGTTGCTGTGAAGGCCAGTAAGTTCCATGTTCTGAGTCTGGAGAACCAGGAAAGCTGGTGGCATAATTCAGTCTGAGTCTGAAGTATAGGCTGTCTGAAGCTGGTCGGGGGAGGGCTGGTGGTATATATAAGTGGTGGTTTGAGGCTGAAAGCCTGAGAACTAGGAGCCCCAGTGAGTCTGAAGGTGGGAGAAAACGGGTCTCAGCTCAAGTAGAGACAGCCTTTCCTCCACCTTTTGCTTCTCTTTGGGACATCATTGCACTGCATTCCACTCACATTGCAGAAGGCCATCTCCTTTGCTCAATTTGCCAATTCAAATGTTAATCTCTCCCAGAAACACTTTCACATACACATTCAGAAATAATTCTTTACTAGCAATCTGGGCATTCCTTAGCCTAGTCAAATTGACACATAAAATTAAACATCACACTTTCTAAGAATTTTTCATACTATTTTAGGAATATATGTTTGATGCTTTTTAAGGAATGCTTGCAAATGTAGAAAAAGTAAATAAAATGTAAATAGAACTGTCATAATGCCAATAAAAGTTACAAATATCACTAATGATTTATCTTCTCCACTTTTTAAAATGTAAACTAATGAATTCCAATTATTTTAAAAATGTTTTTTTTTTTTTGGCATTCAAGCATGTAATGCTGTTTTTATATGATGCTTAACTAAAAGAAAACACTGATAGCATCACAAGTTCCATTTTCCTTAAAAAATAAAATTGAGTCCTCGTAAATGTAGTATGTCTTAAAACTTTTATCTTTGGTACTTTTCATGTTTGTGTTCCAGGGGACATTTACTAATTTCCACAATAAATAACAACACTAACTGGAAAAATGCATATTGTGGATTTCAGTAGCCTGGTATTAGAAAGTAAGAAAAGTGACTCAAATAATGTTAATAGGTGAGTAGTCAATATTACTATGCTATCATAGTTCCTTTAACCTAACAAATAGTTCACCACACAGTAAAGAGCACTTTTAAATAAACAGCCTAGATTAACAAAGAATTTCAGTTGAGTACACATGTGATTCAAAAATATAAACCTCAAGACATTTATAATATAACTCACCTATTCTTCCAGAAAAAGAAAAAGGGAAAAATAAACATTACTCCTGATATCCCTTCTCAGGGAACATCCTTGTTAATACTTCAGCATTCATATTTCCATGTTTCTACCTATCTCAACTGGTAAAGAATCTACCTGCAATGCAGGAGACCCCAGTTCAATTCCTGGGTTGGGAAGATCCCCTGGAGAAGGGATAAGCTACGCATTCCAGTATTCTTGGGTTTCCCTGGTGGCATAGGCAGTACAGAATGCACCTGTAATGCTGGAGGCTGGGTTCAATCCCTGCTTTGGGGAGATCTCCTGCAGGAGGCCATGGCAACCCACGCCAGTATTCTTGCCTGGAGAATCCCCATGACAGAATTGCCTGGCAGGCTACAGTCCATGGGCTCACAGAGTTAGACACGACTAAGCACAGCAGGATCTTCCCTGGTGGCTCAGATGGTAAAGCGTCTGCCTACAATGCTTACCATGTGGGAGACCTGGGTTCAATCCCTGGGTCGGGAAGATCTGCTGGAGAAGGAAATGGCAACCCACTCCAGTATTCTTGCCTGGAAAACCCCATGGATGGTGAAACCTGGTAGGCTATAGTCCATGGGGTCCAAAGTGTTGGACATGACTGAGCGACTTCACTTCACTAAACACAGCACAGCACCTATCTCAGCAAAATAGAAAAATGACCCAACTGTATATTTTGTCTTTTTTCCAAGCATTTTTTATAATTATTTAATTGTCTAAGTAAGTAAGTGAAGTCGCTCAGTCGTGTCCGACTCTGTGACCCCATGGACTGTAGTCTACCAGGCTCCTCCGTCCATGGGATTCTCCAGGCAAGTATACTGGAGTGGGTTGCCATTTCCTTCTCCAGGGGGTCTTCCTGACCCAGGGATTGAACCCGGGTCTCCCACATTGGAGGCAGACACTTTAACCTCTGAGCCACCAGGGAAGCCTTCTATTTAATTGTCTACATACCTAAAATGTTATATATTAAACCTCTGACTCTATACCAAGATATACACATATGTATATATATTTTTCCATTAATATGGTACTGAATCTCTCAACTCGTTTTTCATAACTTCTGCTATTTCAGATACTCATATTCTTATTTTCTGATTTATTCCCACAGAGCATAAAATTTCATGCCAGACTTGCCAACTAGTACTCTATTTCTGAAAATATCCTTTCCTGCTCAAAACTTACTACTTATGCCAACTCAGATTAAGTACATATTTCATAAAAATCTACATGTATTAGTTTCATCACCTACTTCTCCCCTATAGGTGCTGTGTACTCAGTCACTCAGTCATGTCTGACTCTTGCAACCCTCTGAATCATAGGCTGCCATGCCCTCTGTCCATGGGATATCCCAGGCAAGATGCTGGATTGGGTTGCCATTTCCTTCTCCAGAGGACCTTGCAAACCCAGGGACTGAACCTGCATCTTCTTGCATCTCTTACATTGCAGGAGGATTCTTTACCACCCAGCCATCAGGGAAGCCCTCCTTTTTTTCTTCCTTTATATATTAACAGCCAAATAATACTACCTGCCATCCTAAATAGTTCAACATTATTGACTTTGCTTTGCTTTTGCTCATGCTCTTTCTATTAACTTAAATGCCTTCATTCAACAAGCCTTCCTACAGGAATACGGCCATTGTTCAGGATCCACGGCCAACATTACATTCTCAAGGTAAGTGATTAGATTTCCCTTGCCACATATCTTTCCCCTCTTTGATCTTCCATCAGTTCAGTCACTCAGTCGTGTCCGAATCTTTGCGACCCCATGAATCGCAGCACGCCAGGCCTCCCTGTTCATCACCATCTCCCGGAGTTCACTCAGACTCACGTCCATCGAGTCTGTGATGCCATCCAGCCATCTCATCCTCGGTCGTCCCCTTCTCCTCCTGCCACTAATCCCTCCCAGCATCAGAGTCCTTTCTAATGAGTCAATTCTTCGCATGAGGTGGCCAAAGTACTGGAGCTTCAGCTTTAGCATCATTCCTTCCAAAGAAATCCCAGGGTTGATCTCCTTCAGAATGGGCTGGTTGGATCTCCTTGCAGTCCAAGGGACTCTCAAGAGTCTTCTCCAACACCACAGTTCAAAAGCATCAATTCTTTGGTGTTCAGCTTTCTTCACAGTCCAACTCTCGCATCCATACGTGACCACTGGAAAAAAACATAGCCTTGACTAGACGGGCTTTGTTGGCAAAGTGATGTCTCTGCTTTTCAACATGCTATCTAGGTTGGTCATAACTTTTCTGCCAAGAAGTAAGCGTCTCTTAAAATTCATGGCTGAAGTCACTATCTGCAGTGATTTTGGAGCCAAAAAAATAAAGTCTGACACTGTTTCCACTGTTTCCCCATCTATTTCCCATGAAGTGATGGGACCAGATGCCATGATCTTTGTTTTTGGAATGTTGAGCTTTAAGCCAACTTTTTCACTCTCCTCTTTGACTTTCATCAAGAGGCTTTTTAGTTCCTCTTCACTTTCTGCCATAAGGGTAGTGTCTTCTGCATATCGGAGGTTATTGATATTTCTCCCAGCAATCTTGATTCCAGCTTGTGTTTCTTCCAGCCCAGGGTTTCTCATGATGTACTCTGCACATAAGTTAAATAAGCAGGGTGACAATATACAGCCTTGATGTACTCCTTTTCCTATTTGGAACCAGTCTGTTCTATGTCCAGTTCTAACTGGTTCTTCCTGACCTGCATACAGGTTTCTCAAGAGGCAGGTCAGGTGGTCTGGTATTCCCATCTCTTGAAGAATTTTCCACAATTGATTGTGATCCACACAGTCAAATGCTTTGGCATAGTCAATAAAGCAGAAATAGATGTTTTTCTGGAACTCTCTTGCTTTTTCCATGATCCAGTGGATGTTGGCAATTTGATCTCTGGTTTCTCTCCCTTTTCTAAAACCAGCATGAACATCTGGAAGTTCACGGTTCAAGAATTGCTGAAGCCTGGCTTGGAGAAGTTTAAGCATTACTTTACTAGTGTGTGAGACGAGTGCAATTGTGCGGTAGTTTGAGCATTCTTTGGCATTGCCTTTCTTTGGAATAGGAATGAAAACTGACCTTTTCCAGTCCTGTGGCCCCTGCTGAGTTTTCCAAATTTGCTGGCATATTGAGTGCAGCACTTTCACAGCATCATCTTTCAGGATTTGAAACAGCTCAACTGGAATTCCATCACCTCCACTAGCTTTGTTCATAGTGATTCTTACTAAGGCCCACTTGACTTCACATTCCAGGATGTATGGCTCTAGGTGAGTGATCACACCATTGTGATTATCTTGGTCATGAAGATCTTTTTTGTATAGTTCTTCTGTGTATTCTTGCCACCTCTTCTTAATATCTTCTGCTTCTGTTAGGTCCATACCATTTTTGTCCATTATCAAGTCCATCTTTGCATGAAGTATTCCCTTGGTATCTCTAATATTCTTGAAGAGATCTCTAGTCTTTCCCATTCTATTGTTTGCCTCTATTTCTTTGCATTGATCACTGAAGAAGGCTTTCTTATCTCTGCTTGCTATTCTTTGGAACTCTGCATTCAGATGCTTATATCTTTCCTTTTCTCCTTTGGTTTTCCCTTTTCTTCTTTTCACAGCTACTTGTAAGGCCTCCCCAGACAGCCATTTTGCTTTTTTGCATTTCTTTTCCATGGGGATGGTCTTGATCCCTGTCTCCTGTACACTGGAATGAACTTCATTCCATAGTTCATCAGGCACTCTATCTATCAGATCTAGGCCCTTAAATCTATTTCTCACTTCCACTGTATAATCATAAGGGATTTGATTTAGGTCATACCTGAATGGTCTAGTGGTTGAGTCTGAATTTGGTAATAAGGAGTTCATGATCTGAGCCACAGTCAGCTCCTAGTCTTGTTTTTGTTGACTGTATAGAGCTTCTCCATCTTTGACTGCAAAGAATATAATCAATTTGATTTCGGTGTTGACCATCTGTGATGTCCATGTGTAGAGTCTTCTCTTGTGTTGTTGGAAGAGGGTGTTTGCTATGACCAGTGCATTCTTGGCAAAACTCTATTAGTCTTTGCCCTGCTTTATTCTGTATGTATTCCAATGCCAAATTTGCCTGTTACTCCAGGTGTTTCTTGACTTCCTACTTTTGCATTCCAGTCCCCTATAATGAAAAGGACATCTTTTGGGGGTGCTAATTCTAAAAGGCCTTGTAGGTCTTCATAGAACTGTACAACTTCAGCTTCTTCAGTGTTACTGGTTGGGGCATAGACTTGGATTACTGTGATATTGAATGGTTTGCCTTGGAGATGAACAGAGATCATTCTGTCATTTTTGAGAATGCATCCAACTACTGCATTTCAGTCTCTTTTATTGACCATGATGGCTACTCCATTTCTTCTGAGGGATTCCTGCCGCAGTAGTAGATGTAATGGTCATCTGAGTTAAATTCACCCATTCCAGTCCATTTTAGTTCGCTGATTCCTAGAATGTCAACGTTCACTCTTGCCATCTCTTCCTTGACCACTTCCAATATGCCTTGATTCATGGAACTGACATTCCAGGTTCCTATGCAATATTGCTTTTTACAGCATTGGAACTTGCTTCTATCACCAGTCACATCCACAGGTGGGTATTGTTTTGCTTTGGGTCCATCCCTTCATTCTTTCTGGAGTTATTTCTCCACTGATCTCTAGTAGCATATGGGGCACCTACTGACCTGGAGAATTCTTCTTTCAGTATCCCATCATTTTGCCTTTTCATACTGTACATGGGGTTCTCAAGGTGAAAATACTGAAGTGGTTTGCCATTCCCTTTTCCAGTGGACCACATTCTGTCAGACCTCTCCACCATGACCCGCCCGTCTTGGGTTGCCCCGCGGGCACGGCTTAGTTTCCTTGAGTTAGACAACGAACACAATGAACACAAGGCTGTCTTCCTAGTGTGATTAGATTGACTAGTTTTCTGTGATTATGGTTTCAATGTATCTGTCCTCTGATGCCCTCTTTCAACACCTACCGCCTTACTTGGGTTTCTCTTACTTTGGACGTGGGGTATCTCTTCATGGCTGCTCCAGCAAAGCCCAGCCGCTGCTCTTTACCTTGGACAAGTGGTATCTCCTCACTGCCGCCCCTCCTGACCTTGAATGTGGAATAGCTCCTCTAAGCCCTCCTGTGCCTGTGCAGCCTCCGGTCCTTGGATGTAGGATTGCTTCTTCCGGCCACTGCCCCTGACCCCGGACATGGGGTAACTTCTCCTGGCCGCCGCCCCTGACCTCGGACTTGGGGTAACTCCTCTTGGCCGCTGCCCCTCGGGCATGGGGTCCTCCCGGCTTCTGCCCCTGGCCTCAGACGTGGGGTAGCTCCTCTCGCCCGAGCTCTGTGTGCAGTCACAGCTGCCTGCACTCTGGATCTTCCATACATTTATATATTTTAAGAACATTTAGCTAAGTCCACATTATACTATTTATTAGCTAGTTTACTTATTATTTCATGTATTATTTATATATTTTATCCTGACTTTATGCAAATATGTTAAGAAACTGTGTCAAAATGTGTAAACACACACACACACACAAAAGTCTTTTACCAATTTTGTTGCTGATATTTCTGTGTCTAGTATATAGCAAGTGCATGATAGATCCTTATGTAATTGAATTCATGGAAATTTTAAGAGGCCTGATTAAAAGCTATAATTTATGTCATGTATTGTACACCATTTAATATCTAAATAACTACTCTGAAAGAAAAATTTAGGTAGAGCTGATAGTTTAAAATATGTTTTTCTTTCATTTTAAATGCAGTGACAAGATCGGCCCATAATCCCTAAAATCAATACCTACAAATGTGTACACTTTTAACAAATAAGTCAATCCAACTGCAATGTATGCCTAATTCATAGTATGATAGTTTGGACATCATCAAAAAGAAAAACCTCAGCACTGCTTAGTCATGGGATATACAATTTAAGTCTAACTCCCTAGCTTCTAAACTGTACACTACCACTTCTTTCACAATGGAGAAGTGAAATGGGGGGTATAATTCTATAATAATTTTAAATGTGCTAACAGTAAAACAGTTTTCTGAAAAGAATATAAAATGGGCTGATCTGACAGGTAAAGAGTTTAGAAGGCACCACGTCCATTCTCACAACAGAATAAAGCTGAGAAAATCTGAAAACCAGTAATTCTTCTTTCATCTATGAGAGAATTGGGATCACGGGGAAAAGTACCGCCCTGAAAACTGGAGAGATGGGTGAACTCAGAAAATCACAGCTTACAGAGGGAGCAGATACCCACAAATGAAGCCGGTATCAAAAGGATCCCTAAATGGACTGCCGCAATTTCATGAGCACTACTTCTAGAAATCTCACCAGGCTCTCATTGTGAAAAGTGGAGAACTGTCCCCTCGTGCTTCTGGCAGGGGAACGGGAGAAATACCACTTTTGAAATATGTCCAGAGCACCTATTCTTCACTGCAAATGTCTCTTTCTAAGGAAACTATTTTTCCAGAGCCTGGCAAGTCTGATTTTGTTGTTGCTTCATTGCTAAGTCATGCCTGACTCTTTGTGACCCCTTGGACTGTAGCCCGCCAGGCTCCTCTTTCCATGGGATTCTCTAGGCCAGAATACTGGGTTGCTGGGCCCTCCTCCAGGGGATCTTTTTGACTGAGAGTTCAAATCAGGGTCTGCTGCTCGGCAGGAGGATTCTTTACCACTGAGCCACCAGGGAAGCCCCAAGTTTGATTTTGCCAGAGCCTTAACTGACCAAGGAGAAGAGATATACCCAACTTCAGCCCCCTCAGCCTTCCTGAGTCACATAAGGTAGGGAGGACAAAAAAGTGAAGAGCATGAGCGGAGGTCACAGCCAGGCAGCACAGATTCCTCCAAAGAATGAAAGCTATCAGTGGAATTACAGATGCCTCCTCTCCCCTGACACTTCACCATCACATTAACTGGGATCCTTTATAATAATGAGGGGTTCCAGCTGAAAGAATTGCGAGACTTGTTCCTACTTTAAGAGAGATTGTCATATCGAGTGAAATAAGACAAAGACACACATCATATGATATCACTTATATGTGGCATCTAACAGTGGAATAAAAGGGGTATAACGGATAAGTGGTGAAAACAAAGGAAAGGAGGAAACATTTCAATACAAACAGACTGGAGAAGAGAAAAAAAAAAAAATCTTTCCTACACAAATGTTACCCGATTGTGAGATAGAATGAAAATACTGGAGGGAAAGTGACTCCAGAAGGACACTTAAGAAACTCCAGTGCATCATGGGAAAATATCTTTTTGATGACACTTGAGACTTTACCTAATGGCAAGATGGCAGCTACTAAGAAGCTGATCTGCCTTTGACAGTGATTTACTTCAGCACTGCAACTAGAGAGGAAGTGTCTTAGGTGGAAAGAACAAACATAAATGTGTGTGGACGAGGCTCCCCTTTCAGCTCTCCCATTGCACGATGGTTGAGCACTGTGACTGGTGGGCACCAAGGGTGTGAGAACCACAGAAGGTAATGATCTGTCTCCCTGTTAAAGGCAGATGTACTTTCCTCTCATATAGTTTATTTCTGAAACAAAAGCATTGTGGATAGTAGATAATCATTGTGTGCTTATCTCCCACTAGTATTATTTTCTAATTTCACAAAAGGAATATATTAGATTCCTGTAATGTTCCATTCATAAGCTAGGCAAAATTCAGAAAAACATCATTGCATAGAATGAATCAGTTCAAAATTCAAGCATATTGAATTGTAAAAATTATTAAAATTTCTCAGTTGTGGGACTGGCTTGATACCTTCTGAGAGAGAGAATGTTTACACCAGAGAAGGCCACTCTTTCAATCTTACATCCACAAAAACATATTTTTTTTGGCTACAGGAAGGTACCTTGTTTCAGCTTCTTTAGCTAAGTTCTCTCAGATCTGATGATCTTTGTGATAGACTGCTACGGTGGAAATAGCATTCAACTTTTCCCTTGAGCTGAACTGACAGACAAAGTAGAACTATTTTTCTCAGAGAGTTGGTAGAGGATATATTGTTTTACCTCTCCTCACTCCTGGATGCAATTTTAAAGAAAGATTGCCCCATTTTAATGTTCAACAGTCTGAAGAAATTTCATGGTCAGGGAATAATAATTTTCTCAACAAAATTTAGCCCCTCGATACCATTTGGCTGTATGCCAACATGTAAACATTCAGATCCACCTCCTTAGAAAATTGTTTTAATGTAGCTTCACCATCTAATAAAAGAGATAAGAATGCAGCTTGTGAATAGAGCAGAAAGGCTTAGCTCATTTCATATTTTTTTTTAAAGATTGCTCCTGCCTGACTGATTTACCTAGGAACTTTATCAAGGGCAACTGGAATTGTCGCCTGATTTATATTAATGGAAACCGAAGGGACTGAAGTAATTTGTGAACAGTTATGTGTGAAGATAGAGCTGTAACTACAAGTGGTCACCTTGCCCTGAAACTATACAGTCCTTCCAGCCACTGGGTTATGTAATGGCTCTAACGAGGGGAGTCTATGAAAATGGAGCGTCGTAGAGTGTGGGAGGATCACCCATCAAAAAAAATTAACCATTTTGATGGAAACTTTCCTTTTTATAACTGGATGTCCCTGAGATATTTGGATGATGTAAATACAGCTTTGAAAATACAATTTCTCCAGACTAGTGCAGCACGGTTTAGAGCAGAAGCTGCCAAATGGCCTCGTGCTGGGTTGTGTGGGTCAGCAGTCATATTTTCCTCACACAGCAGTAAGTGGGCAGAGAAACCAAAGGCAGTCTCAGAAAACACAACCACAGCACACATCCAGCTGGCACACACTAGAATGGCCTCCCAGGGTTTATGGCCTGTTCTCTTCTGATTATTAATCTGGTGTCTATTCTGGTGGTCAGTGTCTATGTTCTATCAGCTAATGGATAGACTGAAGATCACTGCATATAATAATATAACCTAAGATAATGAGATTAATAATACAGGAAATGGAATCTGGAGGAATATTAAACATGAACAAAAATTGTTAAATGAAGTAAACTTAGATGAATCAGTGGCTTTCAACAGAACATATTGTATAGCTTTGAATTTCCAGAGAAGCTTACAAACATTGGAAGGTAGCATCACGTTTGAGCTAATGGACTGCAAAGCCTCAACTGTTGGCTGCTTTGCTGTTATAACACTTCAGGCTGCTGCTGCTAAATCGCTTCAGTCATGTCAGACTCTGTGAGACCCCATAGATGGCAGCCCACCAGGCTCCCCTGTCCCTGGGATTCTCCAAGCAAGAACACTGGAGTGGGTTGCCATTTCCTTCCCCAATGCATGAAAGTGAAAAGTGAAAGTGAAGTCACTCAGTTCTGTCTGACTCTTAGCGAATCCATGGACTGCAGCCTACCAGGCTCCTCCGTCCATGGGATTTTCCAGGCAAGAGTACTGGAGTGGGTTGCCACTGCCTTCTCCATCTTTTAGTCCAGTGGTCCTCATTTACTGTGCATTTAAGAATAATCTGGTGAATTTTAAAAACATCTGACACACAAGTCCAGCTGCAGATCAATTTAACAACAGTCTATTGAGAGTGAGGAACAATGTTAAGTAATTTTAAGAGTTGCCCATGTCATTATAACTATGGCTTTTGAAACAAGCCTAATTCTTAATTTTGAAACAAGTCTAATTCTTAATTTTAAGATCATGTCTGAGTATTGTCATTAGTTACTATCCTGGGCTGAACTGTGTCCTCGCAAAATTCACGTTAAAATCCTAACCCACAGACAGGACTTCCCTAGCAGTCCAGTGGTTGGGACTCCATGATCCCAGTGCAAAGGGCACAGGTTTGATCCCTGGTCAGGGAACTAAGATCCCACATGTCACATGTGTGTGCTAAATCTTGTCAGGCATGTCAGACTCTTTTGTGAGCCCGTGGACTATAGCCTGCTGGGCTCCTCTGTTGGAGTGGGGTGCCATTTCTTCCTCCAAGGGATCTTCCAACTCAGGGATCAAATATGCATTTTTTTATTCTCCTGTATCAGCAGCCAGGTTTTTATTACTATTGCCACTTCAGAAGTCACATGCCACATGGTGTGGCCAAAAATAAATAAATGAAAGCCAAAAATAAGAAAATAAAATCCTAACCTCCAGTACTTAAGACTTTGGCGTTATTTGGAAATCGTCACTGCAGAGGTAATTAATTAAGAGGTCGTACTAGAGGATGGTGGGCCGCTGTGTGCTCAGGCTTTCAGTCATGCCTCACTCTTTATCACCCCACGGACTGTAGCCTGCAAGGCTCCTCTGTTCATACGGCTCTATAGGCCAGAAGGCTGGAGGGTTGCCATTTGCTTCTCCGGGGGATCTTCCTGACCCTGGCTGGGATCAAACCCACCTCTCTTGCGTCTCCTGCATCGGCAGGCAGATTCTTTGCAACTGCGCCACCAAGTGGGGAAACTTAGACATAGAAACATATTGGGAGAACACCAGGTACGATGGAGGCAGCGATCAGGGAGACGCAGCAGAAACCAAGAACAGCCAAGGAAGGAAGGAAGTGAAGTCGCTCAGTCGTATCCGACTCTTTTCGAAACGCCCGGACTGTAGCCCACCAGGCTTCTCCATCTTTGGGATTCTCCAGACAAGAATACTGGAGTGGGTTGCCATTTCCTTCTCCAGGGGATCTTCCCGACCCAGGAATCGAACCCAGGTCTCCCGCATTACAGGCAGTCACTTTAACCTCTGAGCCACCAGGGAAGCCCCAAGAACAGCCAAGGCTGCCAGATAAGCCAGCAGAAAGTAGGAGAGATGACGGGGACGGAGCCTCCTTCACAGCCTCAAAAGGAACACCTTGACCTTGGACCTCTGGTCTCTAGAACCTTGGGACAAGCGATCTCTCTGGTTTAAGCCAGCCGGTTTGTTAGGGCAGCCCTTGTAAACGCATACAGCTAAGGGTGCAATCCGTACTTTAGCTGAACTCTAAGTCGAGCTTTCTTCCTACGCACAATGAGTATGTCAAGTGTACGGATCACTGAATTCCTCTCCCGGGTTTTCTTTGTATGATCAGAGAACCTTCTGCGGTCTCTTTCTTTCCCATAGCAAGGTAAACTAGCTTATCGTCTTTCTTAGCTTTCCTTTCAGTTTCTTTCACTAGAATAGCGTTCATTTATGTTCAAGCAGTACAAGAAATCTGTGGTCATCAGGGAAAGGTGTTCTTTATGTATGTTTCTCTAATCCTTTAATTAACACCGACAGAAGAAATAAACTTCTTCAAATATGTTGACTGTGCAGTCAGGTATTACTATGCTTTAAGCTTCCCATCAGGATTTATTCCAGTCACCTCAGTTGAGGTCTAGGAATATGTTGGAAATACCCCATTCCAATACATATTATATCATGGTGCTTATTTTATTGTCTGGGGGAATAATTCTCATGGAGGCACTGCTGGGAAACCAGTCCTTTCACAGAGGAAAAATATACACTTACTCTTGGTGTAGGAAATAACATGAGGAAGAGGATTCTAGATACATCTTTTCTACTACAGGAGTTCTTAGTTAATTCAATCATCAGACTCCAAGGCTCAAAATAAGAACAGGGAACCAAAGAGAACTGAATAATGGCAGAGGTTGGCAACATCAACAGCAGCATGGAGTGGATGGAGTGTGTAAAATCTTTGTGGAAAGAGAATAGAATATTTAACAATAGAAGCAGGAGGGGAAGAGAAAATATTGCCTATAAGGTCATACAGACAAGACAGAATAATCAAATGCCTGGGGTAAACAAGGATGGTAAAAAGAAAAGTTATGAAGGAAAAAAAAATACAAGATGCTGCTGAAAATATCACCATGGTTTCACAGGAATAGGTATGAAAATAGGTCGATGATGATGAATCTTAGAGATTCTTAAGTTAGAGAAAAATAATAAAGGTGAGAATATAACATAAAACACTGACTCAGTCATTCCTCACTAAAGATTTGATTTAGTCATGATAGCACGTGCATTCTCAAATAAATCTCTGTTCTTACTAAGCTGAACTTTAATGACCTGAAAATATATTAGCACCATCAAAAATGCTTGAATCTACACACTATACATGGGACCCTGTAGGCACTGTTACTGAGGTGTTATTACCTGTCCTATGGGAGGGGAAGGAGGAAGTTTCATATATTGGCATTTGAAACTATAATTTTCACTGGCTTTCTATGCTCTTCACTGAAATTCATTTCTTAGTAAAATTCAGACTTTTTATTTGGCCTGTAGCTTTATATGCTATTACAGAGTTCTACAGAAAAGACTTCTTCTTCTTTTTTTTGAGAATATATAATTGATGCAGTTCACTGAACACTTCTGATTCTTCTCCCATCTGGGTATTATGTGGGGTTTCAATTACCAGCCCCCTTGAAATTAAGTGCTGTCAATTGCTTTGCTTTAGACAGTATCATAAGTGTGGTCACGTTGCAATGGAAGTGCTAAGTGCCAGAGGAAAATTCACCGTCGTCTTTCTTTGCCTTGATAATCACGGAAGGATTGGGGGGGGGGGTGGTTTAGTTACTAAGTTGTGTCTGACTCTTGCAACTGCATGGGCTGTAGCCTGTCACGTTCCTCTGTCCATGGGATTTCCCGGGCAAGAACACTGGAGTGGGTTGCCATTTCCTGCTCCATATGGAAGGATATATTAAGATAAACTCTAGCCTGGGTTCCTGATGACTACAATGAGGAACAAATTCCTTACTGCTGCCTGCACCCAGTCATCTATGATGGGCAGGTAACGTAAACAAAATTGTAAATATTTGTTGTTTTAAGCCACTGAAGCTGTAGGATAGTCTGTTACTTCAGTATAACATATCTTATATTGATAGGTAGGAAGGCTATAACACATTTTATCATCTTAAAATAATTGAAAACATTAAGATCTAAGAACAATAATTTCTACACAAAAGCAATTAATAGTGAATTCTCTTTTAACACATCGTTAAAGGAAAAGCAAAAACAAAAACAAACAAAACCAAAATAAAACTTACTTATCCATATGAATTTGTGACTTTGCTCTGGAAGAGTGTTATTTGTCTTAGACAGAATTAAAATGAGTGGATTTTAAAGCATTCTGAGAAATCAAAGAAATTTAAAATTTTTTATTGCACAAATTTAGAATTCTTGTCCTCTCTTTTGCTCTTACTCTCTCTCTCCTCTCCTTCCTTCTCTCTTCTCTCTCAAAAGAACCCATTTCCTAGAATAAAATTTAGGGTCACTTCTTATTCTGTATAAATAGATTCACAGACCCATTTGAATTTAATAACCTTATGGAATCCCTACAGTGTCCTAAGTAATCTGTCATCCTTACATGTTGACTTATATTCTCTAGCCATTCTAAAATGACTGGTACTATTGTATGCAGTGGGCATAAAGCCAATATGCCTAACAGCTAAAGTCAGTACAATGTCACATTTATGTGAAAACCCGGCAGACATTCAAATCCATTGGAAAGGATTTTAAATCTTTTCTGAATTATGTCCAAAAAGTGATAGAGAAAAAAATCACAATAATGAAACACAGCTACTCTAATGCTATCTTTCCACTGGCTGCTACCACCTCCTATGGCAAAATGGCTATTTCTTAGTCTTGCAAATCATTCCTCATTAGTCTCTCATAAAATTGAGCCCATTTCTATGTTTCTCAGTCCTTTCCTTTTAACTGTCTTTACCAGATCTTAATTTTATTCAATTAGTAAGCTTCCATTTTGGAACTCCTTTTAATACTTTTCCCCATCTCTTACCTACATGAACACAAATAATGGTCCAAAAGTTGATCAGACAGAAGAAATACAATAATATGATGAGAAAATGTTTATGGCTATTAAAGTACATAGTTCAGTTCAGTTCAGTTCAGTCGCTCAGTCGTGTCTGACTCTTTGCGACCCCATGAATCGCAGCACGCCAGGCCCCCCTGTCCATCACCATCTCCCGGAGTTCACCCAAACCCACGTCCATAGAGTCAGTGATGCCATCCAGCCATCTCATCCTCGGTCGTCCCCTTCTCCTCCTGCCCCCAATCCCTCCCAGCATCAGAGTCTTTTCCAAAGAGACAACTCTTTGCATGAGGTGGCCAAAGTACTGGAGCTTCAGCTTTAGCATCATTCCTTCCAAAGAAATCCCAGGGCTAATCTTCAGAATGGACTGGCTGGATCTCCTTGCAGTCCAAGCGACTCTCAACAGTCTTCTCCAACACCACAGTTCAAACGCATCAATTCTTTGGCGCTCAGCTTTCTTCACAGTCCAACTCTCACATCCATACATGACCACAGGAAAAACCATAGCCTTGCCTAGATGGACCTTAGTCGGCAAAGTAATGTCTCTGGTTTTGAGTATACTATCTAGGATGGTCATAACTTTTCTTCCTTCCAAGGAGTAAGCATCTTTTAATTTCATGGCTGCAATCACCATCTGCAGTGATTTCAGAGCCCCCAAAAATAACGTCTGACACTGTTTCTACTGTTTCCCCATCTATTTCCCAGGAAGTGATGGGACCAGATGCCATGATCTTCGTTTTCTGAATGTTGAGCTTTAAGCCAACTTTTTCTCTCTCCTCTTTCACTTTCATCAAGAGGCTTTTGAGTTCCTCTTCACTTTCTGCCATAAGGGTGGTGTCATCTGCATATCTGAGGTTATTGATATTTCTCCCGGCAATCTTGATTCCACCTTGTGTTTCTTCCAGTCCAGCGTTTCTCATGATGTACTCTACATATAGGTTAAATAAGCAGGGTGACAATATACAGCCTTGACGTACTCCTTTTCCTATTTGGAACCAGTCTGTTGTTCCATGTCCAGTTCTAACTGTTGCTTCCTGACCTGCATACAGATTTCTCAAGAGGCAGGTTAGGTGGTCTGGTATTCCCATCTCTTTCAGAATTTTCCACAGTTTATTGTGATCTACACAGTCAAAGGCTTTGGCATAGTCAATAAAGCAGAAATAGATGTTTTTCTGAAACTCTCTTGCTTTATAAGCAAATGGTAATTGCATACAACACAAATAATGTACTTATAAAATATTGGGATGGCCAAAAATTTCATTTGAGTTTTTTCATTTTACAGAAAAGCCCAAATGAACTTTTGGCCCACCCAATATAACATTAGCCTACAATGTAAATTGAAATACTTCTCACTTTATATTTAGATTTAAATATTAAATTATATACACAATGCTCTATTTATTTGCTGTAAATTTGCTTCTCTTCTATCATGCAAAGAATTGACTCATTGGAAAAGACTCTGATGCTGGGAGGGATTGGGGGCAGGAGGAGAAGGGGATGACAGAGGATGAGATGGCTGGATGGCATCACGAACTCGATGGACGTGAGTCTGAGTGAACTCCGGGAGTTGGTGATGGACAGGGAGGCCTGGCGTGCTGCGATTCATGGGGTCACAAAGAGTCAGACACGACTGAGCGACTGAACTGAGCTGAACTGAACTGAACTGAGTACCTTTCTATTAACACCACCTGTGTATGTCTTGAATAAATGGGGAAATTTGTCAGGCTTCTAAATTGTTTTCTGAGGCCCCAAAATTATACTGCCACCTTATCACTTTTCTCCTTAGATTTATTGTTTCACTTACTTCCTATGATATTTAGTTTTTAAAATAAAAAGATGGTAGAAAGAACTTTTAACTTCATTTCATTTCTAATAACTAAACTTTGGAATGTGAAAGCACAATATTAACAGGTGATTGCAAGAACTCTAAGTTGAAGTAAGATCACTCTAGAGAAATTTAACATGAACTCTATACGCTTATCCTTTTACGATTTCTACCTAGCGAGCAATTGGCATCTATATTTTCTTCTCTTAGATATTCTGAGAAGCAACCACATGGCAGCATTTCATATTTCACAAACTAAATGACAGTGTAAAAGTAGTTTCCCATAATGGAGGTGCTTTGGGAAGTTGAGAACTATTATGTGACTCATCAGCTTCAGATAATTCAGCCACTAGAGATGAAGGGTAATATCTCTTGTTGAAAGCACAGGTTGAAAGAAGTATTTTCAGTGGAAAACTTTCAGAACCTCTCTGCATAACGTATAGTGCAAAACTGTGGCAGGTTTATACTATGCAGTTCTACATAATGGGTTGTGGGAAAGCAAGTCAACAAGAAACAGTTACAGAAAAAAAAAATAAAGAATGTGCAGGATGGACAGTAGGTTAATTTGGTGACTGAAGCTAATATAATGGCTTTTAGGTACATTAAATGCTTTTTTAATGACCCATAATTAAATGAAGTAGAATAAATCATATCTTAAAGAGAAATCTGATTCTGCTATGTGTTAATTATCACCAAAATGTGGAAGAGTGTTAATTCTTTCTGGCAAATAGAATGTCAGGTACTGAGTCTGGTTTAATTAATACCTTAGTAATTAGAATACTTTATTATACGAGGGAAAACTAATTTACCGTTGTTCAAAGTTAATCTCTAATTCTACAACAGGCAGCTCAAAATGACATTTATTTTTTAATAGTTAATGTTCTGCAAACAATGGTACTCAATAAATGTTTATGACTGCTTAATTTACCTTTTGTTTTTATAAGCATGTGATTGGTCCTTTGCAAAAAGGTGGCACTGGTGAACACTAGTATTGACTCAGATTCAATGTCTTACACTGAAATTTTCCTATCAGTCAGTGTCCTTGTATAGACAGATGATAATTTATGGAGTAGAATAATATAGATAATTGAATAAAGAATAAGTTTGAAAAGAATAGTATTTCCCTTCGGGAGAGAAAATGTAAAAGCTCATTCTGTTGGCAGTACTGAAGGAGACTATAGGCAAGCTTAGCAAAGAGTCTTAGTTAAAGGACAGCCACACTGACTTTTTTTCCCCCTTCTTTTGGATTGTACTTCTGGCAATTTCATGTGGCTTTAGGCAACTCCAAGTTTCTCTTTCCCTCAGACTTTTTCTTTCTTCCACTCTCAATAAAATACAAAAAGTTAAACACAAACAGCCATAATCCTGTTATTTGCAATGTTCTGAAGGGCAGAGGAATACCTGGTTTCTTGCAGTTCAGCAGTCCACACAGCACGTTACGTGTAACTATTGGCACATTCAGGTAGTATGTAGCAGACCAGTGATTTGTAGTTTGGGAGGCTGTTTTAATGGGAATTGAATTGTAAGTGCAACTGCCATGAAATAGTTTGAATTGTAACATTGATGAAAATGTGTTTGCTAAGTGATTCCCTAAATTACTTTATGGAGTATAAAGCATCTGCATTTAGCAAGATTCTATTTGGCTGAAAAATAAACATTTATAAACCACCAGCTTTCATGTCTGATGACAATAATGTACTGGAAAACTTGAAATTGCATGGCAATCTAAATATGCTTTCTCTTAAAAAGCAAATAGTACTGTTAGTATATGACATATTAGATTGTACTGTTTAAAGGGTAAATTCTTCCAGAAGATATATAAATGTCGTGGTATACATTCCCACTTACAAAACCAAATGATAAACAGCACTATGATAGATGCTGGGTTATGAGAAGGTCGATTTTGAAAATAAAGAACAGTTTTACAAAATCATAAACAATAGTGAAACATCATTCCTTGATTTCCTCAAAAAATGAATAAAATATTCAATACCAAATCAGTTTTGTTCAGTAATTTTACATTGCTGGTCCAGCAAACAATAAATTTAGAATAATGCAAAGCAGATGTTTGCTTCAAGAGTCCATGGATACTATACTTATGAAGGTATTTGAGAAACAATAGAAAATTCAACCAGGTGCTTCTTACCACAGGAAATTAAAGTAATACAATAATCAGTGTACTGTAATCAGACCCAGTGGAGATCAGGCTTACAGAGGTGTACAAATATATTAGTATAAAATAGCTAAGCAAAAAACATTTCATGAGCTATTTGCACATTTCTGTAAGTTACCATCCACATAATCTGTTTGAAGGAAATGTGACTTTATATAGCGTGCATCAGAGACTGTCTCTCTTTAATCGAGTTCGATCCTACTCATATAGCTTATAAGTTCCTCCTTCAATTTAAGCAGTAAAATTATTTTGATATTTTTTAAATCATAAAACTTTTAGAACAATGTAACCATTAGAATAATATTTTGGCATTTTTTATTTTAGTAGATGCAAGCACTGTTAATTCAAATATTTATTGCTTATATGTAAGTAGTACCACCAACAACAGAAGGAGAACAGAAGCAATGTATTGCCATTAGATTTACAGTCAAGGATATATCCTTGACTCATTATTCAAAGACATTAGTGATCATTTGATTAACATATATTAATTTTTTTGAAAAAAAATCCACATATATATCTTATGTCAGCATAGATTCATAAATTCCTGCAGGTTCTTCAATGGAAAGAAGGTATTTGTCCTAAGGCATGACTAATGGCTTGATATGAATTTCAGTATTTCATAACATTTTCAATGACTTAAGGCTATTCAACATATAAAATATCAAATGAATCTGTCTTAGAAAAATCATATTGCTGTATTAGAAAGTATACTTCCTTTCCCATAATATTAAGCAAGATATTTGACTTCTTGTATTAATAGTTAACATTACTCATTACTTGCCTGATTATTTACATGTTACCTGATAGAATAATACCTAACTAATGTCTGTAGTTGACACAATATTTACCTCATTCATTTCTGAATTTCTTAAGATCCTTTTAATTCTCAGTCTCTTCACTGTCAGTCAAACTGAAGCATTTCCTTCATAATAAAGTTATCTTGCTACTTATAGCATATAAATGATTTTAAAATTTCACTGTTAAAAACACAAATCTCTGGAATTGCAGCAAAGGATGATAGGAATTAAAAAGCACAGGCCTGGAAGGTCTTTGTGAACAGTAGGCTGAAGCAAAAGAGCTAATCACCAGATTAAGGTTTTTGAGAAATACTCAAAGATAACAGGTGTATAATTATAGAAAACCATGTTCATACACTGTTAAGGAATTTCCTTCAACATATTGTGTTCTATGCTCAGTAACTGACAAAAAACTAGGCGTTATACAATTTAAAACATTTATTCATAGGAAACTGATGCTAAGAGAGATAATCTGTCTGTGGTCACACAGCTAATGAACAGATTTAAGTATTTTTACTTCTGGTATTTTTGTAATGTAAACAACATGATATATGGGTGTCATCTACTAAAATGCTTCCCTCATAGCGGTAAAGACTCCGCCTGCAATGCAAGAGATCCTGATTCAATTCCTGGACCGGGAAGATCCTGTGGAGAAGGGATAGGCTACCCACTCCAGTGTTCTTGAGCTTCACTGGTAGCTCAGCTGGTAAAGAATCCGCTTGCAATGTGAGAGACCTGGGTTTGATCCCTGGGTCGGGACGATCCCCTGGAGAAGGGATAGGCTCCTGTATCCTGGCCTGGAGAAGTCCATGGACTGCATAGTCCATTGGGTCACAAAGAGTTGGATAGGACTGAGTGACTTTCACTTTCATTTTCTACTAAAATATACTAATATGGCGTCAGCAAGATTTCAGTTAGACCTACTGTACAAAAGTATCAAATTGATAACCAATTCCTATAGGTACAAAAAGGGATATATACATAAAAGGCCTTAAATAACTTCTTCCCATTTCAAACCATTTTCCCAGTTCTTGACATTTGTCACAAAGTATTTCACAGGTGTATAAAAAGACACATGTACATGGATGCACACTACAATAAGTAACTGTCTATGTGGTGATCTGTAGAGCACAGTTCATTTCTAGAAATTGTTCCCTGTGGTCTTTCACATCTACATAAATCCTGTGGGTATGCTGTTATTATGCAATGCCAGTCCCTGGGCCAGAGGTTGTCAACTGACTGAAGCCTGATCAGTTAAAGCTCTATACTTGTATACTTTGCCTTAGAACTGGATAAAAGGAGTTGAGAGGTTGTATGTGTGTGTGTGCGAGTGCACATGTACACACAGTTGTGCACAGGTGCACATGTGTGTTTGTGTCTGGGTATGGCACTGAGAAGTACAGCTTGGCTGTTGTCAAGGGCCATTTTCTTGTGAATTTGCAAAGTGGTGAAGACAGTGTGTGTCCCAAGAAAATGAAGTTTATACACATAAAGAAGCAACTGAAGTTAAAAAAGGAAAAGCAGCAGATCACACACACTCACACACACACACACACGAGTGTGTGTTTGAGAGAAAGAGAGAGGAGAGGGAGGAAGAGAGGCCCTTGAAGAATGAGTTCCTCATTCCATTTATTCATTGCTGCATATTCCTGTGCTTTGGATTTTCAATTCTTCTTTAATTTAACAAAGTACTCTAGTACTCACCAAACAAATCACCCTTTTCTCCAAGCTAGCTTGGGATAGGCTTCCATGATTCACAACTAGTAGTTCTAACTAACACAAAATTTTCCTATTAGTAATGAAGGCACATTCTAGTGATATATAAATTACAATGCAATCATTATAATGGGTTTTCTGCAACCATTAAAAGTCATGCTTTGAACATTATTTAACAAACTGTGAAACTCCTCTAATTATAATACCAAGTGAAACAAAGTGAGATGCAAACAGCATATAGACTGTAATTCCCTTTGAAACTCTAAAGTTAAAAAAAAAAAAAATTTACAAAGACCAAAAGAAACTCACCAAATCATTAAAAGTGGTTATTTTAGGTATCACAATTACGGTTAATGTTGATGTTATTCTTTTGGTTTGGAACAGTTAATATATTTTTGCGCAAAAAGCAAAATAATAAGCAGTATTTAAATTGTATCTCTGATTAAAAGAAATTTATTCTTTACAAAGGCACATTAGAAGAGCTGGATCAAGGTGGTGCAGTAGCAAGATCGCCAGCTCACCTACTCCTACAGAACTACAACGGCATATACAGTAACTTTGTATGGGAACAAACTGAAGACCAGCAAATCAGATTTTCTATATAAAGGAAATGGCAACCCACTCCAGTATTCTTGCCTGGAGAATTCCATGGACAGAGGAGTCTGGCAGGCTATAGTCCCTGGGGTTGCAAAGAGTCAGACACAACTGAGCGACCTTACATACACACAAGAAATAAATAGGAATGAACACGAACAACACTAAAGAAAGTCATCATCGCAAGGACAGAGAGCAAGAGAATAGGAAAGGAATAGAAAAGAACTACGAAAACAAAGAACAAGATGGCAATAAATACATCAGTTCAGTTTAGTTCAGTCACTCAGTCGTGTCCGACTCTCTGTGACCCCATTAATCGCAGCACACCAGGCCTCCCTGTCCATCACCAACTCCCAGAGTTCACTCAGACTCACGTCCATTGAGTCAGTGGTGCCATCCAGCCATCTCATCCTCTGTCATCCCCTTCTCCTCATGCCCCCAATCCCTCCCAGCATCAGAGTCTTTTCCAATGAGTCAACTCTTTGCATGAGGTGGCCTAAGTACTGAAGTTTCAGCTTTAGCATCATTCCTTCCAAAGAAATCCCAGGGCTGATCTCCTTCAGAATGGACTGGTTGCATCTCCTTGCAATCCAAGGGACTCTCAAGAGTTTTTTCCAACACCACAGTTCAAAAGCATCACTTCTTTGGCACTCAGCCTTCTTCACAGTCCAACTCTCACATCCATACATGACCACAGGAAAAACCATAGCCTTGACTAGACAGACCTTAGTTGGCAAAGTAATGTCTCTGCTTTTGAATATGCTATCTAGGTTGGTCATAACTTTTCTTCCAAGGATTAAGTGTCTTTTAATTTCATGGCCGCAGTCACCATTTGCAGTGATTTCAGAGTCCCCCAAAATAAAGTCTGACATTGTTTCTACTGTTTCCCCATCTATTTCCAATGAAGTTATGGGACCAGATGTCATGATCTTCGTTTTCTGAATGTTGAACTTTAAACCAACTTTTTCACTCTCCTCTTTCACTTTCATCAAGAGGCTTTTTAGTTCCTCTTCATTTTCTGTCATAAGAGTGGTGTCTTCTGCATATCTGAGGTGATTGATATTTCTCCCGGCAATCTTGATTCCAGCTTGTGTTTCTTCCAGTCCAGCGTTTCTCACGATATACCCTGCACATAAGTTAAATAAGCAGGGTGACAATATACAGCCTTGACGTACTCCTTTTCCTATTTGGAACCAGTCTGTTGTTCCATGTCCAGTTCTAACTGTTGCTTCCTGACCTGCATACAGATTTCTCAAGAGGCAGGTTAGGTGGTCTGGTATTCCCATTTCTTTCAGAACTTTCCACAGTTTATTGTGATCCACACAGTCAAAGGCTTTGGCATAGTCAATAAAGCAGAAATAGATGTTTTTCTGGAACTCTCTTGCTTTTTCCATGATCCAGCAGATGTTGACAATTTGATCTCTGGCTCCTCTGCCTTTTCTAAAACCAGCTTGAACATCAGGGAGTTCATGGTTCACATATTGCTGAAGCCTGGCTTGGAGAATTTTGAGCATTACTTTACTAGTGTGTGAGATGAGTGCAATTGTGTGGTAGTTTGAGCATTCTTTGGCATTGCCTTTCTTTGGGATTGGAATGAAAACTCCTTTTCCAGTCCTGTGGCCACTGCTGAGTTTTCCAAATTTGCTGGCATATTGAGTGCAGCACTTTGACAGCATCATCTTTCAGGATTTGAAACAGCTCAACTGGAATTCCATCACCTCCACTAGCTTTGTTCGTAGTGATGCTTCCTAAGGCCCACTTGACTTCACGTTCCAGGATGTCTGGCTGTAGATTAGTGATCACACCATCATGATTATCTGGGTCATGAAGATCTTTCTTGTACAGTTCTTCTGTGTATTCTTGCCACCTCTTCTTAATATCTTCTGCTTCTGTTAGGTCCATACCATTTCTGTCCTTTATTGAGCCCATCTTTGCTTGAAATGTTCCCTTGGTATCTCTAATTTTCTTGAAGAGATCTCTAGTCTTTCCCATTCTGCAATAAACTCATACCTATCAATAATTACTTTAAAGGTGAATGTACTAATGCAATTTACATGGAAATGTACTAAAGGCTCCAATCAAAAGACAGAGTACAATATGCTAATAAGTGACCAAAGTCTTCACTGGAAAAATCAAAGAAGATATCAAAAAATACTTTGATACAAGTAAAAATTAAAACACAGTGATCCAAGATCTATGAGATGCAGCCAAAACAGTTCTAAGAGCAAAGTTTACAGCAATAAAAGCCTATCTCAGGGAGCAAGATACATCTCAAGGACACAACCTAAAGTTAACACCTGAAAGAATTACAAAAATAAAAACAAACAGAACCGCAAGTTAGTAAAAGGAAAGAAATAATAAAGATCATAGCAGAAATAAATGAACTAGAGCAGTGGTCCCAAACCTTTTTGGGACTGGTTTCATGGAACACCAGGGGCAGGGGGTGGCTTTGGGATGATTCAAAGCACAGTACATTTATTGTGCACTTCATTTCTACTATTAAACATTGTAATATATAATTTAAAATTATACAATTGTCACTTGCCACTCACTGGTCGGGTTTCGATATGAGTCTGCAAGCAGATAATTTATTATGGTTTCTGTACAGTTAAACCTCTCTGCTAAAGATAACATGTATTTGCAGCCACTCTCTAGCACCAGCATCACCGTCTCAGCTCCACTTCAGATCTTCAGGAATTAGATTCTCATAAAGAGCATGTGCAGTGAAGTTCACAGGAGGCTTCATGCTCCTGGGAGAATCTAACGCTGCCACTTATCTGACAGGAGGCGGAGCTCAGGCAGTGTTGTGAACAGTGAGGGGGAGCAGCTGTAAATAAATGTGAAACTTTGCATGCTTACCCATTGCTCACCTCCTGCTGGGCAGCTTGGTTCTAAACAGGCCATGGGCCCATGCAGGTTTGTGGCCCAGAGTTGGGGGCCCCTGAAATAGAGAATAAGTAATAATAATTAAAAAAAGATCAGTGAATCTAAGGGTTGCTTCTTTTAAAAGACAACAAAAATCGATAAACCTTTAGCTAGACTCATCAAAAAAATAAGGAAGAGGGCTCAGGTATATAAAAATCAGAAATGAAGTTACAACCAATACTAAAGATACAATACAAAGGCTCATAAAAGACTATTTTGAACAATTATGTACCAATAAAATGGAAAGCACAGAAGAAATGGGCACAGTCTTAGAAATGTGCAATCTCCAAAAACTGAATGGAGAAGAAATAGAAAATACGAACCAGATTAGATTAATCAAAAAAATTCCCAACAAACAAAAAGTTTAGGACCAGATTGTTACAGTTGAGTTCCACTAAAGATTGGAAGGAAAGTTAACACCTATCTTTCTGAAACTATTCCAGAAAATTCAAGAGGAAGGAATATTTATGAATTCATTGTATGAGACCAACGTCACCATAACACCAAACCAAATATGTCACAAAAAACAATTTTACAGACTAATTATCACTGGTGGACATAGATACAAAAGCCTCAATAAAACATTACCAAACCAAATTCAATACATTCAAAGGATTATACACCATGATCAAAAAGACTTATTCCAGGGATGAAAAGTGGTTCCATATCTTCAAATCAATCAACATAAGTCACCACATTAACAAAATGAGCAGTAAAAATGACATGATAAGCTCAGTCATAAAAAGCATTTGATAAATTCGTTATACATTTAGGATAAAACCTCTCAATAAATAGGTTATAGAAGGAATGAATATACCTCAATATAAAGAGGTCATATATGATAAACACACAGGAGGAGGAAATGGTAACCCACTCCAGTATTCTTGTCTGGAGAACCCCATAGACAGAGGAGCCTGGTGGGCTGCAATCTGTGGGGCTGCAAAGAGTTGGACACAACCGAGCGACTAAGCGCATGGTACAACATAGCACCCAATGGTGAAAAGCTGAAAACGTTTCCTCTAAGATCAGGAACAAGACAAGGGTACTCACTCTCACCACTTTTATTCAACAGAGTATCAGAAAGCTTAGCTTCAGCATTCAGACAACACAAAGAAATGAATCAAATTGGAAAGAAAGAAGTACAATGGCTACTTACAAATGACATGATGCTATATTTATAAACACATAAAGTCTCCATCAAAAAATATTAAACCAATAAATGAATGGATTCAATAAAGCTGCAGAATACAAAATCAATATACAGAAAAATGTTGCATTTCTAGACACTAATAACAAATTGTCAGAAAAAAATTTTAAAACAATATATTTATAATTGCATCAAAAAGACTAAAATACCTAGTAATAAATTTAACCAAGGAGGTGAAAGACCTGTATTCTGAAAACTATAAGAACTTGATAAAATAAATTGAGATGACACAAATAAATTCAGTGATATGCCATGCTCATGGGTTCAAAAAATATTGTTAAAATGATCATACTATCCAAAGCAATGTACAGATTCAATGCAATCCCTATCAAAATTCTAATATCAGTTTTCAAGGAACTAGAACAAATAGTCCTAAAATTTGTATGGAACCACAAAAGACCCTGAATAGCCAAAGCAACAGTGAGAAAGAAGAAAAAAGCAGGAGGTACCATGCTCCCTGATTTCAAACTAGTCTACATAGCTAAGTACATAGCTATAGTAATCAAAACTCTATGGTACTGGCACAAAAACAGACATAGATCAATGGAAGAAACTAAAGAGCCCAGAAATAATGCATGCTTATATGGTCAATTAATTTACAAGAAAGAAGCCAATAATATACAGTGGAGAAAAGACATTCTCTTCAACAAATATTGTTGGGAAGCAAGACAGACATGGAAAAGAATGAAATTGGACCACTTTGTTATGCCACGTATAAAAATAAATTAAAAATAGATTAAAGTCTTAAATGTAAGACATGAACCATATAACTCCTAGAAGAAAATATAGGAAGTGTGGTCTCTGACACTGATCATAGTAATATTTTTTTTAAGATCTATCTCCTTGGGAAAAGGCAACAGAAGAAAATGCAAACAAATGAGACTACATTAAACTAAAACATCTTGTGTACAGTAAAAGAAACCATCAACAAAATGTAAAGGCAACCTACTGAGTGGAAGATGATATCCACAAATGATATATCTGACAAGGGGTCAATATCTAGTATATATAAAGAATTCACACAACTCAGCACCAAAAAAACAATCTAAAAATGGGCAGAAGGTATCAACAGACATTTTCCAAGGAATACATACAGGTAATTTACAGACCCATGAAAAGACACTCAACATCTGTAATTGTCAGGGAAATGTAAATAAAAACCACAATGAGATATCACCTTGTACCTGTCAGAAGGGCTATTATTAAAGACCCCCCCCCCCCAAATAAGAAACAAACAAACAAAAAACCTAAACCAAGTACACATTGTCAAGGATGTGGAAAAAAAGGAAACCATCAGGCACTGTAGGTGGGAAGATGAATTGCTGCAGCCACTACAGAAGACAGTATGGAGCTGGCTCAAAATATCAAAAATAGAACTACCATGCTGCTGCTGCCGCTAAGTCGCTTCAGTCGTGTCCGACTCTGTGCAGCCCCGTAGACGGCAGCCCACCAGGCTCCGCTTTCCCCGGGATTCTCCAGGCAAGAACACTGGAGAGGGTCGCCATTTCCTTCTCCAATGCAGGAAAATGAAAAGTGAGAGTGAAGTCGCTCAGTCGTGTCTCACTCTTCTCGACCCCGTGGGCTGCAGCCCACCAGGCTCCTCTGTCCATGGGATTTTCCAGGCAAGAGTCCTGGAGTGGGGTGCCATTGCCTTCTCCAAGAACTACCATCAGTTCAGTTCAGTCCAGTCGCTTAGTCATGTCCGACTTAATTCCACTTCTGAGTGCTTATCTGAACAGAACAGAAGAACTAATTCAGAAAGATATATGCATGCCTATGGCCACTGCAGCATTGTTTACGATAGTCAAGAGTGGAAGCAACCTAAGTGCCTCTCAGTAGATGAGTGGATAAAGATGAGGTGTATGTCCACAATGCAGTTTTACTCAGTCATATAAAAAATGAAATCTCCATTTGTAACAATATGGATGGACCTAGAGGGTATTATGCTAAATAAGCCAGACAAAAACAAATACAGTATGATTTCAATTATATGTGGAATTCAAAAACAGTACAAATGAATAAGCATAACAAAACAGGAACATACTCATAGATACAGTCACCAGACTATATGGGGTTTGGGAGGGTGAAATAAATGAAAAGGATTAAGAGTTACAACCTTCCATTTATATAATAAATGTTATGAGGATGTAATGTACAACATAGGGAATGCAGTCAATAGTGTTGCAATAAGTTTATATGGTGACAGATGGTTATTGACATGATAACTCACTCCATGTTGAATACCTGAACTATTATAACATTGTATGTTAACTATATTTCAATACAAAAAAGAAAAAAAAAATACATTTAATTCACTTCATCTCAGTATACCTAATTAAAAAGTTTTGTTTTGCTTTTTGAATCTCTCTATATCTCCTTCCCTGGTAGCTCAGCTGGTAAAGAATCTGCCTCCAATGGAGGAGACCCCGGTTCGATTCCTGGGTTGGGAAGATCCCCTGGAGGGGATCTGGCAACCCACTCCAGTATTCTTGCCTGGAGGATCCGCATGGACAGAGGAGCCTGGTGGGTCACATTTCATGGGGTTTCAAAGAGTTGGACACGACTGAGTGACTAAGCACAGCTGAATCCTCTCCTTACAGAATGAAATATGTGTACATTTCTATACATTTGTTCATTCAAGTATTTGGACTAGATTTAAAACCAATAGCAGAATATCTAAGTCATTAGCAGAATCTTTCATTTATTCAAGTTCTCTTTGCCTATTTTATAATGCTCTTATAGCCTCCAAATACTTCCTCCAGTTTAAGTAATGCAATTCAGAAAATAAAAAATAAACCTAGTTCATGGATTTATGATTATCAGCACCCTAATCTGGCATTTATAAGTATAGCTGAAATTAGTGTTTATTTTTATATACATACGGTGGGTGCCATAAAAACATACAAACAAACAAACAATAAAAAAAAAAAACAGGCACAAAAAAGAGAGGGTATGCATTGTCTCTGCCCAAGAAACAATGAATCACTTTCTCCAGATAAGGATATGAGGATCATGCCCTTGCAAAGAAGCTGTATATCACTGGAAACTTGTCAGTCACAGAGTTAAGCCATAGAATACATTTTTGGAGAGTACTTGAGAAATGCTTAAGAACTTTTAAACAATTTTAATAACTGAGCTGTTCATCACGTGCCTACTATATGCCAAGCTATGTACTGGATGCTTTCAGTACAACTATAAGGGACATATTAACTCCATGTGGGGCATTCTATACTTGTATGAATAGGAAGGCTAAGCAGCTTGCCTAAGCCACCCAGGCAGATAGGATCAGTATTTGGCCTCAAATCAGTTTCAAATCCTGATGTCAATACTGCCTAAGGCCTTTGTAACTCTGTAACAGGGGTCTCACTTCCACTGTGGAAGTGAGAAATAGCTTTAAGGGACTAGATCTGATAGATAGAGTGCCTGATGAACTATGGACAGAGGTTCCTGACATTGTACAGGAGACAGGGATTAAGACCATCCCCATGGAAAAGAAATGCAAAAAAGCAAAATGGCTGTCTGGGGAGGCCTTACAAGTAGCTGTGAAAAGAAGAAAAGGGGAAACCAAAGGAGAAAAGGAAAGATATAAGCATCTGAATGCAGAGTTCCAAAGAATAGTAAGGAGAGATAAGAAAGCCTTCCTCAGTGATCAATGCAAAGAAATAGAGGAAAACAACAGAATGGGAAAGACTAGAGATCTCTTCAAGAAAATTAGAGCTACCAAGGGAACATTTCATGCAAAGATGGGCTCGATAAAGGACAGATGGTATGGACCTAACAGAAGCAGAAGATATTAAGAAGAGGTGGCAAGAATACACAGAAGAACTGTACAAAAAAGATCTTCACAACCAAGATAATCATGATGGTGTGATCACTCACCTAGAGCCAGACATCCTAGAATGTCAAGTCAAGTGGGCCTTAGAAAGCATCACTACGAACAAAGCTAATGGAGGTGATGGAATTCCAGTTAAGCTGTTTCAAATCCTGAAAGATGATGCTGTCAAAGTGCTGCACTCAATATGCCAGCAAATTTGGAAAACTCAGCAGTGGCCACAGGACTGGAAAAGGTCAGTTTTCATTCCAATCCCAAAGAAAGGCAATGCCAAAGAATGCTCAAACTACTGCACAATTGCACTCATCTCACACACTAGTAAAGTAATGCTCAAAATTCTCCAAGCCAGGCTTCAGCAATACGTGAACCATGAACTTCCTGATGTTCAAGCTGGTTTTAGAGAAGGCAGAGGAAGCAGAGATCAAATTGTCAACATCTGCTGGATCATCGAAAAAGCAAGAGAGTTCCAGAAAAATATCTATTTCTGCTTTATTGACAATGCCAAAGCCTTTGACTGTGTGGATCACAATAAACTGTGGAAAATTCTCAAAGAGATGGGAATACCAGACCACCTAACCTGCCTCTTGAGAAATCTGTATGCAGGTCAGGAAGCAACAGTTAGAACTGGACATGGAACAACAGACTGGTTCCAAATAGGAAAAGAAGTACGTCAAGGCTGTATATTGTCACCCTGCTTATTTAACTTCTATGCAGAGTACATCATGAGAAACGCTGAACTGGAAGAAGCACAAGCTGGAATCAAGATTGCCGGGAGAAATATCAATAACCTCAGATATGCAGATGACACCACCCTTATGGCAGAAAGTGAAGAGGAACTCAAAAGCCTCTTGATGAAAGTGAAAGAGGAGAGTGAAAAAGTTGGCTTAAAGCTCAACATTCAAAAAACGAAGATCATGCCATCCAGTCCCATTACTTCATGGGCAATAGATGGGGAAACAGTATCAGACTTCATTTTTTTGGGCTCTGAAATCACTGCAGATGGGGACTGCAGCCATGAAATTAAAAGACGCTTACGCCTTGGAAGAAAAGTTATGACCAACCTAGATAGCATATTCAAAAGCAGAGACATTACTTTGCCAACAAAGGTCCGTCTAGTCAAGGCTATGGTTTTTCCTGTGGTCATGTATGGATGTGAGAGTTGGGCTGTGAAGAAAGCTGAGCAGCTAAGAATTGATGCTTTTGAACTGTGGTGTTGGAGAAGACTCTTGAGAGTCCCTAGGACTGCAGGGAGATCCAACCAGTCGATTCTGAAGGAGATCAGCCCTGGGATTTCTTTGGAAGGAATGATGCTAAAGCTGAAACTCCAGTACTTTGGCCACCTCATGCGAAGAGTTTACTCATTGGAAAAGACTCTGATGCTGGGAGGGATTGGGGACAGGAGGGGAAGGGGACGACCGAGGATGAGATGGCTATATGGCTCCTTGACTCGACTGACATGAGTTTGAGTGAACTCCGGGAGTTTGTGATGGACAGGGAGGCCTGGCGTGCTGCGATTCATGGGGTCGCAAATAGTCGGAAACGACTGAGCAACTGAAGTGAACTGAACAGAGGTCTACAGCCCTGAGCATGTAGTACATTCTGATCCAACTCAATGTGCTAGGACTGGATTATCACACCTTCATGAAGTTTGTTTCTGAGTGTCCAGGGAAGTTATGAGTGTCACAGTCTATCAATCACTGGATTTGTAACTGCAGTGCAAACGTGCAGAAAGGCTGAAGCTTGAATGCCCAGTGACAACTGAGTAAGTCCATGGGGTGGGATGGGAACACCAATCCGGCAGTGCACTGAGAGATAACAAGGCTCAAGATACTGTATTAAATATTTAAGTTAACCAATTTAATAGTGAAAACAGCCCTCTAACGTAGTTACTACTATCATCAGCTTCATGCTACACACAGTTCTGGAAACTAAGAACCACAAGAGGAAATCAGCTCTGTCTGGGGTCACACAGCAAATAGTGGAAGTAGGGTCTGAATTCAGACATTACAGCTTCCCTCTTAACTAACACACTGCACCATTCATAACTACCTGCCCAGCACACCAGAGAAGCCCATTTAGTAGATATTTCAAATATCTATTTCAATAGATTTTACATCTATTGTAATAGATGTATTACGATCCCAATACATTCTGAGTCTACTTTCAAATATTTCTCCTGTCATTGTTACTTTGGGGTGTGTTTGGTTTGTTTTTGATTTTGTGGGTTTATGGCTTAAAATTCCTTTTTTATTGTCTTACATGTTGAGCTTTGGAGGAAGCAAATATAAATAAGTGTATCCTTCCCGTCTTCAATGAGAAACTTAACTTTTAAGATCAAACATTATGGGAAGGAAATATAGGTAATCAGAGGATAAGAGAAATGAAAAAAAAATTCTGGTGAGGAAGAAAAAATAAACTCAGCACAATTTATCTAGTTTGTCTGAGTATAAACAGAAACTGTTAGCATAGCAAGATTCTTATTCCTGAACTGCAAGTTCTGAGACTTTCGAGTAATTTAATTAGCCAAAATAGAAAGTATGGAAAAGATAAAATTTTAACAAACAATAAAAATTATCAAAAATGCAAATAACTATAGTTTGCACTCTTTGCAGATGTTATGAAATTGCATTTTTCTGTTTGCGCTGCATTTTCTCAAATGGAAAATCACCAAATAAGAAATGCTGACAGCTACTCTAGATATTAGATGAACTGGTGCAAGATATACAATGGTTGTTATTTTAGTGTATCCAAAATACATTCAAAATGAACTAGAAACCAGGGAAAAGGAATTATTTTAAAATTTGGAAAAGAAACTGTTAAGGGAACTATTTCAAAATATTTCTAATCTCTAAAAGAAACATTTTAATCCTAATAGGCAAAACTGTTTTTAATCCCATTTTTAATTTTCCTTTGTATACACGGCCTCTTAATAGTAATCAATCTTAAGCACATAACAGAAATGGTACTTTGCTTGTCAAAATTTAATAACAATTTTACTATGTGTAATAATTTTGGCTCACCACTTCTTTTTAGATGTTGTGTTAAGTTCCTTTCTCTAGTAAATGATGTAGAATATTTCACATTATCCATTTTAACAGAAGATGTAAAACCATTAACTTAAATATCTTACTCCTGTTTCCAATATAATTTAAGCTCTCCTTCCTCAAAATAAAAATGTTCTTTTTTCACTTCATAAAAATTATATTTTCCATCATACCAAAGTGCCCCTTGATAAGCCTGATGACTTTTGTAATATTTATTTTGCTCAGTGAGAAAAAATTACTCAGGAATGACCCTTTCCTTAGGAAAAGACTTAACATCTGAACCCCCTCCTCATTCCCTAGACATATGATTTAGGAAATCACAGAGCCTAAATGAAAAGCCTAACTTAGAGCCTTAATGAAAAGAAAATCACTTTCCATATTATATTACCCTTAAAATACATATGTGCAATTGAAGATATTTTTCTTTTATTCCTTGATCTGGGCATCTGCTCCCAAATATATCCTAAGATTTTTGCTTTATGTCTGTATGTTTCGTTTCATAAGAAAGAATTCTTCATGTGGGACTGGTCCCTTGGTGCATCTTGTTATCTACAAATGTAAAGTTCTGCTTTTTTAAAAGAAGAAGCTCTTGGAGAAAATTGAGATAGGGCCTAGTGTATTAGAGGTAGTACATCCATCTCATAAAGAACCTCATCTCTTCCCCAGGAATTCTGGAAAGAGTAGAAAGTACTTTTGTAAGGAAGCAGGTTTCTTTTCTGATTTGCCTAGAATGAGGCATAAGCCGAGCCCTGAATATAAAGGCTAGGGGCATAGAACACACAGGTTTCACATCTGAACCGAAGTCCTGTGATGGCTTTGTCTGTGTTATTACATATACCACGACTCCACAGGACCTAAAAGCCGCTTGTCACATGGTCAACCCTTATAAAATTTGACATTTAAATAAAAATTACATCAATTATTGGCCAGTAATGGATCAATTATTTGCTCTTGGGTCTGAGAAATGCAAACAGATAATAGTATATATCTGTTAATCTCAAACTCCCAGTTTTTCCTTTGGTAACTGTAAGTTTGTTTTCTATGTCTGTGAGGCAATTTGTAGTTTTAATCATACAGTTGCTGAACATGTTCTGTTAGATATATAGTTATGTCATGATTTTATTGCTATTGTTTATGATACGTTTTGGTTAGTTTCATTTCCAATTGCTCCTTACAGGTTTGTATAAATATAGTTGCCTTTAAATATTTTATCCTAAGCTTTGCTGGACTCACTGGCTAGTTTTAGGAGCTTTTTGTGGATTCTTTAGAATTTTCTGCATAACAATCATGTTGACTTTAAATGGAGATATTTCTATTTCTTTCCCTAGAAACTGTATGGCTTCTATTTATGTTACTTGACTTATAGCACTAGCTGGTAAACGCAGTACTATGCTGAATAGCAGTGGCAAGGACAGATATCACTGTTTTTTTCCTAAATTTTGTGGAAAAGAAGTGTTTCACCATTACATATAATGTCAAGTATAACATTAGCTGCAGTGCAGGTACTTAATCAGTTTGAGGAAGTTTCCCTCGGTTCCTAATTTGACTTCTGTTCCTCTTGTACATTGCCCTAGGTGAGCCAGTGCTTGTAACTAATTGTACTTTGGAAGGACAGATTTTTTTCCTTAGGTTATATACTATTTGGTTTTCCTGTAAACCTCAGTTACTTAATAAATAGGAAAGTTATAACCTGGCTTTTTCTTACTGTTACATTACAAGTGGTGCCTTTTCGAGTTCTGCTTTTAATTAAATGAAGAATATGTATTTCTCTTAGAAAAAAATAATATTCTAAAATGGCTTACCATGCTGCATACTTACAGTCCTTTTATACCCTTTGTAGTTCCCACAGGTAGATTCCTTGCTCAGGTAAATATCAAAGAAATTCCCCTCAAATTCCATTCTCTTATGGCCCAAGAGTTTGAGCTTACTGTGATACATACCCAAAATCTGAGCCCACATTCCCATATAAAGTTCACCAATATAAATTCTCCCTAAATATAAGCATACGTCTCATTTTTACCTGCAAGTCTACTTCGAACACCAAAATTTGGGTGTGGAAACGCCCTCTCTTACTCCTGTAGCACAGTACCATCATTTCTCTACTCCTTTAACCTAAATAATTCTCTCCACCCATTGGTGAGTACTGAAAACTGAAGACTATGATTCTCCTTCAGGATTTGATATCAGCACTCCTCATAACTGCCAAAGGAAAGATGGAAACCATCCAAGTGTCCATTGAATGATAAATGGATAAATGAAATCTGGTACATTGACACAATGGAATATTATTCAGCCATATAGAGAAATGAATTATTAATACATGTTCCAACATGGATGAACCTTGGAAAAAATATGCTAAGTGAAAGAAGCCAGGAATAAGAGATCACATATCATATGATTCCATTTGAATGAATATCCAGAATAAGCAAAAATCCTCAGAGACAGATTAGTGATTGCGAGAGACTGGGAGAGGTGAGAAGGAAAAGTGATTGTCTACAGGCACAGAGTATTCTTTTCAAGTAATTCTTTCAGAGTAATGGAAAGTTCTAAATCTAGATAGGAGTGATAGTCATACAATATCGTGATTGTAATTCAGTTCAGTTCAGTCGCTCAGTAGTGTCTGATTCTTTGTGTTTGTGTGTGTCTGATTCTTTTTGACCCCATGGATTGCAGCACACCAGGCTTCCCTGTCCATCACCAACACCCAGAGTCTACCCAAACTCAAGTCCATTGAGTCGGTGATGCCATCCAACCATCTCATCCTCTGTCGTCCCTTTCTCCTCCTGCTTTCAATCTTTCCCAGCATCGGGGACTTTTCCAATGAGTCAGCTCTTTGCATCAGGTGGCCAAAGTATTGGAGTTTCAGCTTCAGCATCAGTCCTTCCAATGAATATTCAGGACTGATTTCCTTTAGGATGGACTGGTTGGAGCTCCTTGCAGTCCAAGGGACTCTCAAGAGTCTTCTCTAACACCATAGTTCAAAATCATCAATTCTTCGGTGCTCAGCTTTCTTTATGGTCCAACTCTCACATCCATACATGACCAGTGGAAAAACCATAGCTTTGATTAGACGGATCTTTGTTGGCAAAGTAATGTCTTTGCTTATTAATATGCTATCTAGGTTGGTCATAACTTTCCTTCCAAGGAGTAATCATCTTTTAATTTCGTGGCAGTACTCACCATCTGCAGTGATTTTGGAGCCCCCCAAAATAAAGTCAGCCACTGTTTCCACAGTTTCCCATTCTATTTGCCATGAAGTGATGGGACCAGATGCCATGTTCTTAGTTTTCTGAATGTTGAGCTTTAAGCTGACTTTTTCACTCTCCTCTTTCACTTTCATCAAAGGCTCCTTAGTTCTTCTTTGCTTTCTGCCATAAGGGTGGTGTCATCTGCATATCTGAGGTTATTGATATTTCTCCCAGCAATCTTGATTCCAGCTTGTGTTTCTTCCAGTCCAGCATTTCTCATGATGTACTCTGCATATAAGTTAAATAAGCAGGGTGACAATATACAGCCTTGATGTACTCCTTTTCCTCTTTGAAACAAGTCTGTTGTTCCATGTCCAGTTCTAACTGTTGCTTCCTGACCTGCATACAGATTTCTCAAGAGGCAGGTCAGGTGTTCTGCTATTCCCACCTCTTTCAGAATTTTCCACAGTTTGTTGTGATCCAGACAGTCAAAGCCTTTGGCACAATCAATAAAGCAGAAATCAATGTTTTTCTGGGACTCCTGTTTCTTTGATAAATATAATTAACATTATATTTCGATGAATGTAATTTCATGAATGTAATTTCATTAATATAATTAATGTTACTGAATATTATTCTTTAATATTGTTAAAATGGTAAATTCTAGACTGTATGAATTTTAGCATAATTAAATGTAAGTTAGTTAAGTCGCTCAGTTGTGTCCGACTCTTTGCGACCCTGTGGACTGTAGCCCACCAGGCTCCTCCGTCCATAGGATTCTCCAGGCAAGAACACTGGAGTGGGTTGCCATTTCCTTCTCCAGGGGATCTTCCTGACCCAGGGATCGAATCCAGGTCTCCCACATTAGAGGCAGATGCTTTAACCTCTGAGTCACCAGAGAAGCCCCAATTAAATGTAAAGTTTCATATATATATTCATCCATAGACATGTAACTATATATAGAGAGAGAAAGAGACAATGAGACAGCAAGAAGAGTTTGAATATGTTACTATGGTCCATTTCGTCATTAGAACTGTCTTTGCCCTATCTTCTTGTGTTATGAAATCTTATTTAGATGGCATAGCACTGGTATGCATCTTCCCTGGTGGAAGGAAAGTGGGTTGATATTTCATTTCTATCACTTCTCCACTAAAAACAGAGAGCATAGACTTCAGAAATTAAAGTTCAGCAAATATGACAACTCATAACTAATTTTAATGAAAGCAGATAATTCTCCCTTTAAAATATTTTTACTTGAATTTCATTCTATAATTTGCGATAAAAGTGCAATATGATATTTTGTGAATATTTCTGAAGCATATATGGATCAAAACCATGCTACAGGATTCTGTGTGTCCAGATAAACAACACTTGAGGTCTGTGTGTGTATTTTTTTCATTTCTGGAGGGATGGAACAATGAACAGAGCCTGGGAGGTCATAGTCCCTGGCTACACAGAAGTGTTCACATATTATACAAACCAGCTAGGGACAGACTGCAGTAAAAAATCTTAATATAAACCTCTCTTTGTTTCAGAGTTTATGCAACCATTTCACTAACATTTCTTCAGAACATTTCTTCATTTCTCTCTCCTGCACACTAACATACCGCTGTTTCTCATCTTTTTCTCTAGAAAGATCTTTTCATGTTGTTCCTGATAAAAGTTCAGGAAAGATTATTTGGTAAAATTGCTTGTTTAAAAAACTTGACCTTTCTTCTCTTAGTTAAATTCCTACTTGATGATGGCATTTTCAATTTGATTTTTCATAAAGTAATTGATTTGATGAAGGTTTATATTTGTCTTGATAGAGTGGGAGCACTTAGGATACATATGCACCGAGTGTTCTCTCCTTCTTAAGTATTTAGCATTTCTCTTTAAATTCAGAAAAACGATTCCATATTACCAAATGGCATAAACTTTTCTAAGAGATATTGTGATAAATTAGATATAAATCTTAATTTAACATATCCATATACTAAGAGAAAAATAATCATCTAGTTCATATTAAAGATAGAGAGTTCAATGTCTATGGTTTTGATGGAAGAAGGTTGTATGCAGGTAAGATTTCTCCATGACTCTAAAAAAGGGAGAAAAGGTCATCTCTGAGATGCAGTGCTTTGAGATTACGGTTTAAGTGAGAGACTCAGAATAAAATGCATGTACTCATTTTCATGAGCTGCAAGATGTATAATAGAGAATGGGACAAAATAATATTCACTTTTGCGATTAAGGTAAGAAGCATCCTTGGTGTGTAACTGTCTGCATGAGCGTGATGAGAGCACGTGGTAGGGAGCGTCAGGAGTATAACTGCAATGTTTGGGAGCTTTGCTCTGCCACTGTGATTTGGATTAATTTGCAGCCATGCAGACTAATGTGGCTCAGCTGGTAAAGAGTCAGCCTGCAATGTGTGAGACCTGGGTTCGACCCCTGGGTTGGGAAGAGACCCTGGAGAAGAGAAAGGCTACCCACTCCAGTATTCTGGCCCGGAAAATTCAATGGACTGTATACTCCATGGGGTCGCAAAGAGTCAGACATGACTGAATGACTTTGACTTCATGCAGACTAAAACTTCCTCTTCCTTTTCCTCAGCTTCTGGCTGTCTCTTTATTCTCTTCCTTGTTCCTGCGCATGTGTTTGTAACAAAGTTGCTGCAGAATTGGTATTGTGGTTCCAAATATTGAAAATGATGAAATATGGTCAAGAACGCTTGGAATCCCCTGAACCCGTTAATGTGTTACTGCTGGAAGATGTGGAGGGATTCTGTTCTGTTGGGTTCAAGGTGGAGAACAAAATAAGCCTAAAGGTTTGTAAGTCTGACATTGTTTTCTCATTATAGTCTTACTACACAGAAGCAATTCATTTTAAAGAGACTTTTCAGGCAGATTCTCTACTGCTAAAGAATACAGCAGACTGAATATTTCCCTCAGTTCAGTTCAGTTCAGTTCAGTCGCTCAGTTGTGTCCAACTCTTTGTGACCCCATGAATCGCAGCACGCCAGGCCTCCCTGTCCATCACCATCTCCTGGAGTTCACTCAGACTCACGTCCATCGAGTCCGTGATGCCATCCAGCCATCTCATCCTGGGTCGTCTTCTCCTCCTGCCGCCAATCTCTCCCAGCATCAGAGTCTTTTCCAATGAGTCAACTCTTCGCATGAGGTGGCCAAAGTACTAGAGCTCCAGCTTTAGCATCATTCCTTCCAAAGAAATCCCAGGGCTGATCTCCTTCAGAATGGACTGGTTGGATCTCCTTGCAGTCCAAGGGACTCCCAAGAGTCCTCCAACACCACAGTTCAAACGCATCAATTCTTCGGCGCTCAGCTTTCCTCACAGTCCAACTCTCACATCCATACATGACCACAGGAAAAACCATAGCCTTGACTATATGGACCTTAGTCGGCAAAGTAATGTCTCTGTTTTTGAATATACTATCTAGATTGGTCATAACTTTTCTTCCAAGGAGTAAGCGTCTTTTAATTTCATGGCTGCAGTCACCATCTGCAGTGATTTTGGAGCCCCCAAAAATAAAGTCTGACACTGTTTTCACTGTTTCTCCATCTATTTCCCATGAAGTGATGGGACCGAATGCCATGATCTTCGTTTTCTGAATGTTGAGCTTTAAGCCAACTTTTTCACTCTCCTCTTTCATTTTCATCAAGAGGCTTTTTAGCTCCTCTTCACTTTCTGCCATAAGGGTGGTGTCATCTGCATATCTGAGTTTATTGATATTTCTCCTGGCAATCTTGATTCCAGCTTGTGTTTCTTCCAGTCCAGCGTTTCTCATGATGTACTCTGTGTATAAGTTAAATAAGCAGGGTGTCCCTACTACATATTTAACAATATGAAGGATGAGCATTTAAACTTTGGGCAGAATATTCAGGGATTTGTTTCATGTAAATCAAGGTAATCTGCCTTAAATGTTATTTGTCTACACATAGAGAATGAAGTTATATATTTCTTAATAGATACTTTTCTTAGCCTTTAGAAAGAGCTATTTTTTTACATGCTTAAACATATTTAAGCTAAAGATATGTCAGTGACAGTACCTTCAAACAGCTGAGATATTTAAAGAAAATTAATTTTACTGTCATTTTTATTTTACTAGTTTAAAATTTTCTTTTCATATTCAAAGCATTTCATTCCCATGAATTATGACTTTGATGAAAGAGCAGGCATTCAATGTGTGTAACTCATCTTTTCAAATAAATACAAATTCAGAGTTTTTTTTTAAATTTAACCATGGAAGTAACTTGAATTTTAAAAGATTAATTTAGTAGTGGTAGAAGACATCGTATAGGATCAAAAATATGAAATAAAGAAAAAATTGTATAAAGCAGGAAAATGTGAGAGTGTTAGTTGCCCAGTTATGTCCGACTCTTTGAGACCCCATGGACTGTAGCCTGCCCGTCTCCTCTGTCCACGGGATTCTCCAGGCACAAATGCAGGAGTGGGTTGCTATTCCCTGCTCCAGAAGACCTTCCCGACCCAGGGATCAAATCTGGGTTTCCTGCACTGAAGGCAGATTCTTTACCGCTGAGCCACCAAGGAAGCCCAAAAGGAAATTATAAAACAATAATTGTTTGAATTTATGAATAACCTTTGCATTGAGTTAGGAAGCATTTATGATGAACAATTAAACTTAAGGAATATAGCTAAAGTTGTATTTAGAGGATTACATTTAGCCTCAAATGTATATATCATAAAAATGAAATTCAGACTTCAATTTAGTAAGTTCAAAAAGTTAGCAGAGTAAATCCTCCAAAATAGGAAAATATTAAGGCAAAAAGAAGTTAAATATAAATATATTAATATTTTAAAAATAAGGTGAAAATTAAATTAGTTTAGGCAAACTCTGGTAACACCAATCCAAAATGCATACAAAGAAACAAAATAAAGAGTATAAATTGGGATATAGGTGTAAATTCAATAGTAATTAAAGAAGCCACCCTAAGAAAACCTTCAACCTATTATATGTTTAACTTTGGTGAAAAGGAAAATTACAAAAGGAATCAGATTTAACAAAGATTATAAATCAGAAAACAGAGGAATAGCACTTATGATGCTGTTGCATGAATCTCAGCCATACATGGGCTGTACATGAAGCAACTGTACCCATCAAAAGAAGGAAAAGGGTTTAGAATGGAAGCCACTTCAAGAACTATTTAGCAGATAAGCATGATTTGTGAGCAATTGGTCATGTGGAATTAGGAAAAAATAAATGTTGACTTTCAAAATTTTAGCTTTTGGAATTTCTATATGTAGATAGTGGTTTAAAAATTGAACTAGAATATCCAGTAAGATGAATATGATTGTGATGGTATCTTTCTTGTCTGGTGAGAGAGATGGACACAGCCAGGAGATAGGGAAGGTGGTGTGGTCTTCATAAACCAGTTTTGGAGATTAAAGCAAACTATTCAACTATTTCTCAACTGCTCTGTGTCTACTCTTTTCCTTTCCAAATAATCACTGGGATGACCCTGAGGGATGGGATGGGGAGAAAGGTGGGAGGGGGTTTCAGGATGGGGCACACATGTACACCCATGGCTGATTCATGGCAATGTAAGGCGAAACCACCACAAAAATGTAAAGCAATTAGCCTCCAATTAAAATAAATTAATTAATTAAAAAAAAAGTCAGAGGTAGTTATAAAAATATTTAGCTTGTCGTCACTACTGAAGTGTTACTAAAACAAGACTGCAGGGGTAAAGTACCTGTCAAACTGGTGCTCGTAACGGAGGGTCATCAAGCTCTGTATTACTGGGAATCTGTAGGGTCTAGATAAATGTGTGGGATCATCTGCATTGTTTGTGATTATTCCGAAAGCATTGGATGTCCTTGTACGCTAGCTCCAATAAAACAGCAGCTGCCTTTGGAGAAAAAACAAACAAAAAAAATAGCCAAATGCTTCTCCAGATAATCACTGTCGCCATGTTGGCAGTAGGTATTGATTTGACCTCAGGTATCAGGAGTCTTCCCTGGTTACAAATGTTTAAGTAATGAGCACTGACCCAGCCTTAGGCCAATCTGGGATGGCATCTTACTGGACCTCCAGTCGATAAAGTGTTTATATCACTAATCCAATCAAGGTTAAGAATGTTTTCTCCATGATCATGGAAGAAATGTTCTCTGCAGTACACACGCACAAGGAAGCTGTAGATTTTGTTACTGCCAGCGGTCAACTTATGACCACGCAGCACAATAAAGTCAACACATGAGAAAGAGGCAAGGTGAGAAAATTGCAAGCAACTGATCTAGGTCTTTGATTTAATTGGCCTGAAGCCTAAGCTACTGCTAGACTTTCAGTCATGAATCAATAAATCCACGATATTGTTTAGGCAGCCGAACTTTGCTTCTTGTTGCTAAAAGTGTATAAGCTTGAGTCTATTCCACTATTCCACTTAGGCAAGTTATTTTTCTCATTTTTCGTATAAAAACACCCTGGACTATTTTACTCATCTGAATGGCTAATATAAAAAGTACAAGGATATTAAAATAAAATGTTTATCAGATTTATTATGGGTAAAGTGCATTGCAAATATGCTTGCAGGAAAAAATTTTAAAGTGCAAAGAATGCTATAGGGACACGGTTTTCATTTCCTGTTTTTAATTATTTTTAGCTTCTTTTATATGCTGTGTTTATTATTTTCTAGAAATATGAAAGTATAGGAACAAAATGTGCAGTGTTTTAACAGGAATATAAACCTTATTCATTTAAATGAAAAAAAAAAAAGCTCACATAACAGGCAACATTGTACAGTTATAATTTACTTACTGCCAGAAAATTAATAACAAGAAGCTTATACTCATTCCAACAACATTTTCAGTTCTGGGAATTTATCCTTTGTATGAAAAGAAGAAAGAATTAACTAGACTTGTTGACTTGATTGGAAATAAAAAGACAATTGGTTTTCTTCTACATTATATGCTCATTACCATAGGGTAGCCATCTAAGAAATAGCTCCTTGCATCATTCTATTGTTTTATAAATTTAAGTGAATTTAGAAGGGTCTTATTCTATGGTGCTGAGTTATAATATGTTTCTTCAAATAAGGTACAAATATACTTCAAGAATCATCATTTAGCAAATATGTTAATATGATATCCTTTGTCTGAATTTTGTTATTGAGAAAGTGAACGTTTGTATTACACAGTCTGTATTAGTACCAACAATGTAAAGTAACTTTACATTCTAATATGGTTCCTAATTGCAATTGTGCTATCTTTCCTCTATGTAGTAAAACAATATGAGATTAACATAGTTACAAAATTTGAACAAATTAGAATTGATTATAGACATACCTAAAATGCCATACTTATTTTTTTACTCAGTGTATAAAAAAGTAATTCATTAATCAATCTTTCAAATGATTCCTGAGTAGCTTCCAACTGAATATAGTATTTGGGCATAGAAGGTATGTATATGGAATTTTAAGACATATTAACCTGGCCAAAGACCACAGTTTATTAGTAATTAAAATGTCAAGTGGAGAGTTTACATAAACTCTTTATTCATTCATAGTTTATTCACTGGATAAAGCATAATCACAGTAAACATACTGATTTTCATTTGTTCAGTATGAAAATATTGAACAAATGATTTCATTATCATTTGAAATTGATACTGATATTGAAATTGAATTGAAATTGATATTGTTACCAGGATGATCCTGGTAACAAGATTAAAACATGTATTGGCTAAATTTAGAAGACTACTAAATATTAATATATATACATATTGATTGGTTAAATCTTTAAAAGTAAAAGAGTATGCACATATAACATATAATCCTAAAATGCATAAAATAAAAATTGATACAACTGAAACAAATAGACAATTTAATGATAATAGTCTAAAGTTTCAACAAATCACTTTTAATAATTATAGACAATTATAAAATCAAGGAGCATAGACTATCAACTTTACTGACTTAACTATAGAATGATCCACCCAACAGCCATTGACTATACATCCTTCATAAGCACAGGTGCAACGTTCTTCAGGAGAGAGAATGCATTGCTCCATAAAATGAATCTCAAAAATTCCAAATTGAAAGAAAACAAACATCACATACTAAAATTTATTAGTATAAACCCCTTACTGCAAAATTCAGACTTAAACTGAAGCAAGGAGGAAAACCACTAGGCCATTTAAGTAAGACGTAAACCAAATCGCTTATGATTATGCAGTGGAAGTGACAAATAGATTCAAGTGATTAGATCTGATAGAGTGCCTGAAGAATTATGGTTGGAGGTTCACAACACTATACAGGAGGCGGTGATCAAAACCATCCCTAAGAAAAAGAAATGAAAAAAGTCAAAATGCTTATCTGAAGAGGTCTTACAAATAGCTGAGAAAAGATGACAAGTGAAAGGCAAAAGAGAAAGGAGAGATACCCCAATCTGATGCAGAATTCCAAAGAATAGCAAGGAGAGACAGAAAAGCCTTCTTAACTGAACAATACAAACAAACAGAGGAAAGCAATAGAATGGAAAAGACTAGCAATCTCGTCAAGAAAATTAGAGATACAATGGGAATATTTAATGCAAAGATGGGCACAATAAAGGACAGAAATGATATAGACCTAACAGAAGCAGATGAGATTAAGAAAAGGTGACAAAAATACACAAAAGAACTGTACAAAAAGGTCTTTATGATCCAGATAACCACGACAGTGCGATTACTCACCTGGAGTGTGAAGTCAAGAGGGCCTTAGGAAGCATTACTATGAACAAGGCTAGTGGAGGAGATGGAATTCCAGCTGAGCTATTTCAAGTCCTGAAAGATGATGGTGTAGAAGCGCTGCACTCAATAAGCCCTCACATTTGGAAAACTCAGCAGTGGCCACAGGACTGGAAAGGCCAGCTCTCATTCCAATCCCAAAGAAGGGCAATGCCAAAGAGTGTTCAAACCATGACAGAGTTGCACTCATTTCACATGCTAGCAAGGTGATGCTCAAAATCTTTCAAGCTTGGCTTCAACAGCATGTGAATAGAGAAATTCCACATGTACAAGCTGGCTTTTAAAAGGCAGAGGAACCAAAGATCAAACTGCCAACATCTGTTGGACCATAGGAAAAGCAAGAGAATTCCAGAAAAACATCTACTTCTGCTTCAGTAACTATGCTAAAGTCTTTGACTGTGTGTATCACAACAAGCTGTGGAAAATTCTTCAAGAGATGGGAATACCACATCACCTGATATCCCTGCTGAGAAACCTGTATGCAAGTCAAAAAGCAAGTTAAAACAGATGTGGAACTATGAAGTGGTCAAAATTGGGAAAGGAGTACATCAAGACTGTATATCGTCACCCTGCTTATTTAACTTATATGCAAACAACATCATGAGAAATGCCAGGCTAGATTAAGTTCAAGTTGCAATTAAGATTGCTGAGAGAAGTAGCAATAACCTCAGATATGCAGATGACACCACTCTAATGGCAGAAAGTGAAGAGGAACTAAAGAGCCTCTTGATGAAGGTGAAAGAGGTGAGTGAAAAAGTTGGCTTAAAACTCAACATTTAAAAAACAAACAAACTGTATACCAAAAGATTAGGGAATTTAGATAAAAATGGACAATGTATAGTGTGAAATAGAAATAGTCAAAATTACAGAAGAAAATTAAAAACCTGAAACCCTGTAGCAAATGAAATTAGTAATAAGTAATTAAATATTGAATTAGTAGCTTAAAATCTTCCTTTAAAGTAAAGCTCAGATCCAAATAGCTTCAGTGGATAATTCCATTAAAAATTTAAAAGGTAAATTTTTCAGAAAATAGAGTAAACTTTTCATTCATTTAGTGATGCCTGTACAATCGTGATATCAAAGACAGACCAAAATGTAACAAGAAACCTACAGACCAATATTCCACATACATATTGATAAAAATGCCAGGCTGGATGAAGCACAAGATGGAATCAAGATGGCCAGGAGAAATATCAGTAACCTCAGACATGCAGATGACATCACCCATATGGCAGAAAAGGTAGAAGAACTAAACAGCCTCTTGATAACAGTGAAACAGGAGCATGAAAAAGTTGGCTTAAAACTCAGCATTCATAAAACTAAGATCATGGCATCCAGTCCCATCACTTCAAGGTGAATAGATGGGGAAACAATGGAAACAGTAAGAGACTTTACTTTCCTGGGCTCCAAAATCACTGCAGATCGTGACTGCAGCCATGAAATTAAAAGACGTTTGCTCCTTGGGAGAAAAGCTGTGGCCAACCTAGAGAGCATATTAAAAAGCAGGGACATTATGTTGCCAACAAAGGTCTGTTTAGTCAAGGCTATGGTTTTTCTGGTGGTCACGTATGGATGAGAGTTGAACTATAAAGAAAGCTGAGCGCTGAAGAATTGATGCTTTTGAACTGTGGTGTTGGAGAAGACTCTTTAGAGTCCCTTTGACTGCAAAGAGATCCAACCAGTCCATCTTCGAGGAAATCAGTCCTGGGTATCATTGGAACGACTGATGTTGAAGCTGAAACTCCAATATTTTGGCCACCTGATGCAAAGAGCTGACTCATTTGAAAAGACCCTGATGCTGGGAAAGATTGAGGGCAGGAGGAGAAGGGGATGACAGAGGATGAGATGGTTGGATGGCATCACCAACTCAATGGACATGGGTTTGGGTAAACTCCGGGAGTTGGTGATGGACAGGGAGGCCTGGCGTGCTGCAGTTCATGCAGTCGCAAAGAGTGGGACACAAATGAGCAACTAAACTGAACTGAACTGAACTGTATGGATGTGAGAGTTGGACTATAAAGAAAGCTGAGCACCGAAGAATTGATGCTTTTGAACTGTAGTGTTGAAGAAGACTCTTGAGAGTCCCTTGGACTGCAAGGAGATCCAACCAGTCCATCCTAAAAGAAATCAGTCCTGAATATTCATTGGAAGGACTGATGCTGAAGTTGAAACTCCAACATTTTGGCCACCTGGCGCAAAGAACTGATTCATCTGTAAAGACCCCAATGCTGGGAAAGACTGAAGGCAAGAGGAGAAGGGGATGACTGAGGATGAGATGGTTGGATAGCATCACCCACTGGATAGACATAAGTTTGAGCAAGCTCAAGGAGTTGGTGACGGACAGGGAAGCCTTGTGTTCTGTAGTCCATGGGGTTGCAAATAGTCAAACACGACTGAGTGACTGAACTGAACTGAATATAAAAATCTCAAATGCTTTGTAGTTCTTGATATGGCCTACACTTTAATAATTTTTACAGTTGAGCACAGCACATCATTTTATGCTATTGTAGATATATTTAAAGTAAATTCCCAAAATAACAATGAACTGAAAGGTAGCATCATGATCTCTAAAAATGACAAAGATGTCTAATTTGAACTAGATAATGATGCCATTATCTGAATTCATGTAGACATGAGTTTGACCAAGCTCTGGGAGTTGGTGATGGACAGGGAAGCCTGACATGCTGCAGTTCATGGGGTCACAAAGAGTCAGACATGACTGAGCGACTGAACTGAACTGAACTGAACAGTGTCATACAACACATTCTTGAGGAAGTGTGCAAGATATAATTTTCATACCACATGTTAAATATATTCAAGTCTCTCAAATAAAATACTAGAGAAGCCAAAGGAATTTCCCCCATAACAGAAGCTGAACATAGAAAGTTTAAATAGTTATCATGCACTTGGTTAAAATGTCTACTTTCCCTTCATGGTTGGGAAATGATCATGATAAAAGTTTCATGTCATGCTCCTCCTATGAAGTATTGGTAACTTTTTTCTGCAGAGATTTCCATTGCTCTCTTGCACCTCTGACAATGTTCCTTTTATTTGACAAAAGTGTCTGTGTTCAATGCAAAATAGTTAAAATAACCCGACATTGTTTATCCTCCTAATGTGTTTTGAATTTATAAGGCTACTAAGAATACTGCTTGAGGCTGTGAAAATTATGAATATTTCAGTGGAATTGAAGGTGTCAAAATATATGTCAGATATGTAAAATAAATGAATGGAACTATGACAAATGAAAATTATAATGTATCCTTCTAAACAGATTTGCCCTGTTTTGGAGACTTTACTGGGGAATGGAAATGGCAGGGCTACAAGTTTGGGAAATAACAATGAATTCAAGTTTTGAAAAGTAACATATGGTGAAGAGAAAGACGACTGAACTTGAAAAGATAAATACGAGTATCCATTATGATATTGCAAATTATGGCTGGTAGAGGAAAAATGGATCTGTCTCTTTTGAAGTTCACATTACATAGAAGGGAATTTAACCTTATAGTTAAGTAAAAATAAATAAAGAAAGAAAATGTTGTATAAAATGAGAGTTCTAGCAGGTAGTCATTTGTGTAGCAATTATTTTGTGTCAGCCACAAAGGGATTATGGAGAGGGATTAGAGACAGTTATTACCATTAGGGATACAAAGAAGAATAGGACATAAGGACATAAGGATATTAGCAGTGTCTGAAAGACAGGTAGATTAACAGTTCAGGATCTTCTACGTGATAAGTACTAGGTAAGATTAAAGTTACACTGCGAAGAAGCCACACTATAGTAGACCCTACTCCAGACTGAGCTTACAGGGATCTTCTGAACTGAACCCCAAGCGTAAGTAGGGCCCATATGAGCATAATACAGAGGAGGGCAGAGATAAACATGGAGACGGAGAAAAGAGCAAAAACATAACCCAGACTGAGATCTGCACACGGTTCACCGTGCTCATACGAGAGAGTACAAACAGCCGTAAAGTACACCATGGTCCAAACCTCGCTTCCGACTTTGAATCAGTTACTCAGCTTTCTCTGGTGTCCCATGTCCTTACCTGAAAAAGTAAGGGATAAATCAGTTAACTGTCCAAAAACATCTTCACGACCCAGATAATCACGATGGTGTCATCACTCAGACATTAGAGCCAGACATTCTGCAATGTGAAGTCAAGTGGGCCTTAGAAAACATCACTATGAACAAAGCTAGTGGAGGTGACGGAATTCCAATTGAGCTATTTCAAATCCTGAAAGATGATGCTGTGAAAGTGCTGCACTCAATATGCCAGCACATTTGGAAAACTAAGCAGGGGCCACAGGACTGGAAAAGGACAGTTTTCATTCCAATCCCAAAGAAAGGCAATGCCAGAGAATGCTCAAACTACCACACAATTGCCCTCATCTCACACACTAGTAAAGTAATGCTCAAAATTCTCCAAGCCAAGCTTCAGCAATATGTGAACCATGAACTCCCTGATGTTCAAGCTGGTTTTAGAAAAGGCAGAGGAACCAGAGATCAAATTGCCAACATCTGTTAGATCATGGAAAAAGTAAGAGAGTTCCAGAAAAACATCTATTTCTGCTTTATTGACTATGCCAAAGCCTTTGACTGTGTGGATCACAATAAACTGTGGAAAATTCTGAGAGATATGGGAATACCAGACCACCTGACCTGCCTCTTGAGAAACCTGTATGCAGGTCAGGAAGCAACAGTTAGAATTGAACATGGAACAACAGACTGGTTCCAAATAGGAAAAGGAGTACATCAAGGCTGTATATTGTCACCCTGCTTCTTTAACTTCTATGCAGAGTACATCATGAGAAATGCTGGACTGGAAGAAACACAAGCTGGAATCAAGATTGCTGGGAGAAATATCAATAACCTCAGATATGTAAATGACACCACGCTTATGGCAGAAAGTGAAGAAGAACTAAAAAGGCTCTTGATGAAAGTGAAAGAGGAGAGTGAAAAAGTTGGCTTAAAGTTCAACATTCAGAAAACAAAGATCATGGCATCTGATCCCATCACTTCATGGGAAATAGATGGGGAAACAATGGAAAGAGTGTCAGACTTTATTTTCTTGGGCTCCAAAATCACTGCAGATGGTGCTTGCAGCCATGAAATTAAAAGACGCTTACTCCTTGGAAGAAAAGTTATGACCAACCTAGATAGTATATTCAAAAGCAGAGACATTACTTTGCCGACTAAGGTCCGTCTAGTCAAGGCTATGGTTTTTCCTGTGGTCATGTACTGATGTGAGAGTTGGACTGTGAAGAAGGCAGAGCGCTAAAGAATTGATGCTTTTGAACTGTGGTGTTGGAGAAGACTTTTGAGAGTCCTTTGGACTGCAAGGAGATCCAACCAGTCCATTCTGAAGGAGATCAGCCCTGGGATTTCTTTGGAAGGAAAGATGCTAAAGTTGAAACTCCAATACTTTGGCCACCTTATGCAAAGTGTTGACTCATTAGAGAAGACTCTGATGCTGGGAGGGATTGGGGGCAGGAGGAGAAGGGGACGACAGAGGATGAGATGCCTGGATGGCATCAATGACTCGATGGAAGTGAGCCTGGGTGAACTCCGGGAGTTGGTGATGGACAGGGAGGCCTGGCATGCTGCGATTCATGGGGTTGCAAAGAGTCAGACACGGCTGAGCGACTGAACTGAACTGGACTGAAATCAGTTCTTTCGCATTTTTGCTTAACTCCAATTATTTGTGATTCTTTGGAAAACAATAAAATGTAAAGCATACTCCCTAAAATGCTGTTAATATTTTACTGCTATCTTTGGAGTTAACAAACCTATAGAAAGTTTTCAGGCTGGTGTAGATGATCTTGTCAGTTTTCCATATCTTAACTTGATTTTCTCCTTGAAGCCAAGAACCACTTTATGAAACCCCATTTGGATATACCTACTGTAAGTCCAGGTTCGATGCATGAGACAGGGTGCTCAGGGCTGGTGCACTGGGATGACCCAGAGGGATGGGATGAGGAGGGAGGTAGGAGGGGGGTTCAGGATGGGGAACACATGTGCACCCATGGCTGATTCATGTCAATATATGGCAAAACCCACAACTGTATAGTAATTAGACTCCAATTAAAATAAATAAATTAAAAAAAAATAAAGTAGAACCTCCATGTCCTTAACCCTTACATTCTCTCCTCCCTACCAAAAAGTTCTGTTTTATTGCCCATATTCTCACAACTGTACTAAGTACTATGAGAAATTAATTCATAATCAGCAATTAACTATATCAATTATATTAAAGAGGATTTCTTTCCAACTATATTTTGCAAGGGATTCCTAGAATAAACCATGGTTTAATCCAGGTTGATACATTGTTAATGGTAGAATGAGATCACAATAACAGGTGGGAAAAAAGATTTAAAATGTGGGAGGCTCTAAATGGCTCCTGCTAAACATACTATGAAAACATCCTCTCATCTACATACGCATATGACCAGTTCTGATGTTCTTAACTTTGGAAAGGTGCAGACAGCACTGTGGGGCTTGAGGTCAAACTCAGGAATAAGAGATTGCATGTGTATGTGTTCAGTCATGTCAACTCTTTGTGACTCCATGGACTGTAGCCTGCCAGGCTCCTCTGTCCATGGGATTTTTCAGGTAAGAATAGTGAAGTGCGTTGCCATTTCCTTCTCCAGGGGATCTTCCTGACCCAGGTATTGAACCTGTGTCTCCTGCATTACAGGTGGATTTTTTATTGCTCAGCCATCAGAATGAGAGATTCAGTTCAGTTCAGTTTAGTTGCTCAGTTGTGTCCAATTCTTTGCGACCCTATGGACTGTAGCACGCCAGGCCTCCCTGTCCATCACCAACTCCCAGAGTTTACTCAAACTCATGACTAGCTATTGAAAAGGGATACATAATTGATGAACATCTAGTATTTTTTCAGCTGCCAGATTTTTAAGTGAGATTGCTAAAAATAACGAAACTATATGAATATGTCTTAACCACAGATAACTTTTTCCAGAGGACTGGGTGTGACATCACACTGATGCCTCTCCTCCAAGATTCACTTGAAATACAATCTGACATACTCATCCAGGACATAAAAATAGTCACAAAGGTGCTGACATAAAGGGGATAGGCCATTGCCCCACACATACTATAAAGCCTCAATTAATTCTTGAAAATTATTTGGTAAACTAAAACCACCCCTTCTCTGACGCTGTCAGAACATCCACTTACCATGTTAAAACCCACAATATTAATAGAAGTCCAACATATCTTATAGGCCTCTTTGTGTTCTGGAAGCAACAAATTCCTCATTAAAATTTTTTTTCTTAAGCCCATTGATGCTGGTATTCACCACAAGTCCCATAATTGAATGAAACTTTTTGAAAAAAAAAAAAAAGGCTATGAAATCTGTCTAAATCGCAAGGCAACAGAGGTTCTCATTAATGCCAACAAGAAACTCCTTCATTGCAGAAGACTCAGCAACATCCTCTCATGCCTCTTGGAGGGTCTGTATCACCCACGATGACCATAGGTGGTCCACTGGCTTCTGAAACAAGAAATTGCTTTTGTCAACCTCACACTATGCCATTATAGTGGCAACTGCTGGTCATGTACTCTGATCACCAGGAAATGGAGCCTCTCATAGCCGTAAGCTTGTAGCTCTGTATACCTAGATGCCCATTGCTTTGGTTCATAGAAACATCTTGCAAGCTTGGCACAACCACAGAGGCTTCCCTGCCTGAATGAAAAGTATACTCATAAGATAGAGTCAAACCTGATCCCTGGAGTTTATCCTATCCACAGGAGGGGGCGCCTCTTCCTGTCAGACCCTTGACAAACAGCATGATGTTGGGGGGGGTCACCCTTCCCTTGGATGGAGACCCTCGTGAACATCAAAGGTGATGGCAATGTCATCATTACGTGTGATGGGACTTTCTAGAAAACTGCAATTTTTCATCCCTCAACAAGGATGCTCTTGGTAAAGGATGGGACTAAAGGGTTAGCACAGCTAACTAAACTTCAAGCAGTCATCTGACCACATATTTCTTGGCAAACAGCAGCCCCCCTCTGAACATTTTTACAGACCCTTGGGCTGTTTCCCATCTGATCTGACCAATGAGAGCAACAGTGATTTCATAGCCAAAGGTTCCTCCTTGAGGGTAAAAGCTGTGGAATCTCTTCCTTCAGAAATTTTGAAAATATGAGTCAAAGTCACAAACGACTCTACACACATTCGATTGACAAGTCCTCAGGAAGATTGCTCCTTATTCCTTTCAAGGCTTAGTCACAGCAGTGTGACAAAACCCTCATTTCACTTCCAAAGAAACATAGTTTTGGGCTTTTGAGCAAGCCACTTAGGGGAACTTTTGCCTCCCTTAATAGCTTAAGGCCACAGGCCACAAAGAGTTAAGTAAACCATGTGACTTACATAAAAGTTCAAATGAAAATTAAAGAAACATTTCACTCATCAGTCAAACATCAGGGGCAAGATACAGTGAAGGCTTTGACTCCACCTCAAGCCACACCTCTTCACCCGTCCCCCTCCTCTCATCTGGACAGGCTGGTAAGGAAGCCCAGATGCTCTCTTCTTTGAAGCTGGTGGAATTTCAAGCCATATAAGCTCTTAGCCTCATAAGACAATTCTCACCATAAACTTCTGAGCACCATAAAGCACCAAGCCAGTCACCCTACCTAGATACTCTGGACACCAGTTGGCCTTATCTGCACATTTAGGGGCCTGTCTGGGAACCTTCCTTGCTCTCTCCCCAAAAAAGCCGTATTGTATGAATAATGCATCTTTTATATGGCCTTGTTGCATGTGTAGTGTCTTCTGGATATCCGAATCAAATTTGGGGTCAGGTGGCCCATCTTGCCTCCGTGGAATGATGGCAACAGCTCCCCTGCAGTTTTCAGCCTTCTTTGCCATGAGATGGTCCCATACGGCTATCTTTGAAATGAGGTGACATGTGTAACTTTGAGATCTAAGCAGCTGGCAGCTGGCATGTCTCTTTGCACTTCATTTTCCCTTTCTATACAGCTATGAGGCTGTGTTTTACAGTTGTTTTAATCAGATATAACACTTTGGAAAGATGCCTGATCTGCACTGGACTACAAAGAATGAAAAATGAACTTATAGTTAAACCATCATTGTCTGTAGGGCAACTAGATAAATTACCCTAAATATACAAGGTGATGGCACCTGTTGACCTCTCGATCCATCCAGATGATTTTCTCACATATTGCATGTTTCATCCCACCTGAATGTTATCCTAACCCTCTCTGCAGTCTGAGCAGGTTGTCACTTTGCTGTTGTGCCAGAACAAAGTTCTTAAAGGCCTTCTGTTAGCAGCCACTGTGTGAACTTCCTTGCTCACTTCCTGTTGTTTCAGAATTACAGCAGTAGCTTTGTTGCTTTGGGGAATGAAAAACCATATCTGGTAGCTCAGATCCAGCACCTTGCTGCGGTGTGACCTGAGTGACCTTAGATAAGGATGGTAGTACTGGGCTTTACGTACATATATTTATGAAGTAATACAGGTTATATCTATTAGGTTGGTGCAAAAGTAATTGCAGTTCTGTATGGCTGAACTTTGCCATTTGATATTGGTATACATTCCTAAATAAATGTGGTTGTGTTATACATCATCTCAATGTGCATTTCTTGATTTATGTATTTTTGCTACTGAATTATTACTTGCTGTTTATATCTAGTTTAGACTACAGAAGTGTTAGACAAAAAAGCAAATTCAAGGGATTTTATATTTGAGTTCAAACTGGGTCATAAAGCAGTGGAAACAACTCTCAACAGCAACAATATATTTGGCCCAAGAACTGCTAAGGAACATACAGTGCAGTGGTGGCTCAAGAAGTTCTGCAAAGGAGACCAGGGCTGTGAAGATGAAGAGCTTACTGGCCAGCCACTGGCAGTTGACAAGGAGAGCACCATCAAAGCTGATCCTCTTACAACTGCATGAGACGCTGCCCAAGAGCTGATCACTCCACAGTTGCTTGGCATCTGAAGCAAACTGGAAAGGTGAAAAAGCTCAATAAGTGGGTGCCTCATGAGCTGATCACAAATTAAAACATCATCATTTCATCTTCTCTTATTCTATGCAACAACAATGAACCATTTCTCAATCGGACTGTGATATGTGATGAAAAGTGGATTTTATACAGTAACCAGTGACAACTAGCTCAGTGGCTGGACCTGGATGAACCTCCAAAGCACTTCCCGAAGCCGAACTTGCACCAGAAAAAGGTCATGGTCACTGTTTGGTGGCCTGCCACCCATCTGACCCACTAGAGATTTCTGAATCCCAGTGAAATCATTACTTCTGAGAAGTATGGTCCACAGATGGATGAGATGCCTGCAGCCAGCACTGGTCAATAGAAAGAGCCCAAATCTCTGCCACAATGCTGACTGCACATCATACAAACAACGCTTCAGAAGTTGAACGAATTGGGCTACAAAGTTTTGCCTCATCTGCCATATTCACAAGACCTCTAGCCAGCTGACTACCACTGCTTCAAGCATCTCAACAACTTTTTCCAGGGAAAATGCTTCCACAACCAGCAGGATGCAGAAAAGGCTTTCCAAGAGTTCATCAAATCCTGAAGCACAAATTTTTACACTACAGGAATAAACAAATTTATTTCTTGTTGGCAAAAATATGTTGATGGTAATGTCCTATTTTGATTAATAAAGATGTGTTTGAGTCTAGTTATAATGATTTAAAATTTAGGGTCCCAAACTGCTACTACTTTTGCAGCAATCTGAGATGTATGAGATAATATGTATGAGTACTATAAGTTTTATTATATATAAGCTAACTTAATATAAGTTATCTATATGAGATAAACATGTATGGAAAGGGGCCCATGCTAATTTCAAGAACCTTGACATTGTATTTCCTCTCATTATTATTGTTGCTCTCATTGCTATTTTTTCTTGTCTTTAATCCAAAATCCATTAATTTCTTTGAAATAAAAACCTTTGATAAACCAAATGATTCCCTGGGTAGGCATTTATTGAATGGGAAGTGGCTTTATTCAGCTGGGATGGAGACTGAATCTAGAATGAGGAAGTTTTTGATATAGATATCTTCCCTTATAGACAGGGCACAAACTAAATTCAACATGACATCACTTGGCAAATGGGACAGGTAACAAGATATCCCCACTCCCAGGGACATCACCTGAGAATGAGGACAGAATGCTGCCAAAAATCTACGGGGCTCAGATGAGAAAGTATTAAAATGATGTTATTTTTATCACTTCTGCTATAATTTACACTAACATTTTAGCCTTTATCTTTTTTCTACATTTATGTCTTATGATTCTCTAAAGTATTGATTATTATACTTTATTATTATTATAGTATTGTCAATACTTTATTTATTATTATGAATATAATTGACTTCTGTTTATGAAAAATGAAGCTCAGACAGGGTATATGACTTGGATAAAATTCCTTAGTAAAAAAAAGAAAGAAAAAGAGCTAGCTTTTCTGACTTCCTCTAGGTCATTCTGTCTTCTTTGCGGAAAAAACAATCTCAAATATTTTGCTCATGGGTAGTGTGTGACATATAGGAGATACATCAATTTTATCTAGAAAAGTACAATTTTCCATAGAAAAGTACAACACTTCCTCCTATTGCTCCTTTGTCTGCAATAGAATGGTAAGTAGGTAGTAAAATCAGCATGTAAGCCTGGGATTGGAAATAGCAAATGAGCAGTCAAATTTCATTAGAGAATATGGAAAGACAGAAGAGGAGGAAGAGGGAACAACTGACTTCCTATTCGAAATATCTGACATATGTGGCTCACTCTGCTTTTGTTTTACAATGAAGAATATTTCTCTTTTATTTTTCAGAGAGAGATGAGTTCTGCGGTGCAGGAAGATAGCTATGCTGCGGTAATAACAGCTGAGACTTGCTTTGCGTGTGCTGTGCGGCTCTGCGTGCAAAGTCACTTATTACTCCATCAGACATGAAGTGTCCGGGCACAATGATATGCTGGAGCCCAATGAGGCATTGGTTTTCATTTATGAGGACAATTAACACAACGGGTTTCCCTCTAGCCTGTGGTGTTGAAAAATTAAGTAACTCCTCTCCTGCTACAGACAAGTCATATTGGGCAGCATCAAAAGCTTAATGTTAAAACCAGTCTACTCAGCTAGATGTCACTTTTCCATTTCTTCCTTTTAAAATCCTCATTATCAGCAAAAACACATCTTCATGGAGAGATTCCTTGCTGATGAAAACACAAAGATTTCTATTAACTAAAGCAAAATAAATGCTAAATAACCTATCACCAGGATACTCAGAAACTATTCTGTCAACTCCTCCTTAATGGAAGTTGTCAGTGATACAAATGAGAAAGCAGAAGCAAGTAGTCATTTAAAATTGCCAGCCTTGGGAGAGGAGGGGGCTGCTAAAATGTGCAATTCTGAAGATGCCCTTTATCTTCTGAAGCAGCATGAGAACTTCAGTAGTGTTATCTTTTATAGCCCAATGCCACATAGAATGGTAGAAGAGGTGGTGGGACAGAAAAAACCGGAATCTACAATGAGGATCTCAAACACATTTGGCCATGAATCAGGGGACAGGCCTTAAAGGTAAAGCTGAGTCTATAATAATAATGTGAATAAAGTCTGTCACTGCCCTCATAATAGCCAGTTCACTTCAATGACTATTCTTAGCTTTAATATTATAAAATAAGGACTGTGGTTGATGGAAGAACAATGCTTGTCTTAAGGGGAAACAGCCCGAGCCATGCAGAAACATTCATCTTTTGCCAGATCTTCTGATTTCTCTAAACAAATCACAAATATATAACTTATACAAAATTTTCCCAAATAAGACATTTATGATGAAAAAGAAAGAAAAGAGGGAGGAAGGCAGGCAGAAAGGGAGGACAGGAGGGAAAGAGGAAAGAAAGAAATACATCCTAGCCTGGTTTTGAACTCTAAGCTTCCACTTTGCCATCTCTGATTAGGTTAGTGCCCTATATTTTATTTTTCCAAATAAAAGACACATATATTTTCAGCAATAATACACTCTCAAAAACTCCTGGGAGGTAGTATAGTGATCATTTTCTGAGCAGCAAATTTGAAATGCATATGTTGAAAAATCTATATGAGGGAATACGTTGCTCAGTTGACAGTTAAACCATGTACATTGCAAAGAACTATTCATTATCTCTTCCTGTTGCAACATGAAGGAAAACTCCCTGGAGATGATTTAACTTTTATTCTGGATATAAAATGCTCTGAAAATAAATTTGACTACCAATGATAGCTCCTAGCCATAAGACAAATAAAATTTAGGCAAGAAAGTATATTCATAGCAGAATGAATTTTGAATTTTTCTATTGTGAATGACTCGGAATAAACACATCGTGAATGTCCCTGGCCTAGTATGATCAGATATCTTAAAATGTCATTAGGATTTAATTTTTATTAGGATAATAAAAAAGTTTATTAGAATGATAATAAAAGTTTGTGGTGGTTAGATATGTGTGAAAGAAGAGGAATATAAATATTATCAGAGATACTTAGTAATTAAAAATAATTTTACTAGTGTATAACATACAATCTTAATAGAGTTCCAAAACATTCTTAGTCTATGATTTAGTTTTTGGTCTAGAATCATCCTTTATACTGACTCTACACATATACTGCATTCTCTTTTAGGCTTTTATGGTCAGTTGAATAGACTATTATTGTCATGGAACAGATCAGTTACCCCCCACAGGTCATATTCCTGAAAAGAGCCATATTCCATGCTGCTACAAGTTAAACTGGCAAACCAGCAAGCACCTTCTGAACACTTGTTTAGCGGATCACCCGTTTAAATCCACAGGTGAATTTCTGGAGCTCAAAATCTAATTGTAGACCTAAGACACAGTCAAGAACAATTAGAGAACGAGATGACAAGTGTAGAATCAGTACTCAGTTGTTTCAAACAGAAGAAACATCTATGTGACTTAAATAATCAGCAAGGTTTTCATGGAGGACACAGGCTAAGCCACGTTTTGAAAGGCAAGTAGAATTTTAGTGAGTGGAAAGAAGCAGAAAGAGTCATCAATACAGGTAGCCTGTTCTTTATCCCAGGGGGTTAATGAAAGTGAAAATGAAAGTTGCTCAGTTGTGTTGGATTCTTTGCAACCCCATAGACTATACAGTCCATGGAATTCTCCAGGTGAGAAGACTGGAGTGGGTAGCCTATCCCTTCTCCAGTGGATCTTCCCAACCCAGGAATCGAACCAGGGTCTCCTGCATTGCAGGTGGACTCTTTACCAGCTGAACTATCAGGGAAATGGGATTAATAGCAGACTCTTAAATAGAATTTGTTCTCGGAACATGGTGGTGGTTTAGTCACTAAGTCATGCCCGACTCTTGCGACCCCATGGACTTGGGGTCCATGAGTTGGGTGTTAATTTACCTCACTGTATTCAGACTTGCCTAGATAATGAACTACCAAATGTAAGTACAGCTATTTTCAAGCATTTAGTAGTGAGTAGCCACCTGGCTGCAAGGACACACTTTTGATAATGAGAGAAACATTATATATCTTGGCATTTTATAGCACAATGTGTGTACCGGTCAAGGATCACTACAGAAAGAGAACCAATGGATATATGCTTATATATTAAGAGATTTTTTTCCCCCAAAGAATTGGCTCTCTAATTGTGGGATCTGGCAAGTTTGAAATCCATACAGCAGAAAAGTCCAAAATTTTTAAGATAGGTCAGTAGGCTGGAAACACAGTCAGGAGTTTATGCTGCAATTTTCGTGTAGAATTTCTCCATTTTTTGCTCTTGAGACATTCATCTGATTGGAAAAGGACCAAAACATTATCAATTTATTGACAGTCAACTCACTGAAGTTGTCAAACATTTCTACAGAATACTTTCATGACAACACCTCTATTAGTATTTGTTTAAATAATTAGGTAATACAGCCTAGTCAAACCGAACCCCCAAAATTAACCATCAGCATGATGGTATTTGTAGTCTGTGGATTCTGGAGTTAGACTTCCCAGAATTGGATCTGAATTCCACCAGTATGTGAAGCTGGGCTTCTCAGACTGTTTCACAATTTTGTTTTGAAAATAAGAATGATAATAAGATAACCTATGCTGTGAGGAAGTTTTGAATATAAATATGCTAAAATTATATGCTCTGAGTAAATGCGTATGTTCATAATCCTAAGTAAGGACAACTTTAATCAACCAAATTTGATACGTGATACCTTGCCTTCACACCCGTATCACTTACTAAGCTTCAGTGCTTGATACTTAGTCACTCAGTCGTGTCCGACTCTTTGTGACACCATGGACTGTAGCTGTTAATGGTGTGGAGATAGATAAACGGAGAACTTAACATACTTTATTTTTCCCCCAATTCTTCTCTATGTCTTAAGAAAACTTTACATCAAGTTGTTTGTTTATTCAATTATCTAGTTAATTATTCCAACTGAAGACTTTGGTTTTAACCACAATTTACAACCTACAAGGGAACGGTAGCTAACTACCTGAAAATATTTACATCTGAGACATCTTTTTACACTAAGTAAGACTTGTTAAACATGTTGAAAATTTATATTTATTTTGTCTTAACAACGTAATTAGTCAACTGACAAAACAAGAGTTTCCAAAAAAGAAGAAACAAAAAATTTAACTAAATCTTTTAAAAAAGTGAAAATATTCATGAATCATAAGCCTTCCCAAATATATTTTAGAATTTTGAGAATGATTCTCTAGTATAATGTGAGATATGAAATAGAAATTCATCTGAATACCAGAGCTTTATGACTGGTTATAAAATTTTAATTCTGCTTGAAGGAAAGACTTAAAATATCAACAGCTATGAAACTAATCCAAAATTTGCAATCTGAAATATGCTGACAGACATTCTGCAAAAAAAAAGGAAATGCTACAATGTAGAGTTCTAGATTAGAGGTTCAAAAAGCACATCATCACAGCAAAGCACTTAATTTTCCTATAGTAAAGAAAGAGTTTTAAATCTCATATTTACAGAACACATTTGATCACAGAGTTTGTCTACCATTTACCATAGATTCTAGTCTGTTGATTCTTAAGGTGTGGTGGAGGATAAAGATTCAGTGCAAAAAAAAAAAAAAAAAAGATTCAGTACAGACCTACTGTTTTAAACAAGCTTCCCAGGTAAGTGTTCTGATCTTTAAAATTTGAAAAACATCCACATACATACACCATGAAGCAGGAAGTAGGAAAGCACATAGGTGCCACGAAAGAGAAACTTATGCAATAATATCTGTTGATGTGACCTCACAGAAGAGAAAGAAAATGAACTTTCCATATCAAAAATGTTATAAAAGTTTCCCAGGAGAACTACAGTTTGCTATCCACGTGTCATTATTGCTCAACTTAAAGATTCATTTCTTTAACTCATGGAAATAATCCAGTTAATCTATAACTCAGCTGAAAAGAAGTATCTTCACTCTAATGTGGCTCTCTGGAAAGACTGACAACCCTAACAGTATAATGTGGACATAGTCCGTCTATTATTGGTCTTCCTTATGCATTCTGGGCACATATAAAGTTTGATTGCATTACTCTTCAAGATTCTAGTTTGGAATCCTCCAAACCAGGTCCAGACAAACTATCTAAATGACACTATCCTTTGCCTTATTCTGTGTTGCATTCAAATACAACCAGCTGTGCATGCAAATATACACAACTTTTTTACATCTATATTTCAGGTACAAGGACTTTAGGATGAAAATTGAGTCAAAATCCTACAAGACTTATAAAATCCCACAGGACTTATAAAATCCTAAAAAACTTAAAATATGTAACTATAATTACAAAAAGGGTAAATATACGAGGTGTTAGATGTGTTAACCAACCTTATTGTGGTAATCATTTTGCAACATACACATCTATCATCAAATCACCCACTATATACCTTAAATGTCAATGTTACATGATGATTCTATCTCAGTAAAGCTGGTGGGAGAAAGGGAAAAAACAGGTGCAGAAGTTAAGGCATGTCCTCATTTTCAGAGACTGAGACCGAAGAGAAATATTTAAATTATTCACATTTAATCACTCATTCAAGGAGAAGGGGGAGGTAACAACAAAAAGGAGATGCATAAAACAATGAGTGGGGCAACTTTATAATATGTATTTTTAAATTATTAAACCAGAGAGGGTTAAAATGCAGTGCGTCTGAAGCAATAACTGACATTACAATATTGGCAAAGACCTCAAATAGCTATATAAGCTAGTCTCTTCAATATCCATTTGACAAAAATGAAGTACGGAGAAGTTGAATTGTCTGTGAAGATCACACAGCCAATTCTACATCTAATATTCTGCTTCTGTACAATCTGGTCCCATCCACAGACTTGAAAGTTTGCAGTTGCGAGCCGTGTGCTACACCAGGATTCGTGACTTCGGAGGAGTGGATTTTGATTTGGGGCCTGAGATGAGGCTTGACTACTTGGAGCTTTTTGTGTAGTCAAGTTTTATTAAAGTGTAACAGAGATGGAGAAAGCTTCTGACATATAGACATCAGAAGCAGACAGAAAGAGGGCCCGCTTGCTAGTTTTCAGTAAGGTGTTTTATGTCTGTTTAGCAAGCTGCTAATTAGATAAGAGAGACACCTTAAGGCTGAGGGAGTTTCACGAGGTCCCTGTCCCACAATACGCATTTTTGAGATAGAAATGGCATGAGGTGTGTCATCCCTGGCCATAAAACAATTGACACGAATACTGGTTTGTTGAGCCATTATCAGCCCAAGGTTTGAGAAAAAAGGAAAAAAAAAAAAAATCTGCCACTTGCAATTTATTTCCTCCTGCCCCTTGCGGACCTCTGGCCTCCCTACAAAGGCTCTCAGACTTAACACTCTCAGACTTCTGCCTTGTAGAACTGCCTGAAAACTGAGAAATTTGCTTTTTCCACCTGTCTATACAATGTGGAGGTTTAAGTCAGGCTCTATGGTACTCTGAATTCCTCAGAGTCACCATACCTGAAAATGTACACGTGTTGTGATAGGAAGTCAGAAAACCATCAATCTAGGATATTTTGCTATTACCCAAAGGAGCGACAAGCAGCAGTAATCTAGGCAAGGCTGACTGTTAGCACATATCTCACTGTTGAAGGGGCATCTGTAGAAAGAAGATCCATTAATTTCCAGGATCCAGGACAGTGAGTCTCTGAGAACTTTGGTGCTGTTTACAACCATTGTTTATAGTGAAATTTTGTGAATTTTCACAACTCATCTACTGTCATTTGGGTTATATGTACTGTCAAAATACTACTTGCTTTTCTGGGAATAACATTCTAATGTCCATATTCAATGTGCCTCTTTGGTTTTACTTTAAATCAAGCTAGCCAGTCAGTTGACTTTCTCTTTTCTAATGTCTGTCTTAAAGGATTTATCTTATTTTTCCCTCCGTTTCCTCCCTCTGTTCTGGCTTTACTTGTCAGACCCAATGCTGGCTAGAGTCAAGTAAAAATTTTGGTATACAAAAATGGAATAAGCATAGTGTGGCCTTTTGAGAACATTTTAACAAGAGAGGCAGAATGTAAACAAGTAATTGATACATGTGAGTGGGTGAATGTCACTCAGTCGTGTCTGACTCTGTGACCCCATGGACTGTAGCTGCCAGGCTCCGCTGTCCATGGAATTCTCCAGGCCAGAATTCTGGAGTGGGTATCCATTCCCTCCTCCAGGGGATCTTCCCACCCAGGGGTTGAACCCAGGTCTCCCACACTGCAGGTAGACTCTTGACCATCTGAGTCACCAGGAGGGCAAGTATACAGTACCGTAAGAAATTTTATAGAAAGGGCTCTGAACACACAAGTGACTGATTAGTGAGTTGTCTACAGAGTTGGGGTAGTATTTGAGCTGAATATTAGGTGATGAGTTTGAGACTAATAAAGAGGAAATGCATAGCAGTGTGAAAGTACAAAATCCGTTGAAAGAACAGGAAGTACCCTAATCTTCCATAGCCACAGAGTGGGACCTCAGGAAGCAGGGTAGGTGGAAGACTCGAAGGAGTCGAAGAATCTTATCTTCTGTGTTAACCTGTTTGGCATTTATTCTGTCAATGATAAGGAGCCATTAAAGATTTCTAAAACGATACTTTGCTGCACACTACTATATTTGGTGAATGTAAGAGAGGACAAAGCAGACTTTTGGATGCATTAGTCAATAATTTGGAAGTTACATGCATTGAACAAATGCATGGAAAAATCTTCAAATTTCTATTTCAATTGATTCTTTGTAGATATATGTATTTTAGATAAATAATGACTGTAGAAATACTTCCAAAATCTAAATGTAAAGTTACTTGTGTGTATTAATAATGTTCCTGTACATAGTATTAAGTATATTTTAATAAAATGTGTTAATTTACTGTTATACAATATAAAATAAAAATTGGGATTATATTAGTACTAACTATTCTTTAAAAATCTTACTAACTATTCTTTAAAAATCTTTCTCAGATACATCAAAAAGGAGAGCATAGTTTATATTTGTGGTAATTCTCACATATTTCATAGCACTGTGTATTCCTATAATGCCTGAGATACAAAATTCATCATATAATTTAATTTAAAAAAGCATTTTGTTACTAAAATAATAAGTAGCTTTGACTTTGGACTCAGTCTGAACCAAACTGAAAGTCTTATATTAATCAAAAACATTGATTTTGTCATAATAACATAAAAGGTCTAGAGTGCTGTTGTTTAGATTCAGATTAGAAAACCAAGACAATATGCCTCGTTCCATAGTGTGAGGAGCAATCTTTGGTATGCCATTAAAATTAAAGATTATTTTTCTGGTACTGTTTGGAATCATTTGTCATTTATTTATTAATAAATCTGTTACTAAAAGTCGGCTAAGTGCATTTGTTCTGAAAACTTTTAATTAGAACTAATTGCTGTTCCCTTTAGGATTCTGGGCCAACTTATCATTTTGCAATGCTTTTTAGTGGATAATTTTCAAGCTATTGGAAAAGGTATTTGAAGGTGATATGCTTACAGACAATTTAGGTTTATCAGAACAATATGGCAGGTCATTTTTATTGTCCTTCGCCCTATCTCCTCTGCCTGTTTATTCCTCAGAACAAAGAGGCTTGCCAATTTTCACTTACAGGTAATGCTGACCAAGTCTGAAATTTTTGTGATTAGTTATAATTAGCTTTGCAGGAGGGAAAATGAATTAGAATTGTATAGTTAATGGTCTCCATGTGGATAGTTAATAAGAATTGAAGGAGTTGCCCTACTTATAAATTAGGATATTTAGAAAAATGAGTTTATGTGAAGGTGATTAATTATGCACACTTGTAAAACAAGTATCTTTTTATTTTATGTAAATTTGTTCTTAAGAAATTAGCTTTTAAAGGACAAAAAACCTACAGATAGAATTTCTTTTTAAACTATAGCCACTATGTAGCTATATAAATTATAGAATATATTTCATGTTAAAATATGCCATATGGTTAATTATTATACTAATTGAAGCAAATCAAACAAAGAAAAATAGTATATAATACCACTTATATGTGGAATCTATAAACTAACACAAATGAACTTATTATAAAACAGAAATAGACTCCCAGACATAGAAAACAAACTTATGGTTAGTAAAGGGGAAAGGGTGGGGAGGGATAAATTAGGACTTTGTTTAAAATATACATACTACTATATATAAAATAGATAAACAATAAAGATTTACTATACAGCATAGGGAATTATATTCAATATCTTGTAAAACCTATAATGGAAAAGAATCTGAAAATATATATATATAGTATGTATCATTTTGCTTTACACACAAAACTAACACAATATAGTAAAGCAAGTATTCTTCAATTAAAAAAAAACTATAGCCACAATGTAACTATATAAATTATGGAATATATTTTTTGTTAAATATACCACATGCCATTAGACAAGGTCAAGTTATATTTATAGGTATTAGATTGGGAAAGAATCTAATGATGTACAGCTTTTAAGGATATTGTCAGTTGTTATTATTTCTGAACACTTCCTAACTAAATCAGATAGGTATTCATGTAAAAATATTTAAAACTGAATGTTTTCCACTTGTGTATAAATATTTTGACCTTTGCTTAAAGGCAATGGCATTCTTAAGAAAGGACATAGTGAATAAAACTGACCTAATAACAAGCACTACAGTGTGGATACTGACACAGCTATAAATCATTTAGCAGGACACAATGACTCAGGGCGCCGAAATGGTATGAGATAAAACAAATAATTGGAAAATGATCCAGGCCAAATTAAAAGGATTTTACTAATGATCTGATAGAGTAGAAAAATGGCAACCCACTCCTGTATTCTTGCCTGGAAAATTCCATGGACAGAGCAGCCTAGAAGGCTACAATCCATGGGGTTGCAAAGACTCAGACAAGAGTGAGCGTGTGTGCGTATACACACACACACACACACACACACACACACACACAATGATCTGTAAGCTAAAAATGGTTACTTCACATTTTTCAAGGGAAATGTTTAAACATAAAATACAAATGTCAAAGTTCATAGTTTTCAGTGTACAGATATTTTAGTACCTTAAATTTATTCATAAAACTTTAAAAAAATACAATACCATGAATTATTCATTCGAACTCACCCTGAACCAAAGTGAATGCCTTATATTAATCAGAATATTATTTGTGGTTAGTAATATTTATATTGAGATACAAAGATTTGTACGAGATGACAAAGATTATACGTTAAGTTACTCAGGATATGGCTCAGTTTCACCAGGAATGTTCCAGTTTACAAATCTATTCTTGAGGCTTGACAATAAAGTATAAAGTTAACCAGAATTGTAGTTCTATATAACTTGGCAAATGGCCAAATGAGTTTATGGTGAAGGATATTGCCTTTGTGGTGAACAAGCTCTCATATCTGTTACATAGATAGTGCCAATTTTTCCCCAAGAATTGTGACAAAGCTATTTCCCCTTTGACTTTATTTCCTTAACAAGCCTTTCCATATTTCCTTTACTTTCAGGATTCTCACTTCCCAAATTGTAGACATAAATGCTTATTTCTAAAAATGCTACATTTTAATTTGACATAATTTGTTTTAAAAAGGACTTGCTATCTTCCATCTTCTACCTTTTGCCACAAGGATGCTTATTAATACTGCTTTCAATAAGTCCCAGAGGAACTTAAGGAACCAGAGATCAAATTGTAAAAATCCACTGGATCTTTGAAAAAGCAAGAGAATTCCAAACTTCTGCTTCATTTACTAGCTAAAGCCTTTGACTGTGTGGATCACAACAAACTGTGAAAAAGTCTTCAAGAGATGGGACTACCAGGCCACCTCACTTGCCTCCTGAGAAATCTGTATGGAGATCAAGAAGCAACAGTTAGAAGGGACATGGAACAATGTATTGGTTCCAAATTGAGAAAGGAGTATGTCAAGGCTGTATATTTTCACCTTGTTTATTTAACTTATATGCAGAGCACATCATGTGAAATGCCAGATGAGGCACAAGCTGGAATCAAGATTGTGGGAGAAATAGCAATAACCTCAGATTTGCAGATAACACCACTCTTATGGCAGAAAGTGAAAAGGAATTAAAGGCCCTCTGGATGAAAGTGAAAGAGGAGAGTGAAAAAGTTGGCTTAAAACTCAACATTCAAAAAACGAAGACCATGGCATCTGGTCATGTCACAGTAAGACATGGCATCAAATTCACAGTAAAATACTTTATTTTCTTGGGCTCCAAAATCATTGCAGATGGTGACTGCAGCCATGAAATTAAAAGACACTTGCTCCTTGGAAGAAAAGCTATGACCAGCCTAAACAGAATATTAAAAAGCAGAGACATTACTTTGCCAACAAAGGTCTGTCTAGACAAAGCTATGGTTTTTCCAGTAGTCGTGTATGGATGTCAGAGTTGGACTATAAAGAAAGCTGAGTGCTTTTGAACTGTGGTGTTGGAGAAGACTATTGAGAGTCCCTTGGACTGCAAGGAGATCAAACCAGTCAATCCTAAAGGATATCAGTCCTGAATATTCATTGGAAGGACTGATGCTGAAGCTAAAGCTCCAATACTTTGACCACCTGATGCAAAGAACTGACTCCTTGGAAAAGACCCTGATGCTGGGAAAGACTGAAGGCAGGAGGAGAAGGGGACAACAGAAGATGAGGTGGTTGAATGGCATCACCGACTTGATGGACATGAGTTAGAGCAAGCTCTGGGAGCTGGTGATGGACAGGGAGGCCTGGCGTGCTGCAACGCATGGGGTTGCAGAGTCAGACACTTCTGAGAGACTGAACTGAACTGAACTAAGTCCCAGTCCTTATACCTAAACTCCCTATAAATGTCTTCAATGGTAGGCCCTAATTTTCACCAGCTTGCTAGACGTTTCTTTTCCCGCTGTACAAAATAAATACCACTAGTGGATTCAACTGAACATTCTGAATATAAAATTTATCTTCACACACTTAAAATCACTATTCTCTGGATACTGAGGTTCATAAAGTAGAGTAATTTCAGATTCTCATTTTTCTAGGTCATCTTTCTTCAAATAGATCACCAAGTCCTGTTGATACAACATTCTCAGTTTCACTTAAATTTACTGTCTTTTTAGTTATCATTATCAACTCAAGTTTATTTCATTATGATGGTTCCCATAAAATTTTGAAGCCTTCCTATTTTTCTGTTCCAATTCATCTTTCCTCCACTTGTAAGCAACTCTAAATTTTTAAAAAATCTTTTATTTACATTACTATCCTTACCTGCCAACATTTTAATGCCTTTGCTTTTTCTACAAAAGCCTGGTTCCAAGCTGTCTTTCTAAATTTGCTTACAGGTAAACTTTATATGAGCTGTTATATAAAGTCATTTTAATTGGGGGAATCATTAGGAGGAAAATAGATTATATTTTAAATAGGGATTATTAATAGCTAATAAAATATTTTTTTTCTTTTTACCTAAAATTTGTCATTGAGATATTTGCAAATGATTTCTATCCTGTAGCTAGTTTTCAATTGGAAGACATTTCATTTCAACTGAATGGTAATGGTGAAAATAACAGACTCTCTAATACACATGTTCCTATTGATTTTTACATTATTTCCAAATATTTTACAATGCTTTCGTGTAATGCAGGACTAAGAATGCCTTTACTAGGAAGTTTTGGTCTTGTGTTTTTAAGGTAGAGCAACAACAGGTCACTTCACACTACCGTATTTCTTCCATAATAATGTAACTGCAAGAACAGACATAAAATGTCCCTTTTAAACAAAAGTATTAATGTGTTAGAAGAGATAGGAAATTTTTAGTATATTGATATATAAATCACAAGGCACTTCAATAAGAAAAAAGCAGTTTTGCTTTCATAGTTTCATAAATCTGATTCTCTTCCTTTTCAAATGTCTTTGCCGTATGTAGTGCCTAAATTTCTCTCTCTCTCTCTTTTTTTTTTTTTGCTTCTTATGTGATTTCTCCCCTGACAAAAACTCACTCTGTCAATAATATTGTCAAAAACATTTTGCATATGGTAAAACTGTATTTCTAGTTAAAATCAGCACCTACACTTAAAAGTTTTGTGAACAAACTTAAGGAACTTGATAAAACAATGTATCTATTAATCAAATGTAATATCAAGTTTCTTAAATTTGTTCAATAATTGGTGCTGGAGCTATTTTAGTTACAGTTGAATCTCAGTGCATTCTCAGCCACTCAGTCATGTTCAACTCTTTAGTGAGCCCACCAGGCTCCTCTGTCCATGGAATTTTCTGGTCAAGAATACTGGAGTGGGTTGCCTTTTCCTTCTTCAGTGATCTTCCCAACACAGAGATTTAATCCATGTCTCTTTTATCTCCTGCATTGATACGCAGATTCCTTATCAGTGACCTACCTGGGAAGCCCCTTAATGTCAGTAACTAAATTATAATAAAGTAACACAACTTGTTTTCTCATCATCGGAACTATTCTTTTCAAAACTTTAAGCACTCGAACTAATAGATATTTCCTACTGCTTAAAAAAAAAAAAAGCTGTTTCTATTGTTTTGTTTGTTTGGATTAAAAACCTAAATCTAAGGCCAGATAGTATTAATATAAAACTCTTAGAGGAAAACATAGGCAGAACACTCTCTGAACCAAATCACAGCAAGATCTTTTTTGATCCATCTCCCAGAGTAATGGAAATAAAAACAAAAATAAACAAATGGGACCTAATTAAATTTAAAGGCTTTGCACAGCAAAAGAAATCATAAACAAAACAAAAAGAGAAACCACAAAATGGGAGAAAATATTTGCAAATGATTCAAAGCAAAGGGTTAGTCTCCAAAAGTTACAAACAGCTCATGCAGCTCTCAACCATGAAAACAACCAATCCAAAAATGGATAAAGGCCTGAATAGACATTTCTACAAAGAAGACACACAGGCCCATGAACAGATGTATATCATCATTAATTATTAGAGAAATACAAATCAAAACTTATGAGGTATCACCTCACACCAGTCAGAATGACCACTATCAAGAGATCTTTAAACAGTAAATGCTGATCAGCCACTAAACAGAAAATAATGCCATTTGCAGCAACATGGATGGTTCTGGAGATTATCATACTAGGTGAAGTCAGACAGAGATGTATGTACAAATACCATATGATATTGCTTATATATACAATCTAAAAATAAATGATACAAATGAACTTATTTACAAATCAGAAAAAAGACTCTGACATAGAGATGAACTTATGGTTACCAAGGAGGAAGGGTGGATGAGAAGGATAGATGTTGACATGTACACACTGCTACCTTCAAAATAGTTAATCAACAAGCACAGGGAACTCTGCTCAATATTCTGTAATAAGTATGGTAAAAGAATTTGAAAAATAATAGATACATGTATATGCATAATTGAAGAAAGGAATGGCAATCCGCTCCAGGATTCCTGTCTGGAGAATTCCATGGACAGAGGAGCCTGGTGAGCTGTAGTTCCCAGGGTTGCAAAGAGTTGGACAAGACCAAGTGAGTAACACACATGTGCATAAGCAAATCACTTTGCTGTATACCTGAAACTAACACAATGCAACCAACTACACTCCAGTATAAAATAAAATTTTTTTAAGTTAAAAAATATATACATTCAGCACAATAGAAATAAAGATTTTCAAGCAAAGTATTCAAGAGAAAATTTATTCAGTCCAGAGAAATATGAATTAAATTTGTTTTAAAAAAGTAAAACTATTTTCCAGGGGTAACACCATACTTTGGAGAAGGAAATGGTAACCCACTCCAGTATTCTTGCCTGGAAAATCTGATGGACACAGGAACCTGGTGGGCTATAGTATATGGGGTCGCAAGAGACAGACAAGATTTAGCGACTAAACAACAGCAACGCCATACTTGTGACAGAAAAATACACCATCCATCTGGAGGGCAAAATGCTTGTTTTCACATAAATGATGACTTTTAAACTCATAGCTTTTTATGTGAAATGATAGATTACATTTCTTTCCAGGATAGCAAATATAAGCTGTTATTTTTAAAAAATTCTTTGTTCTACTTGAATTTATCTTAAACTTAAGAATCATAACACAAATAAAAGACCGGGTATTTTAATAGCTGAATTGTCAGCATGGAATAGCTTGGAAGCTAATTAGAAATAATCATTTCTCTTATTGTGTGTGTGAACATGTAATATTTCTTTTCAAAAGCTTCCAATATTTTCCTTTTGTTTTTCCTTTCCCACCTCCCAGAAAAACATCAGAATTATAATTTAATGACTTTATAAGTAATCACAGCTGGAAAATGCAAATGCCAAAATTGACATCAGAAAATACCTATTATAATGTAGGTGACAGAAGAAAAATTTTCAAGTTTAAACATTTGTCTGTCTTTGGCCTCTAATGAAAACTTATTTAGCATCAAGAAAGCAGGGATCAGGACTTCCTTGGTAGACCAGTGTCCAAGAGCCTAGGCTCCCAATGCAGGGGCGCCTGGTTCAATCCCCAACTGGAGAACTAGATCCTACACGTCACAATTAAGAATTTTCATGCTGCAACTAAAGAGTCTGTATGCGGCAACAAAGATGATCAAACAAATATCAGAGATCCTGTGTGCTGCAGAAAGACACGGTGCAGCCAAATAAATAAATCAATGTTAGAAAAAGAAAGCAGATATCAATGTTTATATATTCTCAGTTCTATATGACTTTTTTTTCACTTTCACAATTTTAGTTCAGAGATTTCTAAGAAAATCCACATCATGTTTTAAAATCAGAGAACAAGAAACATTGTTGCAGGGCTTTGACATTTTCATGTCAATAAAAATGATATTGAAATTGCAGATTTTCATTTATATTCCGAGACATAGATAAACTTTTTAAAGAAAAAGCCTGCTGAAAAATATTCAAAATATAAGATTAGGCATTTCCTGTTTTATTACTCAAATGCTAAAAGGTTTCATACTGAAGTCAGGTATCCTAGTTTGATAAGAAGAGTTTCAGTCCTTTTCTTTCTAAAATTTTTATGTGCATGTGATTGAACCTAGTTAAGGCCACCAGATAAGCTCTTAAGATTTCTGGCCCGCAGGTGTGGAGAGACACTAATTCTGTAGGCACTCAAGACAAGCTTCATTATTAAGTTCTCTCATGTGTGAGCTTAGTCTCTAGGTCATGCCTGACTCTTGGGACCTCCTAGACTATAGTCCACCAGGCTCCTCTGTCCATGGGGATTCTCCAGGCAAGAAGACTGGAGTGGGTTGCCATTCTCTTTTCCAAGGAGAAGTTCCCTCACTTATTATTAAACCAGTCACTTACCAACCAGAGAGTATTTCTTCAGTCTGTCCCTGCCCTCTGGAGGCCAGTTTCAGATTACATCTAGGAGGATCCCAGAGTTTTGGCCCAACTGTGGCAGAAGGGAAGTGATGGTAAAGAGGTTGTGACATCTTGGACCACCTAGCCTTGTAAATATCTGTGTGGATACATGTTGGAAAACTGTAATGATGATTCCAGAGTAACCAGATGCCAGCTCTTTCAGTTTTGACATGCCTTCATTGTGGAATATGAGTGTATAAGGAGGTGGACTTTTACATTCCATAAGAGAATCAGGTGGTATCGGGAGGACTAGTCTTCTTAGCCTTCTCCAGGGACCAAGAATATATACATATCATGAAGAGGTTTTAATGTGTTAAACTTTTTTTTCTACTAAATTTTTTCAGCTGTGCCATAGCCTCTTAAAGGAATACACTTGTCCAATTCAATACAGTATATATCATTAACTCAGAGGGAACTATATGTATATAAAAAACAGTTTGGAAATGGAAACTATTCTCTTTTTGAAACATGTTTTAAAATGTGTACATTTTTACATTAGGTATAAAAGTATAATTATGTACTGTAGATTGCACCTATAAAAAGAGTCAGATAATTTAGTGTTCTTTTACTTATCAAATTTGTAACCATATGCTTCCCTTAAAAAATCAAGTACAAAGAATCTTCAGTGAATAAACAACTTGAATAAAGTATTTCTAAAAGAGAGCACACTATCAAATTTCAATTTATAAAACATGTTAAAACATAAAACACATAGATATATAGAAAAATGTTTTTCCATTGTCTAAAATAGACATTCGGAGAAGGCGCTGGTGACCCACTCCAGTACTCTTGCCTGGAAAATCCCGTGGACAGAGGAGCCTGATAGGCTGCAGTCCATGGGGTCGCTAACAGTCGGACACAACTGAGCGACTTCACTTTCAATTTTCTCTTTCATGCATTGGAGAAGGAAATGGCAACCCACTCCAGTGTTCTTGCCTGGAGAATCCCAGGGACGGGGGAGCCTGGTGGGCTGCCGTCTATGGGGTCGCACAGAGTCGGACACGACTGAAGCAACTTAGCAGTAGCAGCAGCAAAACAGACATTAAATATATACAGAGAGGAGTAATCTAAGAGAGAGTAACCAGGAACAAAGAACCAAGCCAGGCTAAGAAGAGTGGCAGAATTTAAGGACAGCATAGCAAAATAGCAAAACATTCCACAAAAAACTAGATTTGGAAGAACAATGATAAAACTAAGCCTGAAGTGGGTACTTGAATTGCAGAAACCCAAACACGTTAATGTCTACAACCCCAGTAACACGTGAATTAGAGCTCCTAAATGTGTTAAGATGGTCTAACAAAAATACTATGGCAGGATTAAGAGATTTCAGAGAAGGGAAGACAGACTGTGGCTAGTCAGAGGAATAGTCTCATATTTTTTCATTCACTGTGTAATCATCCAGGCTGCCCTGACAGCTCTAATGGTAAAGAATGTACCTGCAATGCAGGAGACCTGGGTTCAATCCCTGGATTGGGAAGATTCCCTGGAGAAGGTAATGGCAACTCACTCCAGTATTCTTGCCCAGAGAATTCGATGGACAGAGGAGCCTGGCAGGTTACAGTCCATGGGGTTGCAAAGAGTGAGATGCGACTAACTCACACACACACACAAACACACACACACACACACACACACAAACACACAATCATTTACAAACCATTTTTAAGCCCACAGATTTAGGTATCATGCAAGGGGTTGAATATGCAGGATAAATAATGCATAGGTCACTGCTTTCAAAGAACTTGTTGATCTATAAGAGTATGCGTGCATGTGTGCCCAGTCACTCAGTAGTGTCTGACTCTTTGCAAATACTCTTTAGAAAAACATAGTAGTGTATGTCTTGGGTACTGAGAGATAGATAGTCAAGATATCTTATAAGGATATTCTAAATAACCGACAAGAAAGAAGAAAACACATTATAGACATTTGTATCTTTCTTTTTCAAATTGTGAAAGTATTCCCCCCATATAGTTAATACAGCCATCATCTCACAGATTTATCTTTTCATAGATATTCAGATATTTCTACATACTTCAGATCTTATTGGCTAGATGGATCAATCCAGTGTCAGTACTTCCAGAAGTCCTTAAATAAAACACTTGACCTTTAGTTGTTCAATTATCTGCAGCTGGGACAAAAAGGTTTGTCAAAATGTGGTCCATGTCTCTAACTACACACACACACACACACACACACACACACACACACACCCCACAAAGCGGGGTCATTGTAAACTAATCCATTTGCTCAAATATATTAAATGGGGAGAAGGAGACTTTTGGCAGTTCTGAGTGTCCAAACATATAAAAATTGAGTCCAATTTCCATCTGATGACTCTGGAAGAGAGTATTAGGAGAAAGCTTGTGAGAAGGAAAAAGCGTGGCACATGTTTCTGATCTTAGGAGAAAAAACCCTATTATGAAACCTTATGTACAGAGCCATTACTTTAATATTTTGTGCTCAAAATATCCATTGTTTATGACACTTCCTTTGAATTCAAACTTTGAGACAGACTTATTGAAGGGGGAAAAGGAAAATTAATATATGAAAAGATGTAAATGGCTGGTTAGGTAGCTATGATCTATGATTGCCTGTGCAAAAATATTTAGCATAAACATGGAAGTATTCTTGCAAGCTTTTCAAAACTGAAGTTACTTGAAAGAAAGATTGTTGAAGATAATCTGCTTAACAAATGTAGTTTGGGATTATAAAAAATATTGCAATTCCTTGAATATTTAAAATATAATCAACATATTATAATATGTACTCCATAAATAGTCATTATTTTTTATTAAATTTAGTTCATATTTTAAAAGGAAGCTATTGTATAAATTAAAAATGAAATTTCAGGTTGATTTTATACTTAGATCATTACTTACTAAGGCTTCGCTGGTGGCTCAGAGGGTAAAGCGTCTGCCTGCCATGCGGGCAACCGGGGTTCGATCCCTGGGTTGGGAAATTCCCTGGAGAAGGAAATGGCAACCCACTCCAGTACTCTTGCCTGGAAAATCCCATGGACAGAGGAGCCTGGGAGAGTTCAGTCCATGGGGTCGCAAAGAGTTGGAAACGACTGAGTGACTTTACTTTCACTACTTACTATATCTCTAAATCTCTTATTTTATATTATATATCCTCTCTATATATTTAACTAAATTTTTCTCAACTGAAATAATATTTACATTAATAAAATAAATGCTTAAAATACATGCTGACAAACTAAATATGTTCTTGCATATTTCTAAAACAGAAATATGGCTAGGTAACAACTCTTTCACTTCCATTCAGTTCAGTCGCTCAGTCATGTCTGACTCTTTGCAACCCCATGAACTGCAGCAGGGCAGGCCTCCCTGTCCATCATCAACTCCAGGGTCTACCCAAACCCATGTCCGTCAATTCAGTGATGCCATCCAACCATCTCATCCTCCATGATACCCTTCTCCTCTCTCCCTCAATCTTTCCCAGCATCAGGGTATTTTCCAATGAGTCAGCTCTTCGCATTAGGTGGCCAAAGTATTGGAGTTTCAGCTTCAATATCAGTCCTTCCAATAAACACCCAGGACTGATATCCTTTAGAATGGACTGGTTGGATCTCCTTGTAGTTCAAAGGACTCTCAAGAGTCTTCTCCAACACCACAGTTCAAAAGCACCAATTCTTCTGCGCTCAGCCTTTTTCACAGTCCAAATCTCACGTCCATACATGACCACTGGATAAAACATAGCCTTGACTAGATGGAACTTTGTTCACAAAGTAATGTCTCTGCTTTTTAATATGTTGTCTAGGTTGGTCATAACTTTCCCTCCAAAGAGTGAGCGTCTTTTAATTTCATTGCTGCAATCACCATCTGCAGTGATTTTGGAGCCTAGAAAATAAAGTCATTTCCCCATCTATTTCCCATGAAGTGATGAGACCAGATGCCATGTCTTCATTTTCTGAATGTTGAGCTTTAAGCCAACTTTTTCACTCTCCTCTTTCACTTCATCAAGAGGCTTTTTGGTTCTTCACTTTCTGCCATAAGGGTGGTGTCATCTGCATATCTGAGGTGATTGATATTTCTCCCGGCAATCTTGATTCCAGCTTGTGCTTGCTCCAGCCGAGTGTTTCTCATGATGTACTCTGCATATAAGTTAAATAAGCAGGGTGACAATATACAGCCTTGACGTACTCCTTTTCCTATTTGGAACCAGTCTGTTGTTCCATGTCCAGTTCTAACTGTTGCTTCCTGGCCTGCATACAGATTTCTCAAGAGGCAGGTCAGGTGGCCTGGTATTCCCATCTCTTTCAGAATTTTCCACAGTTTATTGTGATCCACATAGTCAAAGGCTATGGCATAGTCAAAAAAGCAGAAATAGATGTTTTTCTGGAACTCTCTTGGTTTTTCCATGATCCAGCGGATGTTGGCAATTTGATCTCTGCTTCCTCTGCCTTTTCTAAAACCAGCTGGAACATCTGGAAGTTCACGGTTCAAGTATTGCTGAAGCCTGGCTTGGAGAATTTTGAGCATTACTTTACTAGCATGTGAGATGGGGGCAATTGTGTGGTAGATTGAGCATTCTTTGACATTGCCTTTCTTTGGGATTAGAATGAAAACTGAGCTTTTCCAGTCCTGTGGCCACTGCTGAGTTTTCCAAGTTTGCTGGCATGTTGAGTGCAGCACTTTCACAGCATCATCTTTCAGGATTTGAAATAGCTCAACTGGAATTCCATCACCTCCACTAGTTTTGTTCATAGTGATACTTCCTAAGGCCCACTTGACTTCACATTCCAGGATGTCTGGCTTTAGGTGAGTGATGACACCATTGTGATTATCTGGGTCATGAAGATCTTTTCTGTACAGTTCTTCTGTGTATTCTTGGCACCTCTTCTTAATATCTTCTGCTTCTGTTAGGTACATACCATTTCTGTCCTTTATTGAGCCCATCTTGGCATGAAATGTTCCCTTGGTAGCTCTAATTTTCTTGAAGAGATATCTAGTCATTCCCATTCTATTGTTTTCCTCTATTTCTTTGCATTAGTCACTGAGGAAGACTTTTTCATCTCTCCTTGCTATTCTTTGGAACTCTGCAAATCAAATAGGAAAATCTTTCCTTTTCTCCTTTGCTTTTTGCTTCCCATCTTTTCACAGCTGTTTGTAAGGCCTCCTCAGACAGCCATTTCACTTTTCTGCATTTCTTTTTCTTGAGGATGGTCTTGATTCCTGTCTCCTGTACAATGTCATGAACCTCCATCCATAGTTCATCAGACACTCTATCAGATCTGGTCCCCTAAATCTATTTCTCACTTCCACTGTATAATCATAAGGGATTTTATTTAGGTCATACCTGAATGGTCTAGTGGTTTTCTCCACTTTCTTCAATTTCAGTCTGAATATGGCAATAAGGAGTTCATGATCTGAGCCACAGTCAGCTCCCGGTCTTGTTTTTGCTGACTGTATAGAGACATTACTTTGCCAACAAAGGTCCGTCTAGTCATTTCAGTTCAGTTCAGTTCACAGTCCAACTCTCTCACATCCATACATGACCATTTTCCAGTCCGTCTAGTCAAGGCTATGGTTTTTCCACTGGTCATGTACGGATGTGAGAGTTGGACTGTGAAGAAAGTTGAGCACCGAAGAATTGATACTTTTGAACTGTGGTGTTGGAGAAGACTCTTGAGAGTCCCTTGGACTCAAAGGAGATCCAACCAGTCCATTCTGAAGGAGATCAGTCCGGGGTGTTCTTTGGAAGGACTGATGCTAAAGCTGAAGCTCCAGTACTTTGGCCACCTCATGTGAAGAGTTGACTTATTGGAAAAGACTCTGATGCTGGGAGGGATTGGAGACAGGAGGAGAAGGGGACGACCGAGGATGAGATGGCTGGATGGCATCACGGACTCGATGGATGTGAGTCTGAGTGAACTCCGGGAGTTGGTGATGGACAAGGAGGCCTGGTGTCCTGCAATTCATGGGGTCGCAGAGAGTCAGACACGAGTGACTGAACTGAACTGAACTGATAGAGCTTCTCCATCTTTGGCTACAGAGAATATAATCAATCTGATTTCGGTGTCGACCATCTGGTGATGTCCATGTGTAGAGTCTTCTCTTGTGTTATTGGAAGAGGGTCTTTGCTATGTCCAGTGCATTCTCTTGGCAGGACTCTATTAGCCTTACCTTGCTTCTTGCTGTACTCCAAGGCCAAATTTGCCTGTTACTCCAGATGTTTCTTAACTTCCTACTTTTGCATTCCAGTCCCCTATAATGAAAAGGACATCTTTTTTAGGGTGTTAGTTCTAGAAGGTCTTATAGGTCTTCATAGAACTGTTCAACTTCAGCTTCTATCGCGTTACTGGTAGGGGCATAGACTTGAATTACCGTGATATTGAATGGTTTGCCTTGGAAACGAACAGAGATCATTCTGTCATTTTTGAGATTGCATCCAAGTACTGCATTTCAGATTCTTTTGTTGACCATAATGCCTACTCCATTTCTTCTAAGGGATTCCTGCCCACAGTAGTAGATATAATGGTCATCTGAGTTAAATTCACCCATTCCAGTCCATCTTAGTTCACCGATTCCTAGAATGTTGATGTTCATTCTTACCATCTCCTGTTTGACCACTTCCAATTTGCCTTGATTCATGGACCTAACATTTCAGGTTCCTATGCAATATTGCTTTTTACAGCATCTAATCTTCTACACCAGTCACATTCTAAACTGGGTGTTGTTTTTGCTTTGGCTCCATCCCTTCATTCTCTCTGGAGTTATTTCTCCACTGATCTCCAGCAACATATTGGGCACCTTCTGACCTGGGAGTTCCTCTTTCAGTGTCCTATCTTTTTGCCTTTTCATACTGTTCATGGGGTTCTCAAGGCAAGGATACTGAAGTGTTTGCTATTCCCTTCTCCAGTGGACCACGTTCTGTGAGACCTCTCCACCATGATTGCTTAATATATGTCACAAAATTCCTTTGAAATTTTCCTAGTACTTATTTTACTATTCCCTTTGTCTCCTTCATAAAGGTTTATAGCAAATTTCTAAACCAACCAATGAAAGAATTGAAACCCAGCAAAACAATAATACCTCTTTACCCATCAAGAGGTTTTCCTAATATATTTTAAAACTGGCAATGACTTATTCCACCTATTTAGGCAAAATTACCTCATGGCAGTATTTTTTAAAAATTATAAGATTACTTTTATTTCCACCACTTCTAAATAATTTCTTGCTTGAGTTTTTTTTTTTTCCATTTTTCTTATTGTTTAAATTGCAACAATGTCTTAATTCATCAAATGAGGTACCTGGTTAGCACCCCTCTTCTTTTTCCTAAAAACTCACTGCATTAGCTTCAGTTGAAAATGATCATTTTCCTTTGTCAAATTATGTCCCCTTCCTTCAAGTTTTTTACACAGTAACTTTCAATGTCCACATGTTAACAATAGTTAATAAAGGTTTAGAGTGGAAATGGAAAAGGAAGTTATGGGCAATGTGCAGAAATGAGAAAAACTCACCAGGAGTAAGATACTAGAAAGAACACCAGTGTTATATTTTCATGCTTTTGTTAAAGCCCTCAAGTGTGTAATTGCAAGTCTCACCTACTGGGGAACCACAAGGACACTCATGACGACCCATGAACATCAATTATTTCCAAGACTGTGCCTATCATAGGCTAAAGCACTGTATTGATATTGTAAGAAATTAACAGATTTAGTCAAACCAGGGATAAGAACCCCTCACCCATCAGTGTACAAATTTTCAAAGATCAATCACAGCATCAATTGCACTGGCTCTTTCTGAAAGGAAAAAAAGAAAGGCCACTTTCCATCTTCCAGTCCCTAATTTCCATCCCAACCCACAGGCAGCAGGTTACTTTCTTTTAAGATTTGTCTGACCATCACTTTAGATCCCAAGACAAGAGTCATATGGTGAGTTCCTGAACAATTCCACGAGGCACTCTTGCCAGCAGGATTTTATTTTCTTATCAGCTTCCTGTTTGCCACATATTCCTCCTGCCTGACATGGCAAGGTACCTTGATTAGAGACTAGAAATTTTTTGTTTGTTTGTTTCTGCCAAGGATCCTAACCTGGAAAAACAGAGCAGACAGAAAATAAAATCCGTCCTTTCGGGATTAAGGAGCACACATGAATGGCTCTGTTCCAGGCTCCCAAGAAGAACTCAAACCATTTCCATTTATTGTAAGCTTTCCAAACACTCATTTTTGTAAATGTTATCCTTTAATCTGTGAATGATTCAATATAATGGCACCCGGTATATCTCCAGCTGTTTTATTCTTTGGGATAGCCTGATAAACATTCTTATAAAATTCATTCCATATTTTTTTCTTATATTTGAAAGCCACCAAGGACCCCTCAATATATTGTTATGTAGACAGATAATGCCTATTCTAATATACAGTAGATTTATGTTTTATTAGATCTGTATCTTAACATATGCTTATAGCTTTGCACATTACCACAGCTCATAAAATGCAAAAACATTCAGGTAAGTATTCTGAACCTAATATGCAATTGTGTGATCACTCATGAATGCTTGTTTACCGCTTCCATCATCCTTCCAACGAAATGCCACACTGAACATTCAGTCTGTTTGAATGTGCAATGTCTCGTGCAAAGAAACACTTTCATTTAATCATAATTTTACAATAACTAACTGTGAGGTATTTAATATAGCATTAGAGTATGAGTTCAAACATATCATCACTGGGATGTTACCCCATGAGCCAGAGGGTGCCTTTACACCTGGTACCTGGCTCAGCAGCTCTGAGCCTTCTTGTCTTAAAGCTGAGGTGCTTGTCATTCTTTATCTCAGTAAGACTGTAAATCTCTGCAGCATTAAATTCGACCTGAAAGTTTAAAGGCCAAATGATAAAATATTCCAAGGTGAAGAATGGCATGCCTTAGCAAGATGAACAACAGTCATATGAAACATATAGTCATATTTTATACCTTTTTCTTTACTCCTGTGTTTTCTCCTTATTATAGGCTTTCAGGAATTAATTTGGTCGCCCAATTTTCATATAGCCCCAATTTTTTATTAGAGTAACGGGCTTACCTTTGGAAAAGACTTTTATTATATATTTCAGGTTTTCTTTAAAGAAACATTTTGTAATCCTCGTAGGGATACAACATGGTATGGTTCATGTAAAATGTCTGGCATATATCAGCATAGTTGACAGCAGAGAATAAACAGCAGCATACTTTTGAATCTGTTCACATTATTCTCCCAATAAATACAGAAATCACTTTGAGAATAAGAGGTAAGATTAGAGTCATATAATGCTTATTCATGTAAAGTCAAGATATCCACATCAGGGGAACTAAGTGAGAGGTTAACCTGGAACATTCTCCCCAAAGAACATCTGGACCACTTGATTGGTTGACATATTATCTTGTAAGCTCAATGACATTTATCCCAGTGTCTAAAACATAAATCAGTTGTACCCACCAGGCTCCTCTGTCAATAGATTTTCCAGGCAAGGATACTGGAGTGAGTTGCATTTCCTTCTCCAGGGGATCTTCCCAACCCATGGATTGAACTTGGGTCTCCTGCATTGAGAGTAGACTCTTTACCCTCTGAGTCACCAGTGAAGGATGATACAACTAGAAAAGATGCTTATTTTTCAAATATCCCCGAAACCTTCTCTCGCTGTCATCCCATTTGCTTCAAGAGCCATTATGATCTCTTTCATGTTCACCTCAGCCACTTAATCAGGCCATTTTATACTTTTTAGCCTTAAATTTGCTACTGTCATTGCTCATGTGTAAAAGCAGTTTCTTCTCATTCCTCAGGGATTAAATCAACATCATCTTCTCAGAGAGGCTGTCTCTGACTACCCTATCTAAAGAGGACTCCGTATACATGCCTCCATATATTTTCTGGGCTTGTTAAAGTAACTAACTCAAGTATTTTATTTGTACAGCTATCTCCATTTTAGACAGCAAGAAAGTGAGGGAATGTGATTTCTGTGTTCTCTGCTTTATCCCCAGTTCAGTTCAGTTCAGTTGGCCAGTTGTATCTAACTTTTGTGACCCCAAGATCCACAGCATGCCAGGCCTTCCTGTCCATCACCAACTCTGAGTTTACCCAAACTCATGTCCGTTGAGTCGGTGATGCCATCCAACTATCTCATCCTCTGTCATCCCCTTCTCTTCCTGCCCTCAATCTTTCGCAACATCAGGGTCTTTTCCAATGAGTCAGCTCTTGCATCAGGTGGCCAAAGTCCTGCAGTTTCAACTTCAATATCAGTCCTTCCAGTGAACACCCAGGACTGATATCCTTTAGGATGAACTGGTTGGATCTCCTTGCAGTCCACGGGACTCTCAAGAGTCTTCTCCAACACCACTGTTCAAAAGCATCAATTGTTTGGTGCTCAGCTTTCTTTATAGTCCAACTCTCACATCCATACATGACCACCAGAAAAACCATAGCCTTGACTAGACGGAACTTTGTTGACAAAGTAATGTCTCTGCTTTTTAATATGCTGTATAGGTTGGTCATAACTTTCCTTCTAAGGAGTAAGCATCTTTTAATTTCATGGCTGCAATCACCATCTGCAGTGATTTTGGAGCCCCCCAAAATAATGTCAGCCGCTGTTTCCACTGTTTCCCCATCTATTTACCATGAAGTAATGGGACCAGATGCCATGATCTTAGTTTTCTGAATGTTGAGCTTTAGGCCAACTTTTTGACTCTCCTCTTTCACTTTCATCAAGAGGCTCTTTAGTTCTTCTTTGCTTTCTGCCATGAGGGTGGTGTCATCTGCATATCTGAGGTTATTGATATTTCTCCTGGCAATCTTGATTCCAGCTTGTGTTTCATCCAGCCCAGCATCTTGCATGATATACTCTGCATATAATTCAAATAAGGAAGGTGAAAATGTACAGCCTTGACATACTCCTTTTCCTATTTGGAGCCAGTCTGTTGTTCCATGTCCAGTTCTAACTATTGCTTCCCGAACTGCATACTGGTTTCTCAAAAGGCAGGTCACGTCGTCTGGTATAGCCCCTGATAGTCCTGGCATATGGGAGGCATACAGTAAATACGTGTTGAATGAATGAAAAAGTGAGTGAACGGCTGAATGATACATTAGGCAAATCACTTGAAATTACTTCGCTTCTGGTGTCACAAAGTCTTTTCTGTGATTGTAGCCACATTACCAACCCCTTGATCATGGCTGTTGACTTTTTTCGTGCTCTAGAAGTGTCTAAGCTTGCTTTGCTGTTTGCTTAGAGGACAGAGGCTACAGGCTGGATCTTGAAACAGCTACCTATTTTTGCTGGTTATTCGCTTTAACACCAAAAAAGAATACCCATCAAAAGGCAAAAAGCAATCAGCAGTCCAAGCACCCTCTTTGTGAGGAAAGTCACATCAGCATAAATCTACAGGGTATCTTAGTAAACTAAACATGCAACCAAGTCTCCCATAGATTTGAGACGCCTCTCCACAGGAATTCTACCGTTGTGTGTGTTTCACGAACTCATTTGCTCCTGAGAACTCTCCATGCACTTGTCCCCTGCTCTCTGTCTCCATCTCTAGTTCTACTTCTGTCTCTATTTCTCTATCATAAATGAATGGATTCACCTACTTCTAACCCCAGGCCTCCACTGCAATGTCCTTTGTAGTTATCCAGGCACATAACTGAAAGGTGAGTAGTTTATATTGTAGGTTTCATTGAAGACAATGAGCAGACACATTTTGAGTTCTCCTGACAGAACTTTAAAAGGCATTTTGAGACTCTTCTCATCACAGGTCACAACTGTAACTAACAAGCAATTTGGCTAAGCTGTCGCATTAGGAGAGCTCAATTTTCTCTAAGTTTTCCATACATACTGACTTAAAGCTTTTGAGAAGAATGTGAAGAAAGGTAATTGTGGCATACAGAGTAGAGATCAATTATTTATATTACTTTGGGCAGAAGCAGGTCAGATGTGAATTAGACTCATTATTTCTTCTTATTCCCTTGGGCCTTCATGAGTAAGTACTCAGTGATTCTTCCTCAGTGTGTGCAACTTTCCCTAAACTCTGCATATACATTTTCAAGTCACAAATGCTTGGTTTAATTATCTGTTCAACTTTTCACCTTAGATAAACTCAGTTTATGAAAAAAAAAATGATATCCATGAAACAAGTAAATCAAAAAATGTTTATCTCCAAACTTTTTGTACCGAGGTTCATTAGACTTAAGCCCTAATGCTTTGAGGCATTCATTGTATATAATGAATTGACTTCTCTTGTGCATCTAAAGTGCTGATACATCATTAGAATAGTTGAGAAAGTCACCACTTATGCTATTTTCTTGTATTCTGATTCAGACCAGAAGAAATTCTGATTGAGGAAGTATTACATTACAATGCAGAGAGAGCAACCTGGCAGTAAAATACATTAACAAAGAAGAGCATGTATAAGAAAAATAACACAAATGTAAGAAACAAAATGAAAATTTCAGAATTTAGTGCCAAGAATGCAAAAGGGGCCAAGTCTAGGGAACACACCATTACAAGAGACAGGTTCTACTCAACCAGAAATGATTGTTAGTGTATGGGAATATTAGTACAATGTTATTAAGTGTGCTCTTCTTTCTGAAAAAGACCTTGAAATCTTTAATGGTTTATTGTGGAAATTTTAAGGTTTTGAAATATTTGCATCTAATTTTTAAACATTTAGTATATTATATAGGAAAATACAATACTTCTTGGTTTATACCCCTCTCAGATATGCAGATGACACCACCCTTATGGCAGAAAGTGAAGAGGAACTCAAAAGCCTCTTGATGAGAGTGAAAAAGTTGGCTTAAAGCTCAACATTCAGAAAACGAAGATCATGGCATGTGGTCCCATCACTTCATGGGAAATAGATGGGGAAACAGTGGAGACAGTGTCAGACTTTATTTTCTTGGGCTCCCAGATCACTGCAGATGGTGATTGCAGCCATGAAATTAAAAGACACTTACTCCTTGGAAGGAAAGTTATGACCAACATAGATAGCATATTGAAAAGCAGAGACATTACTTTAATTTGCCAACAAAGGTCCATCTAGTCAAGGCTATGGTTTTTCCAGTAGTCATGTATGGATGTGAGAGTTGGACTGTGAAGAAAGCTGAGTGCAGAAGAATTGATGTTTTTGAAGTGTGGTGCTGGAGAAGACTCTTGAGAGTCCGTTGGACTGCAAGGAGATCCAACCAGTCCATCCTAAAGGAAACCAGTCCTGGGTGTTCATTGGAAGGAATGATGCTAAAGCTGAAACTCCAGTACTTTGGCCACCTCATGTGAAGAGTTGACTCGTTGGAAAAGACTCTGATGCTGGGAGAGATTGCAGGCAGGAGGGAAAGGGGACGACAGAGGATGAGATGGCTGGACGGCATCACTGACTCAATGGACTTGAGTTTGAGTGAACTCCGGGAGATGGTGATGGACAGGGAGGCCAGGCATGGTGCGATTCATGGGGTCACACAACTGAGTGACTGAACTGAACTGACTGATCTTCAATGTGGCTTCAATATTAGACTCTACATTTATTGTTTTACTGATAAATTGAAGTGAATGTATATTTCATGAATTATATTAACCAAATGCAACAAACATTTCCTAATCACTAAATTATCCTAATATAGGGTACACAATTCCTGAACTCTCATTGAACTGGCATTAATTAGGTATATATAAAACATATATCCTATAAAATTCTCAGAAAGAACATCATTATAAAATTTAAAAGTCTCAGATTTTCTGTTACTTTAATTTGCCTAAGTGTTTTCTACAACAAGCCTTTAGTAGGTGCATTTGTCTTTCCTGGTAGTGAGTTTGTATTCTGTTTTGACTTTTTTCAGAAGTTTATTATCCAACCAACAACTCTATTGAGTGATGTCCCACTACAGGTTACAATGAAATATTTCCATTTAAATGCTTAAACTTGTCTCTTGAGAGTCTTCCCTTCCACTTAGTGCTCTGACTGTAGCGAACAGCCTGACATTTCCTAAAACACTCTGAAAACCCCTGACTTTGTACATGCACATCTCAAGATGTTCTATCTTTTGTCTGTTTGCCTAACTCCCTCATCATCTAGAAGCTTCCTCTTCTAAGAAACTGTTTTTTCTCCTAATGCACTTACAGCCAAAACTGTAACTCTAAGAGCTTACTCAAACTAGCTGCATACTCCCAAATGCAACTGTTAGTGACCTGTCAACGTTGCAATTTATTTATTTTAATGTCTGATCTCCCTCTGAGATAGTGAATTCCTTGGCTGCCTAGGGACTGTACAATATTTTATTCCTGTCTGTGTTCCCACACACCACATCCAACCTGCCCTATTCATAGACGGTCATTTAAAGTTGGATGGATTTAATTAAGTGCTGAATATTTTTCACAGATGACTGTTCCTAGAATTTCTCCTAAATTCAAAATACACTAATTTACCATTTTAAAAGTAAAAAACTAATGAAGATAACTCAAATCCTAACCAACATCATCAAAACAAAGGCCCACCTCTACCCATTTTATTTTTGCTGTTTTTGCTGAAAAACAGCCACAAAGACAGCCACATATTAATGAAAGGGGATGTGAAGAGGTAACAATAACCACAGACTGTCCCAGTGATCCACTGGAAGTGTCCAAGACTTTAAATTATTTGATCCTTAGACAGTTTTTTATTTGATTTCTTAGACTGAAAGTGAAAGGTGAAAGTCACTCAGTTGTTTCCAACTGTTTGCAATCCCATGGACGTAGAGTCCATGGAATTCTCCAGGCCAGAATACTGGAGCAGGTAGCCATTTCCTTCTCCAGCGGATCTTCCCGACCCAGGAATCAACCTGGGGTCTCCTGCATTACAGGTGGCTTCTTTACCAACTGAGCTATCAGGGAAGCCCTTAGTTTCCTTAGATTACACTCCAGCAAAGATGGGTTCTAGATTCAGAGTACTTAACTTCCTAAATCTTGGAGGGGGAGTGTTATCCCTTTTGCCTGGGTAGAGAATCAAGGTTTGGACCACTCCTCTTTTTGAGCAAGAGGACTTGTAAACCATTAAAATTCAGGCTGGGTGCAGCCACTGCCTAGATTGAGAAGACCAGAGAGTGCAGACGGGTGTTGGGTGGGGGTGGTTAAACCTCCAGAAGCTCATCTCAAAATGTCCTTACAGGCCTCCCCCCATTCCCACAAGCCCCTCCCCTCCCCACCCTCTCCCTTGACAGTGTCCTTTTTGTCCCCACCACCAACACCCCCCACAGCTTCATGCAGTTAAAAGATGGGACCAGGTTCTGGAAGAAATAGTGAGGTGCAGGTTGAGCTAACTTCTGGTTATCAGATTTTAAGTAAATAAAAAAATAAGAAAGAAAGGAAGGTCTAAACTGAGTGCTGAGACCTTTAGAGAATTTTCTCTCTTGTTTCTTTCCATCTCTCTGTCCCTCTCTCTTCTCTGAGTTGGGGGTGTGAACAGTGGGGGTAGGGTGAGGAGGTTTCCTTGTGTCTAAAGGAAGGCCCTTGGTGGTGGTTTTCTCTCCAAATCCCGTCTCTTCTCTGTGAAGTTGAAGTGGAATTAGAGTTTTCTTGACCTCCACCAGAGGAGTGTCCATGAAGGGAGTGAATGAGCCTCACATACACATTTATAGAGTTTCTTTTTCCTGCGGTCACGTATGGATGTGAGAGGTGGACTGTGAAGACAGCTGAGCACCGAAGAACTGATGCTTTTGAACTGTGGTGTTGGAGAAGACTCTTGAGAGTCCCTTGGACTGCAAGGAGATCCAACCAGTCCATTCTGAAGGAGATCAGTCCTGGGTGTTCTTTGGAGGGAATGATGCTGAAGCTGAAACTCCAGTACTTTGGCCACCTCATGCGAAGAGTTGACTCATTGGAAAAGACTCTGATGCTGGGAGGGATTGAGGGCAGGAGGAGGAGGGGACGACAGAGGATGAGATGGCTGGATGGCATCACTGACTCGATGGACGTGAGTTTGAGTGAACTCTGGGAGTTGGTGATGGACAGGGAGGCCTGGAGTGCTGCGATTCATGGGGTCGCAAAGAGTCGGTCACGACTGAGCAACTGAACTGAACTGACTGGTGACCCCCTGTCATCACTTGTTTCCTGCAGAAATCTGAGTCGGGATGGTCCTCTGCCACCCACCCAGTTCAGTTCAGTTCAGTTGCTCAGTCGTGTCTGATTCTTTGCAACCCCATGAACCGCAGCATGCCAGGCCTTCCTGTCCATCACCAACTCCCAGAGTTTATCCAAACTCATGTCCATTGAGTCGGTGATGCCATCCAACCATCTGAAACAGTGGCGATGGGCTAATCAGTTCGTGTGTGTGTGTGTGTGTGTGTGTGTACTTGCCACACTGAGTGGCGTATGGAAGACAAAACGTTCTCTGAATCCCTCTCCCTCCCCCCCATTTACTTGGGAGGGGTAAGTTTGTGTGAGCATGCATGTATGTGCTCAGCAGAGGCACGCAGCAGAATCTACACCTTTTCCAGCGCACTCCAGTTCTATCTGAAGCCTTTCTCCATCAAGAAGCACCTCTAGCCTGTCCCCATATGAGGTGTCCTCTTCATACTGAAGCTGACAGACTCTCTCAAATGACTGTGTCTGGAGAACTAAGACTTTGGAGATCCCAGAGGGTGATCTGACTTCTACTCTGCTTCTGTCTCCTCGGGTATGCCAAAAATGGTTTCAGCTACAAGTGTGTAATTGTGTGCTGTGTGTGTGTGTGTTGGAGGAGGGGGTTGCCTCCTGCCCTGTGCAGGAAGGGCTTATTAGCAATTCTACAAAAACGACAAAGCAGCAGTCAGGCAATTGGCTGTTTTTTCCTCATTTCCCTGTAAGGAAGGGGGAAGGACCCGTGACATCACTGAGCTCAAGTGTAAGTAGCAGCCACCGCCTGCAATGCACTAGAAGGCTGAGCTACAAAGAAAGCCTAGCACCGAGGAGGAGGCCTGTGCACACACCTACAACAGCATACAGGTCACCTGCTGACTTAGCAGGAGCTTAGCCCCCCAGGATCCTCTCTTTTACTGCAGAGACCCTCCTGCTCTGTGAGGGGTACCCAGGCTGCCTGATTGCCTCCGATTTTATGGATCCCCTCCATCCTGGCTTTATCTCCCCTAAACAGAACCTTCCCATCAAGAGACCATGAGGGAGGAGGTGGAGAAAAGGGAACCCTCTTGCACTGTTGCTTCTGCTGTGCTATGCTCAGTCATGCTTGACACTGCGACCCCATGGGCTGTAGCCCTCCAGGCTCCTCTGTCCATGGAATTTTCCAGGAAAGGCTACTGCAGTGGGTTGCCATTTCCTCCTCTGGGGGATCTTCCCTACCCAGAGATCGAATCCAGGTCCCCTGCATTGGCAGGTGGATGATTTACCTACTGAGAAGCCCCTTTGAACCTGGGAAGCCCATTTGCTCTATTGGTAGGAATGTAGGCTGATACAGCCTCTATGTAGAACAGTATGGAAACTCCTTAAAAAACTAGGAATAAAACTACCATATGACCGAGCAATACCACTACTGGGCATATACCTTGAGAAGGCTGTAATTCAAAAAAACACATGTACCCCAAAGTTTGCTGCAGCATCATTTACAATAGTCAGGACACAGAAGCAACCTCGATGTCCATCAACAGTTGAGTAGATAAAGAAGTTGTGGTACAGGTATATATACAGTGGAATATTCAGTTCAGTTCAGTCACTCAGTCGTGTCCGACTCTTTGCGACCCCATGAACTGCAGCACGCCAGGCCTCCCTGTCCATCACCAACTCCCAGAGTTCAATCAAACTCATGTCCGTCGAGTCAGTGATGCTATCCAGCAATTTCATCCTCTGTTATCCCCTTCTTCTCCTGCCCCCAATCCCTCCCAGCATCAGGGTCTTTCCAATGAGTCAACACTTGGCATGAGGTGGCCAAAGTATTGGAGTTTCAGCTTCAGCTTCTGTCCTTCTAATGAACACCCAGGACTGATCTCCTTTAGAATGGACTGGTTGGATCTCCTTGCAGTCCAAGGGACTCTCAAGAGTCTTCTCCAACACCACAGTTTAAAAGCATCAATTCTTCAGCACTCAGCTTCTTTCACAGTCCAACTCTCACATCCATACACGACTACTGGAAAAACCATAGCTTTGACTAGATAGACCTTTGTTGGCTAAGTAATATCTCTGCTTTTCAATATACTATCTAGGCTGGTCATAACTTTCTTTCCAAGGAGTAAGTGTCTTTTAAGTTCATGGCTGAAATTACCATCTGGCGTGATTTTGGAGCCCAAACAAATGAAGTCTGACACTGTTTCCACTGTTTCCCCACCTATTTCCCATGAAGTGATGGGACCAGATGCCATGATCTTCGTTTTCTGAATGTTGAGCTGTAAGGCAACTTTTCCACTCTCTTCTTTCACGTTCATCAGGAGGCTTTTTAGTTCCTCTTCACTTTCTGCCATAAGGGTGGTATCATCTGCATATCTGAGGTTATTGATATTTCTCCCAGCAATCTTGATTCCAGTTTGTGCTTCTTCCAGCCCAGCGTTTCTCATGATGTACTCTGCATAGAAGTTAAATAAGCAGGGTGACAATATACAGTCTTGATGTACTCCTTTTCCTATTTGGAACCAGTCTGTTGTTCCATGTCCAGTTCTAACTGTTGCTTCCTGACCTTCATATAGGTTTCTCAAGAGGCAGGTCAGGTACTCTGGTATTCCCATCTCTTTCAGAATTTTCCACAGTTTGTTGTGATCCACACAGCCAAAGGCTTTGGCATAGTCAGTAAAGCAGCAATAGATGTTTTTATGGAACTCTCTTGCTTTTTCCATAATCCAGCATATGTTGGCAATTTGAGCTCTGCTTCCTCTGCCTTTTCTAAAACCAGCTGAAACATCTGGAAGTACGCTGTTCACATATTGCTGAAGCCTGGCTTGGAGAATTTGGGGCATTACTTTACTAGTGTGTGAGATGAGTGCAATTGTGTGATAGTTTGAGCATTCTTTGGCATTGCCTTTCTTTGGGATTGGAATGAAAACTGACCTTTTCCAGTCCTGTGGCCACTGCTGAGTTTTCCAAGTTAGCCTTGCTGCTGCTGCTGCTAAGTCACTTCAGTCGTGTTCAACTCTGTGTGACCCCATAGATGGCAGCCCACCAGGCTCCCCCATCCCTGGGATTCTCCAGGCAAGAACACTGGAGTGGGTTGCTATTTCCCTCTCCAATGCATGAAAGTGAAAAGTGAAAGGGAAGTCGCTCAGTCATGTCTGACTCTTCGCGACCCCATGGACCACAGCCTACCAGGCTCCTCTGTCCATGGGATTTTCCAGGCAAGAGTACTGGAGTGGGGTGCCATCGCCTTCTCTGAACTTAGCCTCAAAAAGGAACAAATTTGACTCAGCTGAGCTCAGATGGATGAACATAGAGCCTGTTATACAGAGTGAAGTAGTCAGAAAGAGAAAAACAAAATATTATATATTAACGCAGATATATGGAATCTAGAAAAATAGTACTGATGAACCTGTTTGCAGGGCAGGAATAGAGATGCAGACATAGAGAACAGGCTTGTGAACACAGTGAGAAAGGAGAAGGTAGGATGAATTGAGAGAGCAGCATTGAAAAACATATATTACCGCATGTAAACAGACAGCTGGTGGGAAGTTGCTGTATAATACAGGGAGCTCAAGCCTGTACTCTATAACCCCTGTACTCTGTAACAGGTTGGACAGGATGGGTGGGAAGGAGTTTCCTGAGGGAGGGGATATATTTACACTTCTGACTGGTTCAAGAGTGAGAAAGGGGTATAACAGGCTGTTTATTGTCACTCTGGTATTTACCTTATATAGAGAGGATATCATCAGAAATGCCGCCAGAATGGACGAGTTACCAGCTGGAGTCAAGATCGCGGGGGGAAATATCAACAACCTCAGATATGCAGATGATACCACTCTAATGGCAGAAAGGGAAGAGGAACTAAACAACCTCTTGATGAGGGTGAAGGAAGAGAGTGAAAAAGCCGGTTCAAAACTAAATGTTAAAAAATCTAAGATCATGACGTCTGGTCCCTTCACTTAATGGCAAATTGCAGGGGAAAAGGCAGATGTAATGACAGGTTTCCTCTTCTTGGGCTCTAAAATCACTGTGATGCTGACTGCAGCCATGAAATTAGAAGACCACTTCTTGGCAGGAAAGCTATGACAAACGTAGACAGTGTCTTAAAAAGCAAAGACATCACTTAGCCAGCAAAAGTCTCTATAGTCAAGGCTATGGTCTTTCCAGTAGACACATACGATAGTGAGAGCTGGACCATAAAGAAGGCTAAGCACTGAAGAACTGATGCTTTCAAACTGTGGTGCTGGAAGAGACTCTTGAGAGTCCCTTGGACAGCAAGAAGACCTTATTATCAGTCAATCTTAAAGGAAATCAACCCTGAATACTCATTGGAAGAACTGATGCTGATGCTCCAATACTTTGGCCACCTGATGCGAACAGTCAACTCGTTGGGAAAGACCCCGATGCTGGGAAGGATTGAAGGCAGGAGGAGAAGAGGGCAACAGAGGATGAGATGGTTGGATGGCATCACCGACACAATGGACATGAACTTGGGCAAACCCCGAGAGACGGTGAGCAACAAGGAGGCCTGGCATGCTGCGGTCCATGGGACTGCAAAGAGTTGGACACGACTTGGCAACTGAACAGCGAACATCATGGCTGACTGATGCTGTTGTATGGCAGAAACCAGCACAACATTATAAAGCATTATTCTCCATTTAAAAATAAATTTAAAAAGAGAGAGAGAGAAAAAAAAATGAGGCTGCTGGTGCCTCCAGGGCATTCAGGGGCACCCAAGAAGTGCTGCTGGAGGAAGAAGTGAGTGATCTGCACAGTAAGTCTGCTCCTGATCTTTTGTAAGATTAAAAAAAACAGCACGAAAGGAGGGATGGGGCAAATGCAACTCATGGAGTAATTCAAGATAAAACAAGAAGTTATAAAGCTATCAATGAAATGCAAGTATATGTGGTAGAAGGAGGATTGAGACAGTCTTTGTGTGTTCCTGTGAGCTTGTGAGCGTTTAGTATAATGAGTTAAAAAACAAAGGCTGTTGCTGAGATGTGTGGGCTTCTCCATGCCTTCTGCAGCTTTTGCAGAACAGCAGTCATGACAGCTGTGTTGGAGCCCAGAGCTCACTGTGCTAAACGAAAAGTCACTGAAGACATATCAACGAAAACATGTACCCTGTTCCTTTAATTCTAAATGGAACTCAAAGGAAGTATCTATAGGCACCATTCAGTGTCCCTCCCTTCTTTTCTCTACTCTAGGACTTCTGAGTTACAGACTGGTTTCCCGAAAGGCTGAAACTGAAGCCCAGAAAGCAGGAAATACCTGCCTCTTCTGTTTCTCCATTCTTTCCTCCTCCAGCAGATTTATGTATTTTATCAGAAACTACACTGCTATCAAGGACACCATGTCACCTGCCTTTCCTTGGAGCAGCTTCTAAAAGGCTTAGCTATACTTGTGGGAACTGTGTACTGAGCACATGACTTAATCCTCTCCTACATTTGTCCAGATAAGTCTTTAGTTTAATGAATACAACCTTTGTTCTTCAAAAGCTTACCCAGGAAGTAGCTATAATTTTGTTTTGCTGACATGTCTTGGAGGATGTGAACCTGGTTATAAACACATTCAACAGTCCACTTCTGGAAACCTTACTTCTCTTTATATGAAACAGTTTATAATACTGAAAAGATAGGTGTAGGTATTTGTTCCAACATAAGTATAATTTATCCTGCAGATTTTCTTTATCCCACTCATTCACTATCCTTAAAACATGTATAAGAAATAGCATTTACAACTTACCTTAACCACTAATCAAAATAAAGTATGCTAATACAAAATGTAATATGCTACTGAAAATTCTCCTTACTTTCACAGAGCTGGCATTTTTTGTTTTCCATTTCAGAGATGGTGAACTCTGTTTAAATTGATCTCTCACTAAGAGTTCTTCACTCTTTACCTACAAATAATAAATGCTAGAGAGGGTGTGGAGCAAAAGGAACCCTCCCACACTGTTGGGGGAATGCAAATTGGTACAGACAATGTGGAAAACAGAATGGAAGTTTCTTTAGAAACTATAAAATAGAACTACCCTATGATCATGCAGTCACACTCCTGGGCATATATCTGGAGAAAACCATAATTCGAAAAGATACATGCACTCCAATGTTCATTGCAGTACTATTTACAATAGCCAAGACATGGAACCAACCTAAGCGTCTATCCACAAAGGAATGGATAAAGATGTGGTACCTATAAACAGTGGAATATTCCTCAGCCATAAGAGTGAATGAAATAATGCTGTGGTAGCAACCAGAGATTATCATACTCAGTGAAGTCAAAGAAAGACAAATACCATATGATGTTGCTTATATGTGGAATCTAAAAAGTGATACACACTAACTTATTTACAAAACAGAAACAGCCTCAAATATATAAAAAACAATCTAATGGTTACCAAAGGGGAATGGGGGAAGGGATCAGTCAGGAATTTGGGATTAACAGATACACCCTACTATATATAACCAGGTAAGCAAGTTCCTACTATATAGAACTATGTTCAATATGTTGTTAAAACCTATAATGAAAAAGAGTCTGGAAAAGAATACACACACACACACACACACACAGGAATCACTTTGCTGTACACTGGAAACTAACACAAATTGTAAATCAACTATTCTTCATTGAAAAACCATGTTGTCTTTTTGAGTCACTGCTTGAACTTCTTTAAGAAAATAAATGAAAGATTCACACACAAAAGAAGATTCACCATTCTCTAGAATGTTACAAATCAAGTCCTGTTTGGTCCTAGACATAAGGTGAGCTTCTTTAGTAGTGTTCAATGAATTTAACATCATGTCATAGGTGCCCTGAGCTGACCAACATATTAAACACTGATTTATGCTTTTAATATAGATATTTTAGTAGACAGCATCAGCTCAATTTAATGATGCTAAGGGAATGATGCAATCATAAAAGTAACACTGTTACACAATTGGCATGTTTAGGAATTCAATCTGCAAGTTTTGAAAACATCTTCACACTAATAGATTGAAAAGGAACAAAATACTTTTATTAAGCACCTTACTGTTTCCTGTACATAATGGTCTCACAGAGAGAGCTTAAAATAAGATATTTCTATGATTTTAAAACTAAAAGATAGATATGCCTTCTGATGGGAATTCCCCACCCCCACCCCCCGCCCCATCTTAGCTGCATGGAAAACAGGATTGAAATTAAATTAACCTTTTTAAAAAACCGTTCACCTTATAGATTAATTGCTTCTCTTGTTTCTGCATTCTTTTACACTGATAAAACATTTATTGACTATCGACTCTGTATAGATACCTGACAAAAGCCTTACTCTTGAAGGAAGAGAGTGGAAAATAAAAGCGAATGAAATTAGGTACCAGGAAAAATAAAAAATATAATGGAGTTAAAAAAAGAGTTTACCTATTTCATTTTGCTGGGACGTTTTCCAGGTCTAATAAAGAAAATTAAATTTAAATGACTCTTTAAATAGATAAGCTTTTGCTGTAAAAATTAGGGAAAAGTGGGAAGGCAGAGGAGGTACGTGAAGAAAGAGAAAGCTTTGTTCAGGAACCAGTTTGGATGAAACTTTGTTTATGTGTGTCAAGACAAAGGAGAAAAATGTATAAATGTGTTGAAAATAGCTGGAGATAAGATGGGCAGACCTGGCTTAACCCCCAAATTTTACCTGAACCCTTTCCCTTTCCAAAGCTCTTTCTCTGCATGCCTTCCTGGCAGAGAATAAAGTATGAGATAATACCAAGTTATCGAAAGAATGGCATGGGAGCAGAGCCGTTAGGTAGTGACTTGCCCTTGGAGTACGGGAAGTGGGGAGTGTGTTGGAGCCACTCTGCAGCACACCTGTGAGGAAGGAGATATTAATCTTTCAGAGGGGTAGTGACCCGGGACAGGGAGAAAAGGTCTAGTGGTTTTCTTAACATTGCTGCTCTTCAGCCTCTCAGTCATGACCGACTCTTTGCGACCCCATGAACTACAGCCACCAGGATCCTCTGTCCTTCACCATCTCCTGGAGTTTGCTCAAACTCATGTCCATTGAGTCAGTGATCCTCTGTCATCCCCTTCTCCTGCCTTCAATCTTTCCCAGCATCAGGGACTTTTCCAGTGAGTTAGTTCTTCACATCAGATGGCCTAAGTATTAGAGTTTTAGCATCAGTCTTTCCAATGAATATTCAGGACTGATTTCCTTTAGGATGGACTCGTTTGATCTCCTTGCAGTCCAAAGGACTGTCAAGAGACCTCTCCAGCAACATAGTTCAAAAGCATCAATTCTTCGGTGCTCAGCCTTCTTTATGGTCCAACTCTCATATCCATACATGACTCCTGGAAAAAACATACTTTAACTCTATGAACATTAATATTATTAATGTTACTTGATAATAAACAAAAAGCTAAAAGTCTATATTCTCCCCCACCCCATTTTTTAAATGTCAAGAAAAAAGAATTAGACTACTACATTACTCATACTCCCCTACCTTCCTATACAAAACTTTAATATTAGTGTCTTCACTTTGGGCATTAAAATGCCCCTAGAAGGGACAACACAGTCCAAGTGACCTTCATATCATAAATGCTATGTAGAAAGAAGAGACTGAGGACCATATACCTCTTTAAGAAGTTGGTGAAAGAAGAGAAGGTTGTGAAGATGTGAGATTTCTAGAAGAGTACTCTGAAAGATAAGTAAAGCCAGATCCTAGCTTAGCTAAGTTCTAAGGAAAGGTTCCATTTAGTAATTATTGGAGGCCTCCTGGTGGTTCAGATGGTAAAGAAAGTGAAAGTGAAGTGAAGTCGCTGAGTCGTCTCCGACTCTTTGAGACCCGTGGACTGTAGCCCACCAAGCTCCTCCGTCCATGGGGTTCTCCAGGCAAGAATACTGGAGTGGGTTGCCATTTCCTTCTTCAGGGGATCTTCCCGACCCAGGGATCAAACCCAGGGCTCCCCATTGCAGCCAGAGGCTTTAACCTCTGCACCACCAGGGATGCCCTTAAATACAAGAATCCAAGTACTAACATCAAAGATTTCAAGGGAGGAAAGGAAGCACCTGCAATGTGAGAGACCTGGGTTGGGAAGATCCCCTGGAAGAGGGCATGGCAACCCACTCCAGTATTCTTGCCTAGAGAATCCCCATGGACAGAGGAACCTGGTGGGCTACAGTCCATGGGGTCGCTAAGAGTCGGAGACAACTGAGCGACTTCACTTTGACTTTTCACTTTCATGCATTGGAGAAGGAAATGGCAACCCATTCCAGTATTCTTGCCTGTAGAATCCCAGGGACAGCGGAGCCTGGTGGGCTGCCATCTATGGGGTCTCACAGAGTCGGACACGACTGAAGCGACTAGTAGTAGTACCCCTCCTTAGAGAGTAAATCAATAAGGAAAGTATTTTGTTTGTTTTGCTTATTCCTTCAATAAATATTCATTGAATAAATGAAAGAATGAATGCTAAAATATAATGATGCTTCTGAACCATTCATTAGAAATCATAGCTAATTTGTTTCTATTTCATTTGTTTCCTTTGCAGAAGAACTGGGAAACCAGGCTATATCTCATAATGATAATTACCACTACTTGAGAACGTAACATTATCTTTTCTTTGTTTGAGATGGAATTTAGTGTTTCTTTACCTGCTTTGTGGGTTTCACAAATTCAGTTCCTAAAAAAGAAATATACAAGTAACTTGCCTTTATGATGTTAACTTTAAGGAAGAACAGATTTCGTACATTTATGATCTTCTTGGACCCTACTGAAGTTACATGATGCTCGTCCATGCTCTGCCTGCCCTTAAGGCACACCCATCAACATAGACTCTCTGGCCTTCACACTCTAGATGCAGTTATTGTTGAATAATTTGTTTGGCTCTTACTCATGTACATTGAGACAGCACTTTCATTAGAGTTGTAGGACGTTATTTAACATTTTTGTTGTTGTTGTTTTCCTCAATCACATTTTAAACTCCTTGAAGGCAGTGGCTATTATACTTTCTTACCACAGTCCATGTAATACCACTTAATAAATGTTTATCTTATCTGATACACCATGATGTACAGTATCTATTATCCAAATCAAGGATTCAATCTCAATGGCTTTGCCTTTAAATGAGAATCAAAGTGTATATCAATTTTACTCAGATGCTCTTTCTTTCAATACATTTAAGCAACAAGAGAACTCATTAGAATTTCATAATACTTTCTTTAAAACTAAAGGATTTTTTTCTTAATTTAAGAGCTCTGTAACAAATGCTTTTCAAGTCACCAAGTCTCCTTTGCAGATAATATGTTACTGTTATCATTAAGAGAACCTGAGAGAAAAATGATGGATGTGAGAGTTGGACCATAAAGAAGGCTGAACACTGAAGAATTGCTGCTTTTGAACTGTGGTATTGGACAAGACTCTTGAGAGTCCCTTGGACTCAAAGGAGATCCAACCAGTCCATCCTAAAGGAGATCAGTCCTGGCTGTTCATTGGAAGGACTGATGCTGAAGCTGAAACTCCAATACTTTGGCCACCTCGTGTGAAGTGTTGACTCATTGGAAAAGACCCTGATGCTGGGAGGGATTGGGGGCAGGAGGAGAAGGGGACGACAGAGGATGAGATGGCTGGATGGCATCACAGACTCAATGGGCATGAGTGTGAGCAAACTCCAGGACATAGTGAGGGACAGGGAAGCCTGGCATACTGCATTTCATGGAGTCACAAAGAGTTGGACACAACTTAGCGACTAAACAGCAAGAGAACACAGTAATATGACATATAAGAGTTATATGACAAAACATTTTTTCTTATAGAAAGGTAATAAATATTCCACATTAGTAAATACATATTAAATGAAATCTCCAATTCAATTACCTCAAACTTCTTCACCAACCAACATAGACAAGTGTAGGTATAGAAATATGTGTGTATGTTCACTAAATGCACATATATAATACATACAAGTAGAATATATACATATACATTTACAAATATACATATATATTTGCAACATATACATTATAAATTTCAGTACCCAAAGTGTTGATCTGCCTATTGGAATAAACCAGAATCTGAGAAGGAATTCATTTCTTTTTTATATTGCCTAGCTTAAAGAAGTTCAGGAACTGAAGTGACTTCCTCAGAATATTAAACCATTTGCCAGAAAAAAAATCACAGAAACGGTAGTGTAAGTCATAGTAAACATTTTAGACTTACATCATATATATGTAGTTTTGATCTTGGAAATAAAACTAATTAGTTCGGCACTATAACAAACTAAAGTACAAAAAATGAAGGGAAATTTTAATATCTTAGAAACAAGACATATCATACAGGTTTCTGTGAGTGTCTTTGTTTCAAAATTACTTTAGGAAATTAACATTTTGTGTCAGTTAAAGGGAAAAAAATTCCATAGCCAATCAGACACATTCCACAGAGTAAGAATCCCCTGCTAGGCTAGATAAAATTGAATTATGCAGTCTATAAAAGTATGATCAATAAATATTGTTGGCTAACTCTGATGATAAGAGGAGGAGGGCAAGGACATGAGTCTTTAAGGGAAAGTTTTATTCACATAACTACAAATGAATAAATAAGTATACCATGCTGTAGAACTAAAAAACAGAAAAATCTAGACCCTAAAGCACATCTGAATGTAATGTATTGATGATCTTTATATTTAACTTAATACTTACAATTGTGGCCAAACAGTAGGCTGTCACTATAATTAGCAAAATTTTATTTTTAAAAGTTGCTTAGGAAGCTTTAAAGTTGGCTCAAGAAGAGTTTTATTTTCCAAATTTTTTGTCAGCCTTAATTTTAAGTCAACCAGTTCACACAACTGAATTTACGCTCAAGTTCCTTTATTGCCCTGTGAAATATTTTATAAATATAAAATACTTTAAAACTATATTTTAGGAAATAAAATGCTAAAAGTAAATTTATTCATAAATTTTTATAGATGTATATTTCATTCCAGAAACACAAACTGCAGACAGAATTGAGCTAACATCTATACCACAGGCAGATGTATATCACTTATATCAAATATCTATAAAGTTTATCAGAATAGAAAATGTTTTAATTTCCCTACTTCAAATTTTAAAGTCTACTAATTTATTTCTTTCAGTTCAGTTCCATTCAGTCTCTCAGTCATGTCCGACTCTTTGCGACCCCATGAATTGCAGGACACCAGGCCTCCCTGTCCATCACCAGCTCCCGGAGTTTACCCAAACCCATGTACATTGAGTCGGTGATGCCATCCAGCCATCTCATCCTCTGTCGTCCCCTTCTCCTCCTGTCCCCAATCCCTCCCAGCATCAGAGTCTTTTCCAATGAGTCAGCTCTTCGCATGAGGTGGCCAAATTACTGGAGTTTCAGCTTTAGCATCATTCCTTCCAAAGAACACCCAGGGCTGATCTCCTTCAGAATGAACTGGTTGGATCTCCTTGCAGTCCAAGGGACTCTCAAGAGTCTTCTCCAACATCACAGTTCAAAAGCATCAGTTCTTTGGTGTTCAGCTTTTTTCACAGTCCAAATTTCACATCCATACATGACTACTGGGTGGGGGGGGGTGCGGATATATAATTGTTGAGTATGTAATAGTTTTGGGGTTCCCACTGACATGTCTGGATTTCCTCTATCTGTCTGGATAGTTAGCTAGCTATCTAGTGTGTGAATATTTTTATATCCACAAAGAACACAATTTACCCTAATAAAAACTGTAAGATATACATTTGCAGAAAATGAACACATAATATCATAGGTGTTCTGTAATTGTTCTTGTCTTAGAAGATCAAAAGAAAATTTTACCTTTTTACAAGTGGTTCTGGCATCACTGTTTTTCATCAGATATCTTTTTAAAAAACCCTGTATGCGAGACAGCAAAAGAGACACAGATGTATAGAACAGTCTTTTGGACTCTGTGGGAGAGGAAGAGGGTGGGATGATTTGGGAGAATGGCATTGAAACATGTATAATATCATATAAAAAACAAATCGCCAGTCTAGGTTCGATGGAGGGTGCAGGATGCTTGGGGCTGGTGCGCTGGGATGACCCGGAGGGATGGTGTGTGTGGGGACAGGAGGTGGGAGGGGGGTTCGGGATTGGCAGCACGTGTACACCTGTGGTGGATTCATGTTGATGTGTGGCAAAACCAATACAATATTGTAAAGTTAAAAAAAAAAAAACCTTAATAATTTCATTAGAATAAATGTCTTTAAGTTAACTATTGAAACAGAGGAGGGTATAAATATTCATATATATATATATTTAGAATTTATTACAAATATAAACGTCTACTAAAGGAGTATGAAACTCCCCATTATCCTGTAGTATTTTCAATATTCAAAAATCTAACTCTTGATGTCTCCATACTAGATAGCTCTTAATTGAATGAATTCCAATAGTAGTATTTTCCAGAAAAGTATCATGGATGATCCATCCCTTGACTTCTCCCATATTTAATAAATTTATTCTTTCTTTTTAAAAATAATTTTATTGACTGATTGATTTTTGACTGTGCTGGGTCTTTGTTGCTGCACAGGCTTTTTCTTTAGTTGCAGAGAGCAGGGGCAACTCTCGAGTTGTGGTGCATGAGCTTCCCGTTGTGTTGGGTTCTCTCATTGCAGAGCACAAGCTCTAGGGTGCAGAGGCTTCAACAGCTGTGACTCCTGAGCTCTGGAGCATAGGCTCAGTAGTTGTGGCACACGAGCTTAGGTGATCTGCAGCATGTGTCTTCCTCACGGATCAGGGATGGAATCCATGCCTCCTGCATTGACAGCCAGTTTCTTTATTACAGAGCCACATCGGAAGCCTCATTTGTTCCTTTTATACTCAAGAAAGATCTGACTGTATATACAACTCTTGAGTTATATTTAGTTTTGTCCAGGACCCAGAGACATTGCTTTGTTGTTTGTAATTGAATGTTACATTAATCCTTTCACCGTACTTTTAGTATTTGCATCATCTTGGTTGAATTTCATTATTGAGTAATTTTTTATTTTGATTTGCTTTTTAGTTTTTCAAGGAGGAGTTGTGAATATCATATACACTGAGTTGCTTTATGTATAAAGATGTCTGTATGTTACACTTTCAATTCAAAATCGAGTTACCTAGGTTTAACACTCTTAAGTCATACTTTATTTCCAAGTTTTGGAAACTCTTCTATTATTTCTAGACAGTTCATAATGCTGTACAGACATCTGAGGGCAGTTTATCATTCTCAATTTTTAGGTAGAATTTTTCCCCACTTGGATACATAAAGAATTTTATTTTTAAAGTCCGGTTATTTAGCGTTAAACATATTCACATTAATTTTCTAAAAACAGAATGTGTACTTTAGTTCTGTAGATTCAAATCTTCATGTTGTGAAATTTTTCTCTGATGGAATCTGTTAATACTTTTTCTGTGTGCATTTGATCCTGTGTAAAATCATATTTATTTTTTGTGGAAAAATAAACTTTTCCTGGATTCTTTGATGCTCCTATAAAAGCTGCAGTCTCTTAACATCTTTCACATACCCTGAGAATTAAATCTGTAGCCTCTTCTCTACTTAATTTTTCTGATCCCGGAAGGCTAAGTGGTTAGAGCCCTGATGCAATCCCTAGGTTAAGCCCCAAGATGAGGGGGAGACTAGAGCATCCCCTCTCTAGGATGAACAAGGAAGGAAGCCCCAGGAAGGGAAGATAGCTTAGGTCTTGAGGGCTTCCCTGGTGGCTCAGAGGGTGAAGTGTCTGCCTGCAGTGTGGGAGACCTGGGTTTGAATCCCAGGTCAGGAAGATCCCCTGGAGAAGGAAATAGCAAGCCGCTGCAGTATTCTTGCCTGAAAAATTCCATGGACGGAGGAGCAAGGTAAGCTACAGTCTACGGGATTGCGAAGCGTCGCACATGACTGAGCAACTTCACTTCTCACTTCTAGGTAATTAAAGCTTAAGAGGTACCAGCTTGCTCTTAAAGCGATTTTATTGATATTTACATATCAAATGATTGGAGTAAGAAGACCTTTTCAGAAGGGGAGGAGTCAGCTTCCTCCTTCCCCTTTATAACCAGAGCAAAATCACTTTTCCTTATCTCTCAACATTAGAGTGACCTGTTACCTCCAGGAAACATCTGACCTTCCTTTGATCACATGACCCCATGGAGAAGGCCTGGGAACAAGAGTCCAATATATCTATTGTTTATTTTAAAATCATTGATAAGAAATCTATTTCTGATCCTAAACACCTCATTCATTCAGGATAAAGTTAATACAGATGAATATTAAAAACAGGCTTTGTTTTGTATTTCATGTCCTGATTTGAAAATATTGTTACATATGCCCCTGCCCTCAGAGTTAATTGAGAAATGGGCAAGGACTACAAAACCACCAGCTTTTCCTTTCCTTTCTGTGTAACCAGACAATAGATAAGGCTTAGAGCAGTGCCCAAACTGGTTATCATTAAGGGTCTGCCAAGCAGTTACCCATGTGGCCACATGTAGACCTTTGTCTGCTATGAACTGACTGAAGCCAAGAAATAGCACCCAAGGGCTGCAAGATTGAACATATCATTCCTACACAGCAAGTGGAGACAGGGATGCTACACTCTCACCCAGCAGACTGGCCATGCCATTTTCCACAAGGAAGTCATGAAAGGTACTGACAAGGGCAGAAGGCTTCTGCATAAATTATTCTTCACATAATGAGCAAGAATGCAGAGACTATCACAAAACCAGAACCTCTTACATTATATTATAAGGACACCAGACATACTGTATTAGGGGCCCCACTTTATGATCTCATTTAACCTTCATTATTTCTTTAAAGGTCCTATCTGCCTTCTAAAGCACAGTCACATTCCAAAATACTGGAGCTTAGAGCTTTCAGTTCAGTCAGTTCCATTCAGTTTCTCATTCGTGTCTGACTCTTTGCAACTCCATGGACTGCAGCACAGCAGGCTTCCCTGTCGGGGTCCAGCCCCGGTGGACCCAGGGAATTGGAAGCGGGGACGCCGTTGGTGAGGAAAAACTTATTTATTTAATTAGAAATATAAAGAGATTAAGAGGAAATAGTATAGTAGGAAATTTTAGTGGAGAAAAGAGGCTGAATAACTTGGTTTACGTGGAAAGCCAATAAAGTTCCAGACAAGGAGCTTGCACCATCTATGTTAGGCCACTGGCGTCCATTTGAATATTGGAGGGTGCCCCGCCTTGTAGACATGGTGAGCCTCCACGCCCCAGATGGCAATTCAGCCTGAAATTAGAGTAAAGAGGAGACATGGGGGAAACCAGTCCTTCCAATGACTTGCCCGGCCTCTATTGTCTAGAAAGGCCTTTTATACCTTTTGATTGTACATAGAGATCAATGGGTAATACAAAATTATGCAGCATTAGCAGCCCAGACTCTTATCAAAACCAGGCTTTTCTCTCTGCATACCTAGTTGTATACACAAGTCTTAGGTGATTTACATCTTCCGGCCAAAAGGGCTAATTAACATTTTACAGCCTTTTTTCTGATAAGGGTTTGTCAACCAGAAGACTTATTTGTGTTGTTCTTCTCAAAGTCTGGTGCCAATCTCAGAAAGCACTAAATAAAGTTACATTCTTACATAGCAAAGATACAGCAATTTATAACAAGTAAAAGGAGTACATTGATTTATAACAAAAGAAAAGTAATTAACTCAAAATTCTAGTGTTGCTAATATCAAAATGACTATATATCCTTTTCCATATCCTGTTTACATTGATTAACATCTTCCCAGGTGCCTAAAAGATAAAGAATATGGAGGCCTGGCAGCAATCATTGAGTCAACAGTGAAATCTGTCACCAATATGATTTTTAGTTCTTTAGAAAAGGCTCTGTATCTTTAAGATGCTTTAAGCTTTGTGCCTCTTGCAGTTGGGGGGCTGTAAGCAATTCACAAGCTGTAAGAGGTCCGGGGGAACCTGTTAGGCAAGTTAGAGAGCTATCAGAGGGGGTTTTAACTGAAACATCCCTTTCAAATGCAGAAGACTAAAGCCCTGAGTTAACTTTTTCCAGAGAGTGTCAGAAAAGTGGAAAAATACAATAACGCAGGCAGATTCTTATTTGAGGGGGTACATGCTCAGGAAATACCAGGTGGAAAACCTGAGGCCTGACTCGCCTTGCCCATCAGGCCTCTGCCACATGACCTTGTCACGGGTGGGATTCCTCACGCTGGCTCCCGGCACTTCCCTGTCCATCACCATCTCCCGAAACTTACTCAGACACATGCCCATTGAGTCGGTGATGCCATCCAGCCGTCTCATTCTCTGTCATCCCCTTCTCCTCCCACCTTCAATCCATTGGTGCACCAGGGTCTTTTCAAATGAGTCAGTTCTTCGCATCAGGTGGCCAAAGTATTGGAGTTTTAAGACACAAATTTTGGAGAACACAATTGAGTTCATAATAACTGTGATTAAAGAGCTTGATTTAATTCTAAATGCTATGGGAGGCCATGGTAGGATTGCACATGGGGTGGACAGGGTGAATGACTTCTTCATCCTCCCGTCTTGAGTTGGACTTGGCAGGCATTACTTGATGTCTTTTTCTCATATGCAAGGTCTAGGCATAGGAAAGTGTGAGTTCAGCAGGGGATGTGCAAGTCTCTGTTGGAGGAACCGCAGTTCTAGCCTCTCTTTTGAGCTCGTGCGGAAAAGGATCTACAGAGTGCTCTCCAGCGGGCCTCAACGGTGTATTTAGTCTCATGGTGTGAAATTCTGCCATTCCACTGAGATACCTGATACGGGAGCTGTACGGTCTAGCTCAGATGCTCAGATGGCCTATCATCAGATGCTCAGATGGTCTATCAGATGGTCTCTGCCTAGAAGATAAGGCCACTTCCCTGTGTGGCAGAGGGAAAGGTAAGGAGGACTTGTGTAGAGGGTGAAGGACAGGCGACCTTTGGACTCAAGTTCTCGCTGTACTTCTTCACCTCCACCCCCAGCACTCTGCTTCTTTAGAGTGTTGTAGCTTCTGTGCTCCCTATTTATTGCTTGGACTCATTACCTGGACAGAGCTATGATGACTTCCACTACTTTTTAAGTTTGAAGATACAGACTAAAGGTGTTTGGGGGTTGCCTCCTGGAAGGTTTTCCTGCTCCAGCTGAAATCCCACTGTGATAGTTTCCTTCATTATTTACTTACGCTGGATGCAGTCTCCATCACTGTCATCTGTCCATGCTAGGGAACAGTCTCAGGATCGTCTAACCATGTTTTCTGTCCTCTGTATAATTTCCTGAGGGCAGACTGAGTACAGGGCACACCATGACTCAAGAATTCCCACCTGATTTCTTTTCAAACACCACTTTTAAAATTTTATGACAAAATGCAGAAAATGAATCCTTTCTTGTTCAATTGTGACTTAAAAAAATTGCCCTTGCAAGTATTTATTATTATTATTAATTTTGGTTAAAGGCCTATCAGTGATTGGGTGAAATCAGCTCTACAGTTTTTCTAAGAATATTTTGTTTTTATATTCTACATATTCTTGTTGCTTCACATTTGGTTTTATCTTTAGGGATTCGGTTACATGGCAGCCCCTTCCTCTCTTTAATTTCAGATTGACTTCACTCATAATTTTTTAATTAAACAATGTTTCTGCCACTGGATTTGTGTTTTTAATCAAGGAAACAAAGCGGAGCAATTAGTTGCTTGAAATTACGAATGAACTAAACCACGCAGCGCTCAGCAGACACTGGTTCTGTCCTGGCTCTTTTACATTCCAGACGAAGAAAGGAGCTCATAAAAGACTCTGCTGAGAACAGAACAGGCAGAGATAACACAGGCTCAGACACACTAAAGCTAATTACCTACAGGACGTGATTTGAAGCAGGGCCAATAAGAGACGGAGGAGTAAGCATATTAAAGCCACTATAATAGGAGACATGGAATGAGACAAAAGAAATGAGAGATGGAAGCGTAATGCACGGGAGGAAATTCATACCGGGGATTAAGAAAATTACATTGCTATTGTGTTTTATTCTAGGTAAAGTGAATGACCTTCACTGGCAGTGATTCTGAATCCACTATTTGTAAAGAGAAACAGACTTGTCAGTGGTCAATGGCATACAGGCTAACTCCTTTCTGTCTTCCCAGCCTCTCCTTTCCTTATCCCTTCCCTCATGGTGCAGATAATTCGATTCATGGCAGAGAATTGTGGGCATATGACAGTTCAGAGGACACGGATGCTGTGAGCTGTGCTTATCTAGCTGAAGGCAGGATTTTTCCCAATGTCATCCTCTTCATCAGTTACAAAACTGCTGGGTTTATACATTAATAATCCTTCAGTTGATGAAAGGGCGTTGCTGTCAGAACATATTTTTTCAACTTTCATTGAACTGCTAGTCCCAGAAGGTCTGGCCCTCAGTTGGCTAGATGTCTCTATTTTGGTGCAAAGTCATTTTTTTTTTCCAATAACTCATTACCATATACTAATAAATGTGAATAATATGCTTTATTATTCCTGTGACAAGGTTGCAGTAGGCCACATGTGTCAGACAGCATTTTGTATCTCTGTATTTTCTTCCTGGATAAGACGCTTGTGCTACTATCCACAAAATTTTAATGAATATGCATTTGACCAATGAAGGGGCTTGGAAGAGGGATAACCTCTAATAACCTTGTTTTCACTGCTCATGGTAAGAAAACAGGGAGAGACTAGGAAGTTAGACCAGTCATAGAACACAGGCTTCTGCAGTGATTAAATTCTTGCTGCATAGTTCCTGTTATCATGCCTCAATCTGTTTTAGTCATTTTAGCAAAATCATAGGTCTTAAAGATGTGGGTGTCCTGGCATATTTCATATTTGAAGGGTTATTAGAGAAGCACAGACATGATTTTTGATCTCAAATTAAAATGGTAAAAAACGCAGCATCATACAGGATTCACTTCACAAGAACAAGATCTACCCTTGGTGATTAACCAGAGAAGGATTTGTTACAGGGAACTGAGTAGCTTGAAGAATGATCAGGCGAGCTGGTAACAGAGACTTCGGGCTAAGTATCCAGAAACCGTTTCTTAGGTCACAGGACAGATCTGAACAGTCAAAGCTGCTGCTGCTCCTTCGACAACCAAGCACTGCCTTGTGAGGAGCTCTCTAAAGCTCACCTGTCTGCTCCAGGGCAGGGTGGACCCCACCTCGAGCCCCACCAGGAAAAGGGCTCTTGACGCTCCGTTTCTCTCCCCACTTAGCCACATCAGAACTGAAGATCTAAGGGAGTCTGGGAAATGCAATGGTTAGACTGCCAGTCTGGATAGTCTAGGGGAAGCATTGAAGTTAGATTATCTGTTGAGTGTGTTAATCTAGTATCTGTAATTTTATACCAAGGGTGTTGCACAATGATCCCTTCCATTCCTTGGCACTTGACAGGTTTCAAAGTGCCTTTGGAGTCCTTAGTGTGTTTGATGATCTCCACAAGATTATAATGGCTAAGGTCAGGTGTCCAAGTCTCAGTTTTTCTCATACTCTATAGAAAAATGTGTAAGGCATCTGTATACCTTGAATTCATACATTTCACTGACTGCATAGCATTACATGATATATATGAACCCTAAGTTGTTTAGTAGTCCGCTTTTGAGAGGTAGTTACCGAGCTTCCTATTTTCCTCCACTGTAGCAATGCTATAACACATATCCTAGAAGACATATCCTTATATGCTGTTACTTTCTTCTTTTGCCCTATCAAAGAGTGTGTGGCTAGTCATCTCTTCATACTCTTTCATCTTTTTCCTTAGTAATATACCCCTTAACTTTCAGATGAGCATGTTTATTTCTTGTAGCTAAAACTGGCTTTGTGATCAATAAAGGCACAATTTCTAGAAAACATCCTGAAGTGGAAGCAATGAACCCTTTCATGCTTTTCTTTCATACACTAATTGAAGTACAAATGCAGTGGCTGGAACGTCTGCATTCTTTGGAAATCGTGAGGTGTAAGTTATGGAGTGTCCTAACCGATTGTACATCTCTAGGTTTATTTATGTGAGACAGAAGCCTATTTTGCCCCTCCATTGTCATGTTAGATTTTTCTGCTAATTGCAGCCAAACACCCACCTTTTCAATTTAATAGGGAAATTATGTTCCCCCAAAGCTGTAAACTTGAAATTTCCATCAACAATGAGTAAAACTATACTTCCTCTCACGTTTGCATTTTAATACTTGCCAATTAAATGGATAAAATATGTCAATTTACTTTGAATTCCCTTAATATTATATTTGAGTATATTTTCATGTGTATTTAACTAATTGGATGTATTTGCTTTTCTGTGAATTATCATGGCATGTTGAGTTGTTTATCTTTCTTTGTTAAAATGCGTGAGACCTTTACATAGGTGTTTGATAGCCTTCTATCTCCTGTGTGCGTGCATGCGAAGTCACCGCAGTCGTGTCGGACTCTTTGTGACCCTGTGGTCTGTAGCCTACCAGGCTCCTCTGTGAACGGGGATCCCCCTTGCAAGAACACTGGAGTGGGTAGCCGCCCCTCCTCAAGGTTATCTTCCCAGCCCGGGGATCGAACCCGCATCTCTCAAGTCTCCTGCACTGTCAAGTAGGTTCTTTACCACTGGCACTTACATCTCCTAGATAATTGCATATCTCTTAGCTAAAATGATGCTCTTGTCAAATTTTCTAAAAAAATGTGAAACAACAATAGTAATTCCAGGTATACTTTTAAAATCCTTTTTATCAAAAACATTTTTAGTGTTTTCTCAACTAACTGTAGTTTGGCAAGTAAGTAAGTAAGTGTTAGTCGCTCAGTCGTGCCCAACTCTTTGCAACCCCATGGACTGCAGCCCACCAGGCTCCTCTGTCCATGAGATTTTCCAGGCAAGAATATTGGAATGGGTTGCCATTTCCTTCTCCAGGGGATCTTCCTAACCCAGGGATTGAACCCAGGTCTCCTGCACTGCAGGCAGATTCTTTAGTTTGGGGCAGGGGTAAATTATCTGATGCAAAGAGCCAGTTCATTAGAAAAGACCCTGATGCTGGGAAAGTTTGAAGGCAGGAAGAGCAGGGGACGACAGAGGATGAGATGGTTGGATACCATCACTGACTCAATGGACGTGAGTCTGAGCAAGCTCTAGGTGTTGGTGATGGACAGGGAAGCCTGGCGTGCTGCAGTCCATGGGGTGGCAAAGAACTGGACATGACTGAGCAACTAAACAACAACAAATTATCTTCATTATGTTAAAGTAAGACACTTCTGTGGATATTTGATTTAAGGGATTTTTCAATAATAAATAATAAATAAATTATTTTTAATAATAATTTATTATCATTATTATTATAAATAATAAATATATTTCATAGTAATATGGAATATAACAAAATTTTAAGAATAAGAGCAAGATCAGATATTCTTAGGTATATAATGTTTCTAAAGTTTATATCCACCTACCCTTCAGGAAGATATGGAAAATGTAATGGTAGAGTAACCAAGCTAAAGATAGAATCCAAAAACAGAGAGCTCCAACAGGAAAGAGTACATTACAAATCTCAATTCTAATTCCCATAGCAAAGCCATTTCCCTTCCAGTGGCAGAGCTTGGCTGTGCATCTTAGTGAAGAGAAATAAAAGCTTAGAATATGATGATTACAACTGGCGTGCCTCATGGAGGTGTTTTACAATTTATACAAACATGTGCATCAAATGTTGTTTTCTAATAGTGATCTACACAACTCCTATGATTTTATTCTTTAAACATTTTACATTTTTCAGAGAACAGATATTTTGCAATAAGGTATAGGTAGTTTGCCGGGGAAGGCAATGGCACCCCACTCCAGGACTCCTGCCTGGAAAATTCCGTGGACAGAGGAGCCTGGTGGGCTGCAGTCCATGGGGTCGCTAAGAGTCAGACATGACTGAGCGACTTCACTTTCACTTTTCACTTTCATGCATTGGAGAAGGAAATGGCAACCCACTCCAGTACTCTTGCCTGGAGAATCCCAGGGACGGGGGAGCCTGGTGGGCTGCCGTCTATGGGGTCACAAAGAGTCGGACACGACTGAAGCGACTTAGCAGCAGCATAGGTAGTTTGCAATGTTGTGTTAGTTTCAAGTATATACCAAAGCAATTTAGTTATCATGCATACATATATATATTCTTTTTCAGATTATTTTCCATTATAAGTCATTAAAAGATATTAAGTATAGTTCCCTGATTTTATTCTTAGTTTGAGTGTTCTTTAGAATAAAGTAAATGTTATGCTATATATGATTTTCCTTCAAATGCTAAGCTCCTGACCTAGACTCAGTTCTAGAGGACCAACACAAACACACAGGTGTCTAACACTATGTTAGTAGATTCAAAGCTAGTCTGGTGCTAGATAACTTGTGAGATATTACTGTACCTAAACAGGTATAAAACTCATTATTTTATTTATTTCATGTCCCTTGGTACCATGAGCATTTAACTTTGAATCCTAGGAAGTCAATCAACTGCTCGTGTCTCCATTTTCTCACCTATAATCTCTCTTACCTGATGGGAAGAATGGGTACATAACTGTACGTGCAGGCATGTAATTCAGTTTTGACACCTAACAGATTCTCCATAAATGCAGACTTTATTGACTCCTTATGTGTATTGGGAAGATGATTTGAATTCCTATGAAGATACATATGCCATCTTTCCTAAATTAAGTAGTGGTTCTCAGCCCAGGACAGCTACCCCACCACCACCAGAGGACATTAGCAATGTCTGGGGTATTTTCGTTGCAACGATTGGGAGAGACTGTATGACCAGCATCTACAGGGTAAAGTCAGGAATGCTGGTATTAATAAATATCAAAACAATGCACACGACAGCTCCCTGTGACAGAATCATTCAGTTCAAAATGTCAGTAGTGCTTTGCTCTAACGGAACCTGCCATCTAAAATATCTAAGCGTGTTTCTGACCTTATGTGTAGCAAAACTGAAAGCATGACCCAACAAATGTGTTAGATCCTAGCATTCCTTGACTACAGTTTGAGGGAGATGCACTCTGTACTGCTGGCGGCCAGGCCTTTGGGATCATTTCTACCAGAAACTGGGAAATTGTACAGTCTGGACCCAGCACCAACTGCAGAATATGAAGACCCACCTTTGCCTAGAGTAGCAATCTGTTTCACGCAGCCAAGCTCAAGTTTCATTGTAGTCCCTTCTCTCCACCGTATGGCTTTCTACAGTCACCCAAGCTGAGACATAACCTGTACTGTACAGGGCAAAATTACTAACAGGACATACATTAGCCACAGAAAATGTAGCGGCTCCACAGTAAATATGCCAAAGAAGAAAATGACTGAGTGCTGATGTTCTGGTGCAGGAACTAGGTAGATAGGGTACCTATTCACTTGATTTGTGTGAAAAGGATGCAATATTTATGATTTATTTAAGGCAGAAATGTCCACAATCTTTTTTGATAAAGCAAGCTATACAATGAAGAAAAAGTATTTTTATGAGGGCAGTTGGGGAGCACCTTGACATTTCTTTTATTTTTCTATCAGACTTTTTGAAAGTTTTTCTTTGATGCTACCATAAATCAACAGTTGACTTATAAAATGCAAATTTTCATAAATTTATCTAGAATCACAAAAACCTTCTATAAGGTAAATATAATTGATAAATATAAACACAATGTCAATATCCTCAAAATATGCATATTTAAATTATCATTTTAAAGGTCAATATCTATACGCCTGCATGTATCAAAGAAATTACAAAGTTTTACACAGAAATTGTAAATGATCTGCATATTCTATTCAATGTGTTGATGTACTAGGTCCCTACATAAATCATTTAAGTATTACCAAGATCTGTGCAAACATAAAACTCAAGTATTATTGTGAAAACCTCATCTGTTCCAATAATTGCTTTTTATTTATGCTAAGATAAAATATTAATATAACTACAATATTTAATAGTGTATTTTATCATTCATATTTTATTCTCAAGTTATCAAAAGTTTAAAAATTAGGCAAAATAAAATAATTTACTTGGAGAAATGCTGCAAGCTTCTTCAAATATCTTTTAACCAGTGCACATAAGAAATATAATAGCAAAGTGTATAAAAGAGCCAATAAGACATGTTTTCAAAAAGTGGATTCAATCTAACTACCAAATATACTAGGTCATGCAAACTAGGATTAACCTACTCTCTGGGCTGAAAAGAAATTGGACTTTATAGGTCTAATGCTATAGAAAAATGAAGGAATTCACCTGACCATTTTGATCACAATCAACTATCATCCTATCATTGTATTAAAAAAAAAAAACAAGCAAACAATAGTAATTCTTAGTAAATCTTATAATTGTACAAGACATTACTTCGCCGACAAAGGTCTGTCTAGTCAAGGCTATGGTTTTTCCTGTGGTCATGTATGGATGTGAGAGTTGGACTGTGAAGAAGGCTGAGTGCCAAAGAAGTGATGCTTTTGAACTGTGGTGTTGGAAAAGACTCTTAAGAGTCCATTGGACTGCAAGGAGATCCAACCAGTTCATTCTGAAGGAGATCAACCCTGGGAGTTCTTTGGAAGGAATGATGCTAAAGTTGAAGCTCCAGTACTTTGGCCACCTCATGAGAAAAGTTGGCTCATTGGAAAAGACTCTGATGCTGGGAGGGATTGGGGGCAGGAGGAGAAGGGGACGACCAAGGATGAGATGGCTGGATGGCATCATGGACTCGATGGACGTGGGTCTGAGTGAATACCAGGAGTTGGTGATGGACAGGGAGGCCTGACATGCTGTGATTCATGGGGTTGCAAAGAGTCAGACACAACTGAGCGACTGAACTGAACTGAACTGAACCGAACTGAACTGATGGTTGATAATTAAGAGCACAGGGTCCTAGAGAAATTAAGTGTGCTGATTTATCCTGGCATTTTCTTATACAGGCCTCTTCCAGGCCTGTGAAACTCATTAGCAGACCTTTTGCTTTCGTGAACTGCTGTACTGTGCTTAATGTCACTGACAAATCTTGAGATTTTTATAATTATTCTATGGAGAGAGATGTGACAGGTCCCAGAAACTCAGAATTGGTAACAGTTATGTGAATCCATGTCCTGGCCGTTTGTTCTAATTCTAGATTCCTTTTCTACACCGCCTCACCCTACCTCAGATGGTAAAGAATCTACCTGTGATGCAGGAGACGTGGGTTCGATCCCTGGCTTGGGAAGATCCCCTGGAGGAGGGACACGTTACCCATACAGTATTTTGGCCTGGATAATTCCATGGACTAAGTCTATGGGGTCACAAAGAGTCGGACACACTGAGCGACTTTCACTTTCACGCTACCTATTCTCTTGGCTTTCATTTCTGCTAGTACATGGGGAGAGGGGGCAGGTAGGGCAGTTTCACACTGTGTGCAGGTCCTTTTTCTGTCCGGCAGAGGGAGATGGTGTTCCCCTCTGGCTCTGCCTTTTGACAGTTCAGTTCAATTCAGTTCAGCCACTCAGTTGTGTCCGACTCTCTGCGACCCCCTGGGCTGCAGCATGCCAGGCCTCCCTGTCCATCACCAGCTCTAATATCCATTTATTCCTTCTGTCACAGGGCACCTTCAGCCTCTGCACCATTTGCTCTTTATCTCTACTCGCCCCACTACACACCAGTCTCAATATCTTGATATAAACCTGCCACAAATTTATAATTTCATAAAGATTTACAAGACTTGGCTTCAAACAGGTTTTTTGTGTACATGCTTTCGGTTTTGTTTCTTTCTTTCTTTCTTTTTTTTTTTTTACCTTGCAAGGAGAAAAATGCTAAAGATTTGATTACCTGCTTGAAATGAGAAGCAGGGAGAGGAGGCACGAAAGGGAAAAACAGTTCTATGGAAAAGAGATGTGTCTGCTTGCTTTTATTTTTTCTTTAAACAAAGATATTTGGAAAATCCTAATACTGGAAGGTGATGGAATGCCAGTTGAGCTCTTTCAAATCCTGAAAGATGATGCTGTGAAAGTGCTGCACTCAATATGCCAGCAAATTTGGAAAACTCAATAGTGGCCACAGTTCTGGAAAAGGTCAGTTTTCATTCCAATCTCAAAGAAAGGCAATGCCAAAGAATGTTCAAACTACCCCATAATTGCACTCATCTCACACGCTAAGAAAGTAATGCTCAAAATTCTCCAAGCCAGGCTTCAGCAATACATGAACCGTGAACTGTGAACTTCCAGATGTTCCAGCTGGTTTTAGAAAAGGCAGAGGAACCAGAGGTCAAGTTGCCAACATATGCTGGATCATTTAAAAAGGAAGAGAGTTCCAGAAAAACATCGATTTCTGCTTTATTGACTATGCCAAAGCCTTTGACTGTGTGGATCACAACAAACTGTGGAAAATTCTTCAAGAGATGGGAATACCAGACCACCTGACCTGCCTCTTGAGAAACCTATATGCAGGTCAGGAAGCAACAGTTAGAAATGGACATGGAACAACAGACTGGTTCCAAATTCGAAAAGGAGAACATCAAGGCTGTATATTGTCACCCTGCTTATTTAACTTATATGCAGAGTACATCATGAGAAGCGCTGGGCTGGAAGAAGCACAAGCTAGAATCAAAATTGCCGGGAGAAATATCAATAACCTCAGATATGCAGATGACATCACCCTTATGGCAGAATGTGAAGAGGAACTAAAAAGCCTCTTGATGAAAGTGAAAGAGGAGAGTGAAGAAATTGGCTTAAAGCTCAACATTTGGAAAACTAAGATCATGGCATCTGGTCCCATCACTTCATGGGAAAAAATGGGGAAACAGTGGAAACAGTGCCAGACTTTATTTTTGGGGGGCTCCAAAATCAGTGCAGATGGTGACTGCAGGCATGAAATTAAAAGACACTTGCTCCTTGGAAGGAAAGTTATGACCAACCTAGATAGCACATTCAAAAGCAGAGACATTACTTTGCCAACAAAGGTCCATCTAGTCAAGGCTGTGGTTTTTCCAGTGGTCATGTATGAATGTGAGAGTTGGACTGTGAAGAAAGCTGAGCATCAAAGAATTAATGCTTTTGAACTGTGGTGTTGGAGAAGACTGTTGAGAATCCCTTGGACTGCAAGGAGATCCAACCAGTCCATTCTGAAGGAGATCAGTCCTGGGTGTTCATTGGAAGGACTGATGTTGAAGCTGAAACTCTAGTACTTTGGCCACCTCATGCGAAGAGTTGACTCATTGGAAAAGACCCTAATGCTGGGAAGGATTGGGGGGAGGAGGAGAAGGGCTCGACAGAGGATGAGATGGTTGGATGGCATCATTGACTTGATGGACATGGGTTTGGGTGGACTCTGGGACTTGGTGATGGACAGGGAGGCCTGGCGTGCTGCAGTTCATGGGGTTGCAAAGAGTCGGACATGACTGAGTGACTGAACTGAATACTGGAAGGGCAAAGAGATGTATTAAATATGTGCATATATCTTTTTCATAGATTTATAAGCTCTCTCAATTTTCTCACAGACAAATCCTACTTGCCGAAAATATTCTGCAGAATTAAATTTTTATGAAGAAAAATACTCTAAGAAATGTAGATTCAGATTAGGAGTGCTACATCTAAAACTTTATCTATACCCTTAAATAAAAATATTCTTTACTAAAATTAACTATCAATTCTTTAATGGAGTCTAACTGCAGCAAATAAGACATGGATGCTTGCCTATCACCCATCCTACCCTGCAATTAAAGTAACATTATCAGTACAGAAAGTTTTATAGGATTTTTTTTTTTAATTTATACTTGAATCCTCAAGCCTGAATTAACATATACACTGAATTATATATGGTGGAGGGGTTCAGGGAGCTCTTAGTTTCTGAAATTTTCATAATAATGAATTACAAAGCAGCTTTCTCAATATCTGTGTCTTCCAGAATAAAGATTCTCTTAATGTTGCCTGAAAATACAAACAATAGTCTCAGAGTCTTTGTAAAGCTTTACTCTAGTCACAAAATAATAGGACCTGTAGTTCCCGAAGTATCTCAGAAGTCATTGATCCTACCTTTCAATAAGCATCTTAATATAAATTTTAGAATTTACAAAGTAAAATACAAAACAAAACTCTAGCTATAAAAGAACTACCATAATGGTAGATCCTTGCTGGCCATCTATGTCTGTAATATTCTGCAAATGGTGTTTGGGAGCTTAGATTCACTCCCAGCTGCAATACCATATTAAATTATATCTGTGAACTGTTAGAACATCATTGTACTTGGTATTAAACTAGATCTATTTGGCATTTTCTTTGATATCATAATTGCAATATAAAATTGACACAGGGATGACAATCAGATAAGTGTTAATGTAAAGCAAGTTCCAACCTGAATTAAGATAAAAAATTTATGTAATCCTTTTAAGTCTAGCACACTGTCTAATGGATAAGTGTAAAACACACACACATACACACACAAAAACAAAATAATTTTAAAGCTGTTTTTAGTCTCCTTAAGTAATAAATACTATTATTTGGAATTGGAAGAGCTAATTTTAAGGGAAAGTGCTATTGCTAACCTTATAGTGAAACCAGATATTTGAGTGCATGTTTGAATTTTGTGAAACTGAGTGATGTGTTTGTCTGCTCTTTGGAAACTGCTACTTGTTGCCATCCATGCCATGAATCTCTCTTTACAGGTGACAGTTTCCTTGGGAATTGTTTCTGGTAAATAATAATAGTGCAGACTTTGGAGGCTAGATGCTGGATTTTCATCATTTCTTCTACAATAAGTGAAATTATATGTAATGATTTGTAATTTTGCTAATGGGCATGCAGGTGTACAAAGAAAATCTAGTTTTTGTTTGGCTTGGCTTTCTATCATTTCTTTGTTGTCAATCTGTGAAGTAGAAAAGGAATCACAGTCCCACATACTATATTTAGAACAATCCAGCAAATTCATCTGAATCCAGAAACTTGAGCTTTCTTTAGGTACACCCATCTGTCTTGAATGAATCAATCGACTGCTGTACTTCTTCCCTCTGCTGGCTCTAAGATACATTTTGAGTGCTGGCCATAATGGTTACATGTCAGGAAATAGGCTGGGGGCTCCAAAAGATTTTCTCTGAATCATTCTGGCCTCCACTGAACGGCAGCTCTTCTGTTCCCTGTACAGATGACCACCGAGCTGTGAGTCCTGTGGCTCATGGGCATAGTGAGGGCAACCACCGTAAAGGATATATTTCTAAAAACGTGCTCCACTCTGTTCCAACCGAGGTCTCTGCTGGCTCACTGAAAGCCCTTTTCCAGGACAAAGAGAAGATTCCTTTTTTCTTTCTTTCTTTTTTTTTTTTTTTTAAATTATTATACCATAGCATTTCATTAAAAAAAAAAATTGGAAAAAGAAATATTTGACTGTGCTGCACAGTATCTTCGTTCCTAGACTAGGGGTTGAACTCATGCCTCCTGCAGTGGGCGTGTAGAGTCTAAGCCGCTGGAGTACCAGGAAGTCCCAAAGAGGACAATCTTTAATGTCTATATACACACTCTAAAGCTAGCAGGGAGTGAGGACGACGTCACACTTATCTTTCTAAATGCTCGTATCTCCTCGTGCCATATTATTTCTTAAATGCCAAGCTGAACATGACCACATGCCAGTCTTTTCCCAAGAGTCTGCAGCCTTCTTAAACTTCTCAGTGATCATGTCACTAGTTATTCCCTCCTGATGTTTTAAAGATCCACTTTCTCCAACTGGGGTTTTCTGTAGGAGAAATATAAGGACACGAATACCTAAGCTTTACCACACATTTGAATCCGTTACTCTCTTTTCTAATGTCCCCTGGGGTTTAGTGGATAGCTCTCCTACACTCTTGAATAATAGAACCTTTCAATAGAACTTTTCCTCTCTTAGATGATATTCACTCTATCTCTTTTCTTGAGAGCTAATGGCAGGTAAGAAAGAGAGAAAGATAAACTGTTTTACAGATAAGAGAATGTAAATGGGGAGTATTTACTACTTCTGTTTTACATAGATCAATTTTCTTTTTCTATGTCTATAAATAAACGCCAATAAATTGACTTCTAAATAGTAGGTTGTTACACTTTATTTTAATATTATAAAAATAATTATCTCTTATTTTCTTTTTAATAATCTCATCAATCACTTTAATAAATATGGGAAGGAAAACAGACAAAATAATCATGAATAATCCAGGTAAGCGGATAACAAATTGAATAATGTAAGAGAAATACTGTGATTTTAACAATGGGGAGTGCCTAATACCTACCTATACTTATGCACAGAGTTATGTCTGAATATTCACTACTAACAGTTTCAAAGGGTTTTCTACGATCTGCAACTCAAGAAAGGCTCATCAATGCATATCCTAAGATCCTCGAGCCTGACATTCTGAGTTCATTATTTCATGTTTATTGTCTGACGGGTTTATAAACATAACATTTGTCTTTTTCTAAAAAGGAATTATTCATAAGTTCAACTTTAGTTGATAATACCCAATAGCTTTCAACTGAGATTGCAAAAACTCACATTTCCACCAGGATGTAGGAGAACAAAAGACGGATGGTAGAGATTTTTATGATGCTATGGGTTTATGACTTTTCTATTATGGTGGGATTATTTTCCAGAAATAAAGATCAATAATTACGTAAATGATATAGACTCATATATAAGAGTTTAAAAAGTCAGGGAAGCTTCAAGTCAATGCACTGTGTCTCATGACATCTCTCTGTTGCATCTTACAGCAAAATGATTTCTCTTCATTGGCCTTTAATAAAAGCAAAATAGCACTTTATTCTTATGAGGCTCTTACCAATGTATATATTAACATAGATCTATTATATACATTTGTGAAATATATGTTTAAAGATAATCTCTAGTAAAAACTAAAACTTTTGCTTGTACAATATTTATAAGGATATTTGCCTTACAAATAACAGAAGTAAACATAATCTGAATATGCCCTATATTGAACAAAAGAGGGAAAAATAAAACTAAGAAAGTATTATAAGAATAAATTGTTAAGTAGAGAAACTGAAGCCAAACCAAACAAGTACAGGGTGTTAGTAAGTAGCCCAATCCTTTTCTATTAAAAAGGTAGTATCTCAGATTGGAACAAAAAGGGCTGTGGTACATACTGAATATTGCCCTCAGCTTTCCAAATTCAGAGATGAATAGTTCCAACCAGGTATCCCAGTGAAAGGAAAGTTAGCTACAGATAAATTACAACCATAAAATAAATTTCCCTATTGCCAGACTTCACTCCAATATCCTGCTTTGTACAGAATGACTTGAATAATTGGTGTGTGTGTGTGTTTTAAGTTATAAGGTTAATTGCCTAAATGCTTCATTTTCTTTGAGTGTGGAGACCTACCTACTGATTCACCAGACTAATTATATACTCCATTATGTTAATTCATATTAGCTACTATTTATGGGAATACATATAATCTTCTAGGCATGGTATTGGCCTACATATATTAAAATAATCCTCACAACAAAAACATAGATTTTTCAATTATTTCACAAATGAAGAAATTATGGTTCAGATTAAAAACATAACTAGCTCAGATTCACTTGGGTAGTAAGTGGCAGAAAAAGGTAACATGCAAAGTCTATCAGAGTTTAAATTTATTTTCTTCTAACTAACCTATACATAAAAAATTTACTGATTCTGTATTTACAAATTTTTACTGAAAATATGAGAATGGTTAAGCACAAAAAGAAAGGTCATTTAGCTATAACAAAATCTCCCTCTCTCTTATCTATTATATTGCCAAATATATACTCTTCTATGATATGTAATGTAATGATATCTGCCTAAGGTATGGCTTTTTAAAGGGATCTATGACTAAACAGCAGCAACTTATTGAGTTATATAGTTTGGATTGTTGCTGAGGAAATATTTACACCTCCCTTGTCGCCACATGAGCGCAGATGGACATTTCTCTGTCTCATTGACATTGAGTTTGGCCAAGGAATTCACACTGACCAAGGGTTATTTGCAGTTGTGATATGAATGGAAGCCTGAAATGTGCCCTTCAGCTGCACTTGGTGACTTGTATTCCTGCCCTTCCATGAGAAGACTAAGTCTTGGCTACCTACTGGTCTAAGAGTAAGAGTTAAAATGCCTTAAACAATCCCCAAATCTGTGACTTAATACAATGAAAGGTATTTTTCTCACATACTATTAATACATGAACAATGCCAGTTGGTGGGAGCTTTGCTTTACGCTCTAATTTAGCGACACAAGATGATAGAGTGTTTACATTCTAATGTGTCGTCATCTGTACATACAACCTTCTATGATGGGGGAAGGAAAAGGGATGGGTGGTACTGGTTCTTTTTTTCCTTTCAGCTGGTCCTGACTCGATAATGCACTGTCACTTCGTCTTAATTCCTAATTATGACTCCACATAAAAAGGGAGCTTGATTCTGGGGGAGACAGATGGAATACCGGTGTGCCTCTCTCTTTCTAATGGGCTGGCAGTGCATCTATCCAGGACTGATTTAAGAGGACTTCAGGAATTCTCAGATTTAGAAAAATTGCCCTGCAGGCTAATTATTTATGTTCAAATGTCCATTATTAAAGATTTATTCCAGTAGATTAAGACAGTATTTCTCATTAACATAATTATACAGTGAGTGCTGAATACTTTGAATCATTATTAATATTAACTGCTTGGTATTTTTAGTGGGTGAACTTAGTAAAATATAATTTGGTAGCATGAAAATCTAGATTGAACTCAGTGAAGTCAGGGTTGAGTACCATGTTTTAGTGAGGTAACAACTCAGCAACTCAGGCAACAATAACAGAACTTGGCTTCTCAGAGCGCCAGAGACATCATAGGAAAGGGTACGATAAAACAAAGCTTCCTAAGTGGTTTACCCTAAAAATAATAACTAAAAAAATCATGAGAATGTTTGGCGTGCTTCAAATATGTTAAATTTTGTGCCTCCTGAGCTTATGGTGCGTTTTCACTTTCTAACCTATTTATTGCTGGACAGAGGCTTGTAGGCTAGCCAGGGCTGATTTGCAGGCATGCGATCTGTGCAGTCACAGGGCCCTGGCTAGAATGTGTCCATGCTTGATTTAATTTTCTGATGTCACCATTTTTAAAGCCCCACAGTTGTTTGAATAAGAGATACCACATTTTTAAATTACGCGTTAAGAAGCGCCATAATCTATGTTGCTCGTCCTATAACTAGTTCTGGGCAATTAATTGTGAATGAAAATGATGTGTATTGCTCCTGGCCTGGTGCAATTATAGTCAGGGCCAAGTCCTGTCTAGTTTTCTTTTCCTGCAAAAAATGATCCAGGTTTTTCTGTTAACCTGGGCCCACGAGTGAGTTTCATTTTGAACAGAGGTACCACATGAAAATAATGGTCACGTCACATAAATGAGAAATAAGCTTGCAGTAAATTGCAAATACTGATGTTAGGGATAGAATAAGCTGGTTACATAGCTAGAAATGCCACGCGGGGAAGACAGAGGGACTTCAGGAGATCACCATAAGCTAGACACCAACTAGAAACTATCCAGAACATCTGGCAGCTAAGCAACAATCAGAACATTTTGAAATTAAACAGTTACTTAGGCCTCTGCCACAGAAAAATGCATACAAGACCTGTATTTGGCCTTGGGAGGGCTTTAAGATAATGGACCCTGGAAAACTACATCCCTGAGGGTAGTCAAGATAAGAATATAGGTGAAAAAAGGAAGAAAGGAGGGGGAAGGAGACCTTATACTGAAACTTGAGATGACTTGCCGCATTTTAGTACGTGTTACCACCTTCTGTTAACATGTGTGTGCCCAGTCGCTCAGTCATATCCCACTTTGTGACCCCAAGGACTGTAGCCTGCCAGGTTCCTCTGTCCATGGGATTTCCCAGGCAAGAATACTGGGGTGGGCTGCCATTGCCTCCTCCAGGGGATCTTCCCGATCCAGGGATCCAACTCGAGTCTCCTACATTGGCAGGTGGATTATTTACCACTGAGCCACCGAAGAAGCCCCTCTGCTTATACACTGCATGATTTCAGTAGCACCATGACAGTCCCTCTAGACCATACAGGGTCAAAGAGGGAACTGAAGATGCAGGCCTAACATATACCCAAGAATGAGGAAGAAGGTGATCTTCTCCCTTCCCCATTCTACCTTCCACTACAGAAACAGCACTCTGTTCTCAGAGCTACACTCCATTGCCTGCCTGCCCGCTTGTATCTCTCACAAGCGTCCTGTGGTTACAAACTCACTCTTTACATATCACTTTGCCTCACGCTGAATTCTTTCTGCATGGAGACAAAAAAAACTGAGCTTCAGTAAGTCCTGACATGACGTCAGTAGTGTTACTAAAAGGTAGTGGTTTCAAGTCTCCTCCTATGCAAGGGACTGTGGGTTCAAGTCCCAGTCAGGGGTGTGGCTGGGTTCAAGTGTGCCATCAAAGAGTGTGGTTTCATTGACATAATCCTCCGTGTTCCACGGGTATTTGCCCCTTAGGTTCAAGTTTTCACAGCTCCTCACTTCAAGAGAGCAGTCTGTTTTTCTACTCCCTTAACCTTGGCTTTCTCGTAACTTGCTTTGGGAAATAAACTGTGGTGGCCGTGATGCTGTACCTGAGCTGAGCCCAGTCCTTGGGAGACCTTCCACACTTTTTCTCTCTCAGAGTTCTGCCGGCTGCCATGTAGACCAGCAGGGGTTAGCTTGTTGGAGGATGAGAAATCATGAGAGGCCGAACTGAAGCATCCCAGCTGAGACTGCAGGATGCATAAGAACATGGATGAGAGCCCAGCCATAAGCGTAAAGACTGCCAGCAGATGGCCCTCAGCTGAACAGAGATGCATCAACTGTCTCCTCTGAGAGTGGTTTCCTCTGCAGAAGAACTGCTCAGGGGACCTATTAGCATTGAGCCATTGACTTTTCGTGTTATTTTATTAGGCAACAATAGTGGAAACAGAGATTCGAATATCACAGAATATGGACTGAAAAGCTCTTTTTGGAAGCATGTACTCCGAGCAGCAGATACTATTCTAAGCTCTCTACATATTATCATATTTGAGTCTTGTAACAATTACATTATTATTCTCATTCTACTGACAGGATAAACCCCCTTTATTAGAGTATCAGAAATAATCCAATCAAGGGTTGCAATACAGAGTACAACAGAATGCAAACCATGCAATTTCACATTGGGGCTGTTTTTGTGATCTTGCTCAAGGTCACAAAAATTGCTAGTAGGAGATCTCTTTGTGTGACAGCACACAGATTACTGGACATCAACATGAAGGTTTCTGGTTAGCTAATATTAGCAAATGGGGTATTATACCTTAGAACCCACTGCACTTGGCTTTTGACCTTAAATTGGTTCAGTTCAGTTCAGTTGCTCAGTCCTGTTTGACTCTTTGAGACACCATGAATTGCAGCACGCCAGGCCTCTCTGTCCATCACCAACGCCCGGGGTTCACTAAAACTCTCATCTATCAAGTCAGTGATGCCATCCAGACATTGCATCCTCTGTCTTCCCCTTCTCCTCCTGCCCCGAATCCCTCCCAGCATCAGGGTCTTTTCCAATGAGTCAACTCTTCACAAGAGGTGGCCAAAGTACTGGAGCTTCAGCTTTAGCATCATTCCTTCCAAAGAAATCCCAGGGTTGATCTCCTTTAGAATGGACTGGTTGGATCTCCTTGCAGTCCAAGGGACTCTCAAGAGTCTCTTCCAACACCGCAGTTCAAAAACATCAATTCTTCGGTGCTCAGCTTTCTTCACAGTCCAACTCTCACATTCATACATGACTACTGGAAAAACCATAGCCTTGACTATATGGACCTTAGTCTGCAAAGTAATGTCTCTGCTTTTCAATATGCTATCTAGATTGGTCATAACTTTCCTTCCAAGGAGTAAGAGTCTTTTAATTTCATGGCTGCAATCAAATCTGCAGTGATTTTGGAACCCCCCCAGAATAAAGTTTGACATTGTTTCCACTGTTTCCCCATCTATTTCCCATGAAGTGATGGGACCAGATGCCATGATCTTAGTTTCCTGAATGTTGAGCTTTAAGCCAACTTTTTCACTCTCCTCTTTCACTTTCATCAAGAGGCTTTTGAGTTCCTCTTCACTTTCTGCCATAAGGGTGGTGTCATCTGCATATCTGAGGTGATTGATATTTCTCCTGGCAATCTTGATTCCAGCTTGTGTTTCTTCCAGTCCAGCGTTTCTCATGATGTACTCTGCATATAAGTTAAATAAGCAGGGTGACAATATACAGCCTTGACATACTCCTTTTTGTATTTAGAACCAGTCTGTTGTTCCATGTCCACTTCTAACTGTTGCTTCCTGACCTGTATACAGATTTCTCAAGAGGCAGGTCAGGTGGTCTGGTATGCCCATCTCTTTCTGAATTTTCCACAGTTTATTGTGATCCACACAGTCAAAGGTTTGGCATAGTCAATAAATCAGAAATAGATGTTTTTCTGGAACTCTCTTGCTTTTTCGATGATCTAGCGGATATTGGCAATTTGATCTCTGGTTCCTCTGCCTTTTCTAAAACCAGCTAGAACATCTGGAAGTTCACGGTTCACCTATTGCTGAAGCCTCGCTTGGAGAATTTTGAACATTACTTTCCTAGCTTGTGAGATGAGTGCACTTGTGCTGTAGTTCAAGCATTCTTTGGCATTTGCCTTTCTTTGGGATTGGAATGAAAACTGACCTTTTCCAGTCCTGTTGCCACTGCTGAGTTTTCCAAATTTGCTGGCATATTGAGTGCAGCACTTTCATAGCATAATCTTTCAGGATTTCAAATAGTTCAACTGGAATTCCATCACCTCTACTAGCTTTGTTCATAGTGATGCTTCCTAAGGCCTACTTGACTTCACATTCCAGGATGTCTGGCTCTAGGTGACTGATCACACCATCATGATTATCTTGGTCATGAAGATCTTTTTTGTACAGTTCTTCTGTGTATTCTTGCCACCTCTTCTTAATATCTTCTGCTTCTGTTAGGTCCAGACCATTTCTGTCCTTTATCAAGCCCATCTTTGCATGAAATGTTCCTTGTGGTAGCTCTAATTTTCTTGAAGAGAGCTCTAGTCTTTCCCATTCTGTTATTTTCCTCTATTTCTCTGCATTGATCGCTGAAGAAGGCTTTTTTAAATCTCCTTGCTATTCTTTGGAACTCTGCATTCAGATGCTTATATTTTTCCTTTTCTCCTTTGCTTTTCACTTCTCTTCTTTTCACAGCTATTTATGAGGCCTCCCCAGACAGCCATTTTGCTTTTTTGCATTTCTTTTCCATGAGGATGATCTTGATCCCTGTCTCCTGTACAATGTCACGAACCTCTGTCCATAGTCATCAGGCAGTCTGTCTATCAGATCTAGTCCCTTAAATCTATTTCTCACTTCCACTGTATAATCATAAGGGATTTGATTTAGGTCATACCTGAATGGTCTAGTGGTTTTCCCTACTTTCTTCAATTTAAGTTTGAACTTCACAATAAGGAGTTCATGATCTGAGCCACATTCAGCTCTTGTTCTTGTTTCTGCTGACTGTGCAGGGCTTCTCCATCTTTGGCTGCAAAGAATATAATCAATCTGATTTTGGTTAAAATGTATTATGTCAAAATTCAGATGATTTCTTAATATTTATTGCTATTGACGCTTTTTACTGATAGGCTATAAAGCCAAACATAGTTTGATATATCTAGGAAATATTGTGTTCATATTCTCTATCTGCTATGTGTAAGTGAACCATAGAATTCCTAATTGAAAAGAGAAATTCTGTGGCAAAGTCTTAAAGCAGAACTTCTGAAACTCTGGTTATTCTTTTGTTTCACAGATGCCTGGAAAATTGCAGCATAGATTATAGTGAGAAGATTTAGTACTAGGGTTTTTAATATTCCATTTCTCCATATTTTCAGGCTGTAGTTTTACAAAAATAGTAGTTCATGTCAATCTAGATTGCTCTGGTAATTGAAAAAGAAAGAAAACGGCAACTTAATTTGTTTCTCCAATGGCTGTATAAAAGCAGACATTCTATAATGATGTTAACCACAGGAGGTCATGGTGAAAGATAGCCCACTGGTATTTCAATTAGCACAATGAGTTCGTACAGGCATCACTGATTAATGGTTATTATTGTATATTTACTCACAACTTCATTGAACTCCATTAGCAAAGTTTATAGCACAGTTGCATCATTATAAGTAACACGAACAGCCAGAAAACCCTGAAGAAAACATAGTTAAATGGTGGGTTAAATAGTTATTTAAATGGAAGAAATGGTTTAATATTAATTAGAGAAATGAGTATTGTTAACTGCTCAAGCCTGGACTTTCTGCCACACGCACACAAGTTATGGCCACCTTTGCAACAAAATCAATATGAGGTCAGTTTCCACCTCCTGTCCATTCAAAAGACTGAGGAAAACAAACGTACTGTTTTCACCAAAGTCATCAAACTATAGATTGGCATCTTAGCCATCTTCTATAGAAATTATTGATTCCAGAGGCATTACAGCTGTTATTTTTCTTCTAAATAAGTAACCAGCTGTTACTTTCACCGAAATCAAGTTATCTGTCAAACGCTGATGTTGAACGCAAAGATAATATGTCTCCCAGTCAACTCTGCAAAGCCTCTGACATTGAAGGAATTTACCTCAATGTAATATATGAATCAGTTATGAAATTTTCATAATACATGAAAATCTGACAGCTAACATCATACTCAATGATGAAATACAAAGACTTTCTTAATCAGAAACAAGGCAAGGATGCTCATTTCTACCACTTCTGTTCAACATAGTACTGGAAGTCCTAACCAGAGCAATAAGTCAAGAAAAAGAAATAAAAGGCATACCCATCAGAATGGAAGAAGTCAAATTATCTCTTTGCAAATTGCATGATCTCAAAGAAAACTTTAAGAATTTAACAAAAATTGTTGGGACTAATAAACTAGCTTGGTAAAGTTATAGGCTACAAAGTCAACATATAAGAATCTGTTGCATTTCTAACAATGAACTATACAAAAAACAAAAAAAATTTAAGTCCTATTTACAACAGTACCAAAACTTTAAAACAATTAGAAATAATCTTATCCAAGGAGGGGAAACACTTTATACTCAAAACTATAAAATATGAAATAAAAGTTTTTTCTTAGATTTTTAAAGAAAATTTAAAGAGATTTGAGATGTATTTTGTCATATATCCTTAAGTAGGTGAATATTAAGAACACTCAAAACAGTCCATCCTAAAGGAACTCAGTTCTGAACCTTCATTGGAAGGTCTGATGCTGAAGCTGAAACTCCAATACTTTGGCCACCTGATGCAAAAAACTGACACACTGGAAAAGACTATGATGTAGGGAAAGATTGAAGGCAGGAGGAGAAGGGGACAATAGAGGATGAGATGGTTGGATGGCATCACCGACTCAATGGACATGGGTTTGGGTAGACTCCGGGAGTTGGTGATGAACAAGGAGGCCTGGCATGTTGCAATCCATGGGGTCACAAAGAGTAGGACACGACTGAGTGACTGAATTGTACCCTTCTACCATAGGATTATTTTCCCAAATTTTGAATTTTCTAGGCTGCTGTTTGCAATTTTAGAATTTGTTTTCAGATTTCAAGCAAGTTTCTTCAGTCTTCATTTCTATGTCATTGCTTTTTTATACCAGTTATTTGCCGACTAAGGTCCGTCTAGTCAAGGCTATGGTTTTTCCTGTTGTCATGTACAGATGTGAGAGTTGGACTGTGAAGAAGGCTGAGCGCCAAAGAATTGATGCTTTTGAACTGTGGTGTTGGAGAAGACTCTTGAGAGTCCCTTGGACTGCAAGGAGATCCAACCAGTCCATTCTGAAGGAGATCAGCCCTGGGATTTCTTTGGAGGGAATGATGCTAAAGCTGAAGCTCCAGTATTTTGGCCACCTCATGAGATGAGTTGACTCATTGGAAAAGACTCTGATGCTGGGGGGGATTAGGGGCAGGAGGAGAAGGGGACAACTGAGGATCAGATGGCTGGATGGCATCACGGACTCGATGGAAGTGAGTCTGAGTGAACTCCAGGAGATAGTGATGGACAGAGAGGCCTGGTGTGCTGCGGTTCATGGGGTCGCAAAGATTCGGACACGACTGAGCGACTGAACTGAACTGAACTGAACTGATAATAAATCTATTTGCCTGCCACTTACTGAGCACGTGCTGTATGCCTGATATTGTGCTTGGCACCTTCTAGATTATCCTTCACTCTCACAATGAGACTTCAGGCTAAATATTTTCTTACCTTATCAAGCAACTTCAAAAGTTTATTTATAATCAAATTATCTTACAGGATATTATTCTATTCCATTACAACTATTTGAAAATGCACTTTTATTAATGACAACTAAACCCTAGGATCAAACTAGTAAAGTTGATAATACTTATTTATTGACTATCTCCATAGTATGTCAGAACACTCATAACATGGAAAAGATCAAGATGCAAATAGTAATATAATAAGAATTACAATTTGGGTGCTTCTTATTTTACCCATTATATAGGATTGAATAGATAAGACAGTATTTGATATCTATTTCTACCCAAAAGCTGGAGAAGGGCATGGCAACTCACTCCAGTATTCTTACCTGGAGAATCCCATGGACAGAGGAACCTGGTGGGCTACAGTCCATGTGGTCTCAGAGTCAGACACGACTGAAGCAACTTAGCATAGCATAGCATAGCATCTACCCAAAAGATATTTCTTCCCTTCTTCCTTCCTTATTAATAAAATTAGAATCTGATTTTGTTCAACTATTTACTTCAAAATGACAATAACCCTGTTCAAAATTTAGGAACAAATGTGCTTTGATGAAAACTAATCGTGGAAATGCCAGACCTCTTATATATGATTAATCTAGCATGTGACACAATTTTGTTCAGTGGGATGTGAAGGAACATCAATTCTGAGCCTTTTTGGAAGGGGTTTTTTATTTTTAATAGAGTTAAATTGGAATAGACAGCATCTTAAGCCCCCTGTACATTATTCTAGCTTTCTGTAACAAGGGAACTATAGCACTGTGGTGTGATAACAGGATAACTGGAAAAGGGCTAAGACCAATCCGCTGAGGATGGCAGAAAGACAAAGTGGCATGTCCAGAGTTTCAGGTGGTGTTTTTGAACTGCTGAAATAATCACTCGTAAAGTTATACTATCTTAGTCTTTCTCAGTATATGACATTAAAATTTTAATTAAGCTTATTTTGAGTTAAACGTTTTGCTACCAGTAGCTAATTTACATCCAATTTGTTAGACTACACAAATGCATGGAAACCACAGTGAAAGAAGTTCAGCTAAGTTCAGTGGCTCAAGCGTGTCCGACTCTGCGACCCCATGGACTGCAGCACGCCAGGCCTCCCTGTGCACCCCCAACTCCTGGGGTTTACTCCAACTCATGTCCATTGATCTATAATTTGTTCTATGTGTTCTCTTTTGGGGATTCTGAGACTAGCAGTACATAATTTGGCTAATAAATTATTCATCCTCCCATTTATTTCTCAAAGTCAAATTACAATCAATGAAGAACATAAAATACCTCACTAGATTCAGATTTCCCAAGTATATATGATTTATTTCCAACGACACCTTGAAAAATCAGATTATTTCTTTCTGAATTTTCTCTGGCCATTATCTACAGTTTCATATCTCAATCAATGAAAATTATTAAAAAATGAACAAAAATCTAAAGAATATTTTGAACTTTACTAGACATCAAAGTAACTTCAGGTTTACTTGATCAAATAATTTCTTTAAAGAATATAGAGAAAATCAATTATAAATCTAATAATAAGAGAAAACCTGGAACTATTCAAAGGAGATGAAACTGATTTGCAAATAATTTAGAAGGTGGAATGAAAGACCAGTTGTGAAAACTTACTAGGCCCTTAATAACCTGGCCCCCTTTTTTTTTTAACCTCTCCTTCCTGACCCCACACAATGTCTTGCCCTGGTCTCTCCCCAGCAGTTTGCCTGAGAAACAGAATTTCTTCCCATTTTCTCACTGGAGCCAGCATTTCACTCAGCTGAGATCTTTCTCTTGGATACAGCACCTTCTTCCTGGAACATTCATTTCCCAGATCTCAACTGACCAAGCCCTGTCCCTTTTCCACTTCTCAGTCTAAACCTCTTTCTCCTGGAAGCTTTTCCTGACCCACTATAATCTGCTTAGATGCCTTCCTATTTAGGATGCACCTGCTAGTTTTCCCATTATAGGACTAATTCTATTGTATTGAACTTGACTGTTTAACAGACTGTGAGCTCCAGAAGTATAAGGTTGTGTTTGACTTATTCACCATTTTATAAACAGCATCTAACACAGCACCTAATACTTAGTGGAGACTTAATAAATACCTGTAGCTCAAATGAATAATTATTCTGAGTAATGATGTTGGCATTTTAGAACTTATGGGAGGAGAAATGATTACACATATTACAAATGGAATTTGAGGCTTTGAGAGGAAAACAAAAAAAACTCAGACTCACTGGCAGATCATTGCAATGTTTTCAGGATGTGGAATCCTACAGAGTTGCAGACTTAATTTTATAAATACCAAAAGCTATTAATTATATTTATTTTTAGCTTTCTGCTATATATGAGATATTATGGTAGATATTGTTTAAATAATGATGAACAAACCCCTGGCTTCTGTGCCTTCAAGGGCTGTTCAGTCTATGGAATAAATGTCTGAAGAAGGTGTTTTCTGTAGCACCTTAAAGAAGTATTTACTTTCATTCATCAGAGACTCTTCTTCTTCCACCAACCCATTCTCTTTCATCAATAACCTTTTCTAAGGAGTTTAAATTTAGATCCCCATGTGGAAGGAACTAGATTATTATGCTCATCTCTACATGGCCTACCTATCAGTTCAGTTAAGTTCAGTTGCTCAGTTGTGTCCAACTCTTTGCTACCCCATGAATTGCAGCACGCCAGGCCTCCCTGTCCATCAACAACTCCCAGAGCTCACCCAAACCCACGTACATCAAGTCAGTGGTGCCATCCAGCCATCTCATCCTCTGTTGTCCCCTTTTCCTCTTGCCCCCAATCCCTCCCAGCATCAGAATCTTTTCCAATGAGTCAACTCTTCCCATGAGGTGGCCAAAGTACTGGAGTTTCAGTTTAGCAAACCTACATGTGTTCCATGTTGAATTGTTGACTTTGCAGCAGCTTTAAAAAGAGATCATAAAAGTGGAGAAATGTATTGGACCCTTAATTAATGGGTGGTTCTTAGAGCAATGTCAAGATGATCAAACGTTCATAATAAAAATAGATTGATCGAAGAGGTGAAACAAAAATGTAATTTAACCTCTCTTGGTACAACAAATATGCTGAATGTTCTTATGAAACTAACCTTGACCCAAGTGCTTGACATGTTTGATTACAGTGAATGTATCAGGCTTCTATGCTTTATTGGTAAATAAATGCTATGTAAGGTTGACCTGAGTTAGAACTTCACAGATTAATGGCCATTTATACTATGAATACCAATTTTCAGCACAACTGAAGCAGCACAATAATGAATCATGGCTAATACAAGGGAAAGAATAAGAAATATTTCCACATTATGAACCACAGTCCATTTTCTTGCTAGTGAAGCTTAAATCCTCCATTCATATTCAATATAGAGACCAGCTCTTCATGTCCAGAATATTTTTGGGAAAACAGATTTTTCAACTGGGAACACGTCAAGCAAAAACCCAAACAAACAAAAGATTCACGTTTCAAAAATTGGACAACAAATCCAGTTTTTCTGTTTTATTGTAACTAAAACCCTTTAGAAAATCTATTACAAAGACCATTTGTAATAGTAGAAATATATGCAATTCATTATTTTACTGTACTAACCAAATTCCTGTCATTAATAACAATGTTTAAGACTTTGTATTTTCAATAGCAACTTTTTTCTTGAAAATATTCATTGTTATTTATATGTATAGCCAAAAAACTAAGTAGCTTCAGTCATGTCCAACTCTTTGCGACCCCATGGACTGTAGCCCTCCAGGCTCCTCTGTCCATGGGTTTCTCCAGGCAAAAATACTGGAGTGGATAGCCATGCCCTCCTCCAGGGGATCCTCCTGACCCAGGAATCGAACCCATGTCTCTTATGTTTCCTGCATTGGCAGGTGGGTTCTTTACCACTAGGGCCACCTGGGAAACCCATCTTTATGTACATCTGTATGTAGATAGTTTATTTATTCATACATGCACATTTATTTTTCCCCATGGTTTAGGATTTTATTACCCTGACTCAGAATGTCTCGGAGAAGGAAATGGCAACCCACTTCAGTATTCTTGCCTAGAGAATTCCGTGGACAGAGGAGCCTGGTGGGCTGCTGTCCATGGGGTCACACAGAATCAGACATGACTGAAGTGACTTAGCATGCATGCATGCATGCATTGCAGAAGGAAATGGCAACTCACTCGAGTGTTCTTGTCTGGAGAATCCCAGGGATAGAGGAGCCTGGTGGGCTGCCATCTATGGGGTTGTAGAGTCGAACACAACTGAAGTGACTTAGCAGCAGCAGCAGAATGTCTAGTAATTTTAGATCAAGCACCATTTTCTATTAACCTTTTTAAACATTTCTGAGAGAAAAAAATAGACAACTGAAAAAGACCTATAGGTGATTTAGGTATTAGTGTTTATAGGTTAGGGCTTTAACTGAAGTTACCAAGCTTACAGAAAGGGGGAAAAAAAATCTTACAAGGAAAAAGGCTCAAATGATTGGGAAACATTAGATTGTAATATGAAGAGTTCCTGAGAGACCCTGGTATACCCTCTGGAATTTATGGTTGTACTTTAGTACAGACTAACTGAACAAAGATGCGGATGGTTTTCTTTTGGTTGGTGAATTATGAATGCAGAAGCATGGGTGGTGAAGTCTGCTAGTGTACGCACAGCACACAGGCCATAGTGGAGCACATTTTACTCCCCTACTAGGTTTTAGTAAGAACAGGTGGCTTGCCAAGTGCATGCCGTTGTAGACAGCTGAACTCAAGCTGTCTGTAAGCAAACTGTCCCTGTTAAAGAGTTTCTGTTTTCATATGAAATTTCAGGAGCAGTAACTACTGCACATAAAAGAAAGTTTAGCATGTATGTATATAGTTCACATCAGGAAGGCATAAAGAATTATTAAAGAATTTTTTTTTTCTGAACAGTAAGTCACAACAATGGGCTTAAAATAGTAAATCATGCTGTTTACAAGGAGATCAAACCAATCAGTCCTAAAGGAAATGAACCCTGAATAGTTATTGGAAGGTCTGTTGCTGAAGCTGAAGCTCCAATACTTTGGCCACCTAATGTGAAGAGCCAACTCACTGGAAAAGACCCAAAAGATTATAAGCAAAAGGAGAAAGGGGTGGCAGAGGATGAGATGGTTAGATAGCATCACTGACTCAATGCACATGAATTTGAGCAAACTCCAGAGGACAGTGGAGGACAGAGGAGCATAGTATGCAACAAGCCATAAACAGTCACAAAGAGTCAGACATGGCTTAGCGACAGAACAACAACAGCGAAACCGAGCTCTCACTCAAGCTTCTTGCTCCATCTGTAAAACACAGGCAGAGTAGATTTAGCATAATTCTTAAGAGCTTAAGGATTTTTTGGAATGAGAAGTGGTAAATAAACACAGACTTCAAGTCATCAGTTGCATTGAAAGTGAAAGTGAAGTCGCTCAGTGGTGTCCGAGTCTTTGCAACCCCATGGATTGTAGCCCACAGAATTTTCCAGGCAAGAGTACTGGAGTGGTTGCCATTTCCTTCTCCAGGGTGCCGGGAGCCAGCATGAGGAACTCTGCCCGTGGCAAAGGTCATGAGGAAGGAGGCTTGGCATACGCAAAGGTGGGATTGAGCCTCAGCAGACCCCCTGTTCCTAAGCATCTACTCCCAAAACCAGAGTCTGCCTACTTTACTATTTTATGCTCTCACCTACACCTCTGACTTTATGGGGGGCTGTCCCCCACCAAAGGTCACAGGGGATCTTCCTGACCTAGAGATCAAACCTGGGTCTCCTGCATTGCAGGAAGGGGCTTTGTCTCTGAGCCACCAGTTGCATTAGCCCCTATCTAGAGAGTCTGCCTATCCTTTGACGCTTGGAAGCCAGGCAGTGACTTCTCCCCCTAGGAAAGTCCTAGATAGCATCTTCTTCAATAGAAGGCTGTTTCATTACACTGGATTGTCTGTCTGTTTTTAGTACAGGCACCTTCATTATCTTAGCTATACCTCTATGGCAGTCCTTGCTGCTTCACCTGGCACTTTTATGTTATGAAGACGGCTTTTTTCTTTAAACCTTAAAAACCCATCTCTGCCAGCGTTGAACTTTTCTTCTGCAGTATCCTCACCTCCCTCTGCCTTGACGGCATTTAAGATAGTTAGGGCCTTGATCTGGACTAGGCTGAGGTTTAAGGAAATACCACGGTTGACTTGCTCTTCTGCCTGGACCACTAAAACTGGGTCCATATCATTAATAAGGCTGTTTTTCTTTCTTATTATTCCTGTGTTCACCAGAGACGACATTTTTAATTTCCTTCAAGAACATTTCCTTTGCACCCATTACTTGGCTGGCTCAAGAGGCCTAGCTTTTGGCCCATCTTGGCTTTTGACATACCTTCCTCACTAAGCTTAATCATGTCTAGCTTTTGTTTTAGACTAAGAGATATACAACTATTGCTTTCACTTAAATAAAGACTGCAGTAAGGTTAATTAATTGGCCTAATTTCAATATGGTTACATTTCAGGGAAGAGGGAGGCTGGAGGACAGGCAGAGAGATGGGAGAAGAGCCATTCAGAGAGGCAGTTGGAACACAGCATTCATAGATGAAGTTCTTATTTGAAGTTCTTATATGAAGCTCATCTTATTTGGATGAGCTTCATGACATCTCAAAACAACTACAGCAGTGACAGCAAAGATAACTGATCACAGATCACCATAAAAAATATAATAAAAACTAGTGTTTTTGAAATATTGTGACAGTTGACTAAATAGTGTGATGAATGCCAACTGACACAGGAAGTGAGTGAATGCTTTTGGAAAGACCACACCTATACCCTCGCTTCAGTGCAGTTCAGTCGCTCAGTCCTGTCCGGCTCTTTGTGACCCCATGGACTGCAGCACGCCAGGCCTCCCCATCCATCACCAACTCCCAGAGTTCACCGAAATCCATGTCCATTGAGTTGGTGATGCCATCCAACCATATCGCCCTCTGTCATCCCCTTCTCCTCCTGCCTTCAATCCCTCCCAGCATCAGTGTCTTTTCAAATGAGTCAGCTCTGCATCAGGTGGCCAAAGTATTGAAGTTTCAGCTTCAGCATCAGTCCTTCCAATGAACACCCAGGACTGATCTCCTTTAGGATGGACTGGTTGGATCTCCTTGCAGTCCAAGGGACTCTCAAGAGTCTTCTCCAACCCCACAGTTCAAAGTATCAATTCTTCTGCACTCAGCTTTCTTTATAGTCCAACTCTCACATCCATACATGACTCCTGGGAAAACCATAGCCTTGACTAGATAGACCTTTGTTGACAAAGTAATGTCTCTGCTTTTTAATATGCTGTCTAGGTTGGACATAACTTTCCTGCCAGGGAGTAAGCATCTTTTAATTTCATGGCTGCAATCACCATCTGCAGTGATTTTGGGGCCCCCCAAAATAAAGTCAGCCATTGTTTCCACTGTTTTCCCATCTATTTTCCATGAAATGATGGGACCGGGTGCCATGATCTTAGTATCCTTGGTTATTGTAGGATAATACACACAAACCTTCAATGTGTTAAACAAAGCAATCTCTGAAGAACAGTGAAGTGGAGCAGAATAAAACAGGTATGCTTACACCTGTACTGGATGACATGCGTTTCACAGCATTAATTTTATGAAACTGATATTTTAATATTAGAAATGGTTGATTTCTACTATACATTTCATGAAAATGTTAGGGAAATAACAGCCACCCTCTTATACACAACACACAATTACTGAAAATCACCCACTGCTCAGTACTCTCACTATTTTTAAAGAGAGAGGATAAAGGGCAGTATGCCATTTTGCATAACTAGAGAATTTAATAATTATAATAATAATAAAATTCTCATATAAAGAACAAAATTAGCTGCACTTGCAAAAGGAGTGTAGAACACATTAAAATTTGCTGGAGTAAGTGCTTCTTCCTTTTAATGAGCTGAAACATATTCTCTGTACAACTGGGTACATTCCTATCAGGACAGGAAAGGGCCATTAAAGCTGAAGAGACCAGAATATAGCAAAATCATGAATAATATTAAACACTTAATAATGTCTTTATGCATATAGTGATTCTTCCTGATATCATCAGTAGATTTTAATGAAATGTAGGTAATCAACATAGCTGTAATTATTATTCTTATTTTTAAGTGAGAGTGCCCTTATTTATGGAGAAGGCAATGGCAACCCACTCCAGTACTCTTGACTGGGAAATCCCATGGACAGAGGAGCCTGGTGGGCTACAGTCCATGAGGTCGGACACGACTGAGCAACTTCACTTTCACTTTTCACTTTCATGCATTGGAGAAGAAAATGGCAACCCACTCCAGTATTCTTGCCTGGAGAATCCCAGGGATGGGAGCCTGGTGGGCTGCCGTCTATGGGGTCACATAGAGTCAGACATGACTGACTTAGCAGCAGCAGCCCTTATTTAACACAAATCAGTTGTACAAAAATTTAAATATTAAAAATGTAGTAATCACTGCTTTTATTTCTACAGTGCTGTTCTGTGCGTGTGCTCAGTTGCTCAGTCATGTCTGATTCTTTCCGACCCCATGGACTTAGCTCACCAAGCTCCTCTGTCCATGGAATTCTCCAGGCAAGAATCCTGGAGTGGGTTGCCATTTCCTACTCCAAAGGATCTTCCCAACCCAGGGATCAAACCCAGGTCTCCTAAATTGCAGGCAATTTCTTTACTGTCTGAGCTACCAGAGAATCCGTTAAATCAAACTAAATAGCATAAGAACTCAGCATCAAAAAGTTAGAAAGCAAAAAATGCACAAGAAAAAATGTGTACCACATGATTTTGAAGGGTCAGAGTAAGTTTTCAAGAAAGTCTCCTTTCTCAATAGCTACCGTTTTCTTTACTATTACTTTTAGTTTAGTCTTCTTTAAGGTTATAAAGGAAAAATTGGATCATTAAACCTATAAACAGGTACAATCACTTGATAAAATCAAATTTTAGCAGATGGCAACACTGGATGATTGAATAGCTTCCTGTAGTACTTTTTGTCTCAAATGTCTCAACTAAAAGAGTTCTGAAATTTATATATATATATAATGTGTGAAGTGTGAAATAAAATGGTGTCTGCTATGTCAGGGGCCTTTGCAATGGAGCTGGGAGACCATTAAGGAGATGGTGGACCTTAGGCATATTCTCACCAAACAGAACAAAAAACTTTTTAACCGGGTAAGCCACAAAGATGAGATGGCTGGATGGCATCACCGACTCAAGGGACATGAGTTTGGGTAAACTCCGGGAGTTAGTGATGGACAGGGAGGCCTGGTGTGCTGCAAAGATTCATAGGGTTGCAAAGAGTCGCATGACTGAGGGACTGAACTGAACTGAACTGAACTGAAGCCGCAAAGAGGCCTATCACTCTGCAAAAACAGCTGCAACTTGTCACAATAACAACTTTTACTTCCCTCTAGAGATAGCCTTAGCACTCAAGCTTTGCCAAGACTAGCTGCTGCCTCCCCTGGAACTCCAAGTGAAAGTGAAAGTCGCTCAGCCATATCCGATTCTTTGTGACCCCATGGACTATACAGTTCATGGAATTCTTCAGGCCAGGATACTGGAGTGGGTAGCCTTTCCCTTCTCCAGGGGTCTTCCCAATCTAGAGATCGAACCCAGATTTCCCGCATTGCTGGATTCTTTACCAACTGAGCCAGCAGGAAAGCCCAAGAATACTGGAATGGTTAGCCTATTCCTTCTCCAGAGGATCTTCCTGACCCAGGAATCGAACTGGGGTCTCCTGCATTGCAGGCAGATTCTTTACGAGCTGAGCTATCAGGGAAGCCCTATTGTAATATAAACCTCCCACCTTTACCTTTAAAGTCCCCTTTTATTCCCTAGTGGGGATACTATTTGGGTTATTACCCAAAGATTTTACGTGTCCTGAATTGCAATTCTCTGATTCTGAATAAAGACTTTTTGCTTGACTATTGTCACCTAAGTTTATTTAGATTGACAAATGCATTAATAATGGAGGCTAATGCAGTGTCTTAACTTTTGAAATTGGCAATCTTAGCAGTGGTGAAATAATTTTTTTATTTGTTTTTCTTTTTCATGCAATTGGAGAGCTCAGTTGACTGAAAGTAAAAACTGAAATTGTTTCTATCCTGTGAATTACTTATAAAAAGGTCAGGAGACAAATATAACTTCTAATTCAGCAAATTATATTCTAAATACCAGCTTCTTTATAAGCAAACAGATCAAGTTTTTGAGGACAAACTTCTAAATCCCCCCAAAACGTGTTAAGTTGAGAAGTCATCTGATAAAATTTGAGAAGATTACAAAAGTCTCTGAACAATATAGATCCTAGGTCACCAAGAATTAGAACTGTAGGTGAATCTCATACAACGAAGGAGCAGCTGCATCCAAGTGGTTACAGATCAGCTTCTTTAAGGTTTCCTCTCTGATTGCTGCTGTCATTGGTAAACTCTCAGGAGCTTCACCTTCCCTTTTAACATTATAGACCAAGAAAAATGGACATTCCCTTTGGTAGTCAGTCTCATGTAGAATTGGAGATAGGTTAAGACTTAGAGAGTCAGGGATAAGAGAAGGAACATGAGTTACAGCACAAAAATCTGAATAGCCTGGATTAGAAGGGGTGTTTTAGAGTTTTTCAGAGCTTGAGAAAGTGCAATAAACTTAGTGTTTATGTTTTCCTAAATTTCACATGGTGGAAATCCTATTTCTAATGTGATGGCATTTGGAAGTAGGTTTTCTGGAAGGTAATTAGGTCATGAAGGTGGAGCCCTTGTGAATAGGATTGGTGCACTTATAAGAAAAGGCCAGAGAGTTAAGAGACACCTCGCTCTCTCTCTGCCCTGTTCAGATACAAGGAGAAATTGGTTATCTTTAAACCAGGAAGCAGGCCCTCACCAGACATTGGCTCTGCCAGAACTTTGATCTTAGATTTTCCAGCCTCCAGAGCTGTGAGAAATAAATGTTTGTTTTTAAGACCCCAGTTTATGGAGATTTCTTACAGCAGCACAAGAAGTCTAAAACTAAGACAGAAATGTCTAAAACACTACCAATATTTTAGGTTTCCAATACGTTAATAATGGAGAAATCCAAGCAAAATTATAAAAGTTGAATTATAAAGAATGTCTTTTTAAATGTGAAAAGATTTATACTTTTAATATATTGATATGATGACTCTCTATATAGTATCTTTGCTAAGTCACTTCAGTCGTGTCCGACTCTGTGTGACCCCATAGATGGCAGCCCACCAGGCTCCCCCGTCCCTGGGATGCTCCAGGCAAGAACACTGGAGTGGGTTGCCATTTCCTTCTCCAATGCACGAAAGTGAAAAGTGAAAGTGAAGTCGCTCAGTCGTGTCTGACCCTTAGTCATGAAGCCTTCCAGGCTCCTCTGTCCAGGGGTTTTCCAGGCAAGAGTACTGGAGTGGGGTGTCATTGCCTTCTCTACAGTATCTTTAGTTGTGTCATTAATAACTTGATTTTAATTTTCTTGGAAATATGAGTCTTGGGGACAAATGACCTTTTCCCCTGTCTTGGGGAGGTCCTAGATTATTTCGCAGAATTTCTGTCACATTGTGATCAAATCTTAAATACAACAACAACAACCAAATGTTTCACTGCGTTCCTTAAAGGCTTTCTGCCATGAGGCAAATTCTCTGTTTCATAGTAGTCACATGTGAACACTTTCTCCTGTGGTCAGACTTTAAATTTTCTTCTGAATCAGAGGCTCATTCTTTTTCCCTATTTCCCTAATACCTGTGTTTGGCTTTCTGGCAGAGAAAATTTCAAGCAGCAAACCTTGCCCTAATATCATGTATTAAACCACAATTTTCTACTGATAAATCCTTTGATTGTGGATCACAACAAACTGTATGAGATGGGCCAGACCACCTTACCAGCCTCCTGAGAAACCTGTATGCAGGTCAAGAAGCAACAGTTAAATCCAGACATGGAACTGAAAGGTTGCTGCTGAACCACGAAAAGATGCCAGGATTCTTGGCCTCTGGAGAAGAATTCAATCCGGGGCCAGAGACAAGGCTTGATCACTCAGAACTTTTCTGTAATAAAGTTTTATTGAAGTATAAAGGAGATAGAGAAAGCTTTTGACACAGGCATCAGAAGTGGGCAGAAAGAGTACCCCCTTGCTAGTGTTAGCAGTGGAGTTATATACTCTCCAATGAATCAAAAGAATGTCTAGAGGTTGGGCTTCCCTCATAGCTCAGTTGGTAAAGAATCTGCCTGCAATGTAGGAGACCTGGGTTCGATACCTAGGTTGGGAAGATACCCTGGAGAAGGAAATGGCAATCCACTCCAGTATTCTTGCCTGGAAAATCCCATGGACAGGGGAGCCTTACAGGCTACAGTCCACAGGGTCACAAGAGTTGGACACGACTTAGCAATTAAACCATCACCACCAGACCTACTCCCATAATTTACATTTTAAGATAACAGGATTAGCCAGAAGGTTTAATCCAAAGACTGTCCTCAGGCAGGATACATTATTGTTATATAATCCTAAGGAATGTAGAGGGAAAAAATTTGTCCTTTCTTCCTCCTTGAGGATTCCAGACTTCTCTCTCCTTTGGGGACCCCTAGACTTCTTATCAACTTGCCTAGGAAATGACTCTTTCAGAATAATGGGCTAGTTCCAAATTGGGAAAGGAGTACTTCAAGGGTGTGTATTGTTACCCTGCTTATTTAACTTATATGCAGAGTACATAATATGAAATGCTGGGCTGGATGAAGCACAAGCTATAATTCAGACTGCAGGGAGTAATATCAATAACCTCAGATACAAAGATGATATCACCCTTATGACAGAAATCAAAGAAGAACTAAAGAGCCTCTTGATGAAAGTGAAAGAGGAGAGTGAAAAAGCTGGCGTAAAACAACATTCAAAAGACTAAGATCATGACATCTGGTCCCATCACTTCATGACAAATAGATGGGGAAACAGTGGAAACAGTGTCAGACTTTATTTTCTTGGGCTCCAAAATCACTGCAGACAATGGCTGCAGCCATGAAATTTAAAGATGCTTGCTCCTTGGAAGGAAAGCTATGACAAACCTAGACAGAGTATTAAAACACACAGACATTATTTGGCCAACAAAGGTCTACATAGTCAAAGCTACGGTTTTTCTAGTAGTCATGTATGGATGTGAGAGTTGGACCATAAAGAAGGCTAAGAGCCAAAGAACTATGCTTTTGAACTGTGGTGTTGGAAAAGACTCTTGAGACTCTTGAGACTCTTGAGACTACTCTTGTACTGCAAAGAGATCAAACCAGTTAATCCTAAAGGAAATTAATCCTGAACATTCATTGAAAGGACTGATGTTGAAGCTTCAATATTTTGGCCACCTGAGGTGAAGAGCCAACTCATTGGAAAAGACCCTGGGAAAGATAGAAAGCAAGAGGAGAGGGGAACAACAGAGGACTAGATGGTTGGATGGCATAATTGACTCGATGGACATGAGTTTGAGCAAGCTCTGGGAGATGGTGAAGCACAGGGAAGCCTGAAGTGCTTCAGTCCATGGGGTCACAAAGAGTGAGACGTGACTGAGCAACTGAGCAACAAAATTCAAAGACATATATAGTAACAGTAAGGTCATTCCTTTAAAAGAAGCAGGATAGCAAACGAGAACTCCTTGGTGTTTTAAAACTAATAAGTGCTAATATTTGAAGATTTGTACTTTTGGAATTTATTCCCCCCGCCCCTTTTTCTTTTGTAGAAAAATTCCCTATACCCCTGTTAGTTCAGTTCAGTTCAGTCTCTCAGTCAGGTCTGACTCTTTGCAACCCCATGAATTGCAACACGCCAGGCCTCCCTGTCCATCACCACCTCCCAGAGTCTACCCAAACTCATGTCCATTGAGTTAGTGATGCCATCCAAGCATCTCATCCTCTGTCGTCCCCTTCTCCTCCTGCCTTCAATCTTTCCCAGCATCAGAGTCTTTTCAAGTGAGTCAGCTCTTTGCATCAGGTGGCCAAAGTATTGGAGTTTCAGCTTCATCAGTCCTTCAAATGAATATTCAGGACTGATTTCCTTTAGGATGTACTGGTTGGATCTCCTTGCAGTCCAAGGGACTCTCAAAAGTCTTCTCCAACACCACAGCTCAAAAGCATCAATTCTTCTAATACCCCTATTAACAGGTATGCAATTATTATATTAGTGCTCAAATTTATACCTATACCAGGCTATACTGACTTTGGGGCAAATTTCTGTCCACAAGTCCTGCTACCTAAGTTGCTATATTCACTACTTATTATTTTCCATCCTGGACCAAACTAGGGATATTTAGGGATTAAACATATCATTGGCTAGTAGCTTACACCTGAGTAGACACTGAATTCAAGAGTCACTGAATTAAATATTCAGTGACCAAGGCTGCTAGCATTTGGTCCAGAAGCTGATCTAATTTAGAGATTATTGATCTAGAATAGGGATGAATTGACTCCTGAGCAATCAAACAGGATGAGGGAGCAGGACCCATTAGCAAGCAGAGGAGCGATAAAGGAAGTAGAACCAACTGGAAGAGCCACAGACACCATCCAGGCCCTGAATGTCAGCACAGATTCTGACAGTTTTCTGTGTTAAATTGCATGTATTTTATCAGTGAAACACTGTTTTTTTCTTGAGGTGACTTGAATCTGGGTCAGTCCTATCTTTTACAGAAATTTGACTAAATCACTGTCAGTTCTTAGCTTTTGCTCTGTTGACTAAAACAACATTTCGAGAATGATCTGCAGGGGCCAATCAGATGAGTCTTTTTTTCTCCATCTCATTTTAGGGCTAGTATTACTTTGAGGATATATTTAGAAACAGTCAATTTATATTTGATATCAAGTCATTGATGATTTAGCAACTTTAACTTCAGTGAAGTGACTGAAAGATTCAGCAGCTGTGACAAGGAGATTTAAGGGTCAATGGGTGCCCAATATATTATTTGATAAAGAAGAAATGAAAAATGATGGATGTAATTTGCAAATTAATCACCTGCCAGAAGCCATCCTATTCAGGCAGCTCTAGACTCAGACCTAAGCACCTGGGTGGAACTACACAAGGAACTCAATGCAAGCAGATTCTAGCTTACTGTCGTCAGTAATTTACTAAGGGCATACTGGGTGCCAAGCATTGTGCTAGGCGTTAAGCACTCACAGGAGGAAACACAGAAAACCATCCTATCTACAAAGAATGACAGCATTTTCTGTTTAGGAATTCGTTTTCACAGCAAATCTATTACAATACTTAAAATCATCACTAAGCTTCTTTTAGTTGATAAAGGTTGTATTAAAATACAATGTTTTACATGGCAAAGCTAACATAGGAAATCACTTATAGTCAATAATTTGTTCACAAGAATTAGTTGAATTAGGTAAGTGCATTATGAACCAAGGAAATAGTACTATTGGTAAAATTTTAGGCATCAGAAACTGAGGAAATATTTATGGCAGAAACCTCATTGAGGCTCTACAGATGAAAAACTAGAAAAGAACTCTTTTTGTTTTCTTTCCTTTTGAAATAAAATAAAATTGGATTTGTTGTAGACAGTGAAAAAGTGCAGTGCCTCACTGGAGAGTTCCAGAAAGGAAATGACATGAAGGTAATGCACCATTGGGCCAAGGGGAAGGCTGAGATGAAACAGGAGTTTAGAGAAATAAGTCCTGAAAATGAATAAGATGGTGAGAAGTCAGGAGAGGAATGCTGGAAATTTGAAAGATGCTAAAATCCACATGTTGACCCTAGGGACCACTGAAGCAAAGCAACTCCTAATGTAGACAATTAAAAACCATGAAGTACAGCTGTCCAGTGGTTTTTACTCTGTGGTAGGTCTAGGGTGAAACAGTATTTCTGAATGTGAGAAATGTAAATTCAAGAATAATATCACAATATTACCAATTGCCTTACAGCGAAATGAAACCAAGGATGAAAACTAACATTTACTAAAAAAAAAAAAAAAAAAAAGCTGCTTCTGGAAGAAATCAGGCTTTATGTATAATTTAATTGTCAAATTAGCATTTTAGGGACTAACTGGCTTTGAAACTACTTTGATTTCAGAAAGGCACCTTGTTGAACTCTTGCCTCATCTGATACGGCAAACATTAACTTAAGGAGAGTGAAAAGAATGGTGGCATTTTATGAATATGGAAAGCAACATAAATGCTGAATGACAGTAATGCCATCTCTGCATGACATCTGCTGAATTTTTGTTTGGAAAAGTTCTGCCTCTATGCTAGATAACTCTTTCGTCTCTTCTGCATTAAATAAGTGAAATAAAAGTATATCAAGAGGCAGGAAATGGATAAACACAGGAAAAGTTTAAGCTCTGTTTGAGTATTCAGTATTAGAATTAATTGCTAGAAGTATTTTCAACTGTAAAGCTGTAAGAACAGCATGCTAGTACCAAGCCAAATAAACATGCCAGAAAGAAGAGTATAAATATGGGCGGGGGGGAGGAAAGTCATGACACAAAAGACAGACGTCTAAATACACAGCCATGGAGTTCAAGACTGCAGCCTAATTAGACCCTGAACTCACCTGCCCCCGCGGACACGGGAGTCTGCAGCTACAGAAGCAGCAATTTCCTCTTTAAAAAACAAAGCCTGAAGGCTGGTGAACGACAGCGCCGCATCGGATAAACAAAAGACAAACCACAGCAATCAGGATAAGAGAGACTGGAACACAAGCCCGCTGTAAACCACATCCCTGGTTGACACGACCCACAGCAAAGAGAAAATTAAAAACCAGGACCTTCTCTGAGGCGCAAAGGGTTCAAACCCTACATGGGGCGCCTCGATTTTTTTTTTTTTTTAAGATTTGCATGCAAGAAACAAGCGCCCAAAACATCTAACTTTGAAAACCAACAGGTCTCGTGTCCAGAGACCCACAAAACTGCTCGTAATAATACGAAAAACAAAAAGCTCATGCAACTCACCTACAGCAAGGGCCAGCAGAGGCTGGCGAATGGTGTCCAGACAGCAAGCGAAAGAGGCTCACCAGCTTATATGCCATCTGCCTGAGGGCCTGGCACCTAACTGAACACATTAGTCTAGGGGTTCTGCCTGTATATAATAACTGTTTCTTCACCTCTGCATTAAGAAAAGAAATGAAAGTATCTATTTTAAAAATAGGCAGCTATATTGTTTGTTGGTTTTTTTGTTTTGGTTTGGTTTTTGGTCTGTGATTCTACCAGAATCACCAAGGTGGCCCCTGAATTCTGCTAAAGGTCAAAATTAAGTGCCTGCGAAATCAAGATTGTTCCCAACACCTGGGAAAGGAGAGCGGCCCTAGGTTTAAGGCTTTCCTATTGGAAACTAGAGGACCGTGGAAGGTAAAAAGTAAAAGCTAAAACTGTAAGTTCAGTAGGAGAATACTGGATACATGAGGGGGAGAAGATTAGTCCTTCCTTCCTTCATCAAGGAAACTGACTCAAATTAACTTAAGCAGGAAAAGAGGATGATGTATTTGGCTCAGTAACTGGAAACCTCAAAGGAGTAACTGGGCTTGGGACAGGGCTGGATCTCACTATTAAAACTACCTGTGGTGGATTCATGTTGATGTATGGCAAAACCAATACAATATTGTAAAGTAATTAGCCTCCAATTAAAATAAATAAATTTGTATCTAAAAAAAGGTAAAAAAATAAATAAAATTCAAAGGATAAAAAAAACACAAAACTATATGATCGGATTTCCTACATACAGCAAATTCCCCTTGGCTATGTATTTTACATATGGTAATGTAAGTTTCCATATTACTCTTTCAAAGGGAAGGGATGTGTGTATACCTATGGCTGATTCAGGTTGAGGTTTGACAGAAAACAACAAAATTCTGTAAAGCAATCATCCTTCAGTAAAAAAATAAATTTAAAAAAATTTACTCTATATTAAAAAACTGTTGGTTTAAAAAAAGAAAACAAAACTACTTTCTCCATCTTTTAACTCTACTCTCATCCACATTGGCTACATTCTCAGCAGCAATAAATACAGCCACCATTAGACGGACTGAATTATATTTCAAACTAGAAAATGCAGTGAAATGGAATGTCTCTTCTAGAAGTTCCCTCAAAGGATCAAGCAGGGCTGCTGGGCCTGGCTTGTGTCCTGTGCCTGCCCTAAACCAGAGTGTAGAGAATGAGGAATTTGATTGGTGGATCTGAGAAATGTTTCCACCTGTATGGGTGGAGTGTGCTGGCATATACAGGTTACAGACAAGCATAACACAAAGAGGGGTTCTTCCGAAGAAAGAGGATAAAGGAAGAGGAGCAAGAATGCCTGATGGATAGATAGGGATAATGGGCATCACAGTTCACTACAGCTTCTCAGTGTGGTGTGCAAGGTGATAGTCTGGACATCACCTGGGATTTCCAGTATAAATACAGAATTGCCAGGCCTAACTTGCTGCTGCTGCTAAGGCACTTCAGTCACGTCCAACTCTGTGCGACCCCATAGACGGCAGCCCACCAGGGTCCCTGGGATTCTCCAGGCAAGAATACTGGAGTGGGTTGCCATTTCCTTTTCCAGTGCATGAAGGTGAAAAGTGAAAGTGAAGCTGCTTAGTCATGTCCGACTCTTAGCGACCCCATGGACTGCAGCCTACCAGGTTCCTCTATCCATGGGATTTTCCAGGCAAGAGTACTGGAGTAGGTTGCCATTGCCTTCTCCCAGGCCTATCCTAGACCTACTAAATCAGAATTGGCAATTAAAATGCTCCCCCAGTGATCTGTGTGCATGATAGATTTTTTTTTTTTTTAAATCACCTACTGACACTTCTGGAGAGGACTACTTCCATAACTAATCTCTCCATCTGTACTTTCTGCCAGTTTATGTTACTTATCTTTTTCCTACTCACATCCTCAGGTTTCTAGGTTCAACTTAATAGCCAAGGGGTAGAAACATATCTGATACTTTGCTCTGAAGGCTTTCATATGTCACAGTAGAAATAATCCGAATGCAAAGTGAGAGTTGTTGTTCAGCTACTAATTTATGTCCAATCCTTTTCGACCCCATGGACTGCAGCTCGCCAGGCTTCCAGATCCTTCAAAGTGAGAGTAGGTGACAAGATTTTCTCACAGAATTTTAATGCCTATCAATTCTCTTCCCTAAATAAATTTTAATTTAACTCTGTATCCCATTTTATCCTTTAATGATTTTTATTTATTTTAGATTATCTTATAGTTAGATTATTTTATAGTTTATGCAGACGTAACTCTAGAAGAATCAGTGGATATTATTTTAGTCACAGTCCTTGCTCAGACTTTGTCCAAGTCACTTGATGGGCAATTGTTTCCTCTGCTATTGTCTGGATCATCCCAAATACTCAGACAAGGGATGTCAAAACCATTCACTGTTCTTTTCTCCTGTGTCTTTGTTGCTATGCTGCTGTGCCTGCTCTGTGTTAATGTGACATTACTGTCAGAAGGTTTTTATTTTGGTCATCACTGGCAGTTGTACTGCATTTTTCCATGGCAGCTCACAAAATGCCCTGGAGTGTCTTGTTATGCAGTTGTGATCACAAGGCTAAAGTGACTTTGGGTTTTCTTATTGTGCAATTTACCAAGATACATGGATAGTTTTGCAGAACCAAGTCTGTGTGACTAAAATTGCCTGCAACATGACATTCATTTGTCCCTTAACATAAATAAATAGTAAATGGAAAAAGACTAAATTGGTTTACTTCTAAGGTTTTTCTTCTATTAACGACCAATATCTTTGCTTCCTGACTCCTGTTTTCTTGAAGACATTTTGCTAAATTATGCCATTCTTAGAAACAAAAGTCAGCCTATTCCCCCAAAAATGTTTACCTCTTTTTATTTATTAGTAAAATGAGGTAAATAAACATTTAATTTGGAAATTCACATTTATTTATAATTAGTTACCTCTACTTTTCTGAGATTCAGATCACTGCAAGGCAACCACAAATAAATTACTGGGAAATGATCACTCTTTTTGGAGTATGTTGAAATGGGGCACAGCGTGAACGCTGGGCAGATGTAAACACAAAGCCGTGAAATGACTGTGTCATCTCTGCTGAGAAGTCATATATCCTTTAAGGTGGGGAGAAACGGCAGGTGTAGTAGACGAGCACTGTACGTATCTTTCCCAGTAAAATTGCTTATTAAATTTTGGAACGCTGATCAGCCATCATTTTAACTTTATTGTAAAAAAATGCAAACAGTACTAATATGAGTACATATCATAATCTGAATCGTTCTTTAATCTGGGTTCAAGAGAAGCAGTAAGAAAGAGAATCGTAAGTACTTGGTATAAGCCAGGCAGGTGAAGTGAGAAAAAAGTGACTGAGAAAATAATTATTTTAAATATTAAGTAATCTAGCAAAATTCTTTTCAATACCTACCCATATTATTAGTGTTAAATAAGCAAGAATAGAAGGGCATGATGGGACTTATCAATCTATCTACTGTTATTGCTCATGGCTCATGGAAGTTCCCTAAAGGGAAAAATACAATGTTGCTTACATTACTTACGCTTTTGTTTTTTTTTAAGTAATTCAGTCATCTTTGATATTTTCTTTACTGTTGGTCATATAAACATCATTAATTTTATTTTTTTCTTTTTCAACATAAAAGCGTGCTTTAAGTTCAGTTCAGTTCAGTCGCTCAGTTGTGTCCGACTCTTTGTGACCCCATGAATCGCAGCACGCTAGGCCTCCCTGTTCATCACCATCTCTCGGAGTTCACTCAGACTCACGTCCATCGAGTCTGTGATGCCATCCAGCCATCTCATCCTCAGTCGTGCCCTTCTCCTCCTGCCCCCAATCCCTCCCAGCATCAGAGTCTTTTCCAATGAGTCAACTCTTTGCATGAGGTGGCCAAAGTACTGGAGCTTCAGCTTTAGCATCATTCCTTCCAAAGAAATCCCAGGGTTGATCTCCTTCAGAATGGACTGGTTGGATCTCCTTGCACTCCAAGGGACTCTCAAGAGTCTTCTCCAACACCACAGTTCAAAAGCATCAATTCTTTGGCACTCAGCCTTCTTCACAGTCCAACTCTCACATCCATACATGACCACTGGAAAAACCACAGCCTTGACTAGATGGACCTTAGTTGGCAAAGTAATGTCTCTGCTTTTGAATATACTATCTAAGTTGGTCATAACTTTTCTTCCAAGGAATAAGTGTCTTTTAATTTCATGGCTGCAGTCACCATCTGCAATGATTTTGGAGCCCAGAAAAATAAAGTCTGACACTGTTTCCACTGTTTCCCCGTCTATTTCCCATGAAGTGATGGGACCAGATGCCATGATCTTCGTTTTCTGAATGTTGAGCTTTAAGCCAACTTTTTCTCTCTCCTCTTTCACTTTCATCAAGAGGCTTTTTAGTTCCTCTTCACTTTCTGCCATAAGGGTGGTGTCATCTGCATATCTGAGGTTATTGATATTTCTCCTGGCAATCTTGATTCCAGCTTGTGTTTCTTCCAGTCCAGTGTTTCTCATGATGTACTCTGCATAGAAGTTAAATAAGCAGGGTGACAATATACAGCCTTGACATACTCCTTTTCCTATTTGGAACCAGTCTGTTGCTCCATGTCCAGTTCTAACTGTTGCTTCCTGACCTGCATACAGATTTCTCAAGAGGTAGGTTAGGTGGTCTGGTATTCCCATCTCTTTCAGAATTTTCCACAGTTTATTATGATCCACACAGTCAAATGCTTTGGCATAGTTAAGAAAGCAGAAATAGATGTTTTTCTGGAACTCTCTTGGTTTTTCCATGATCCATCAGATGTTGGCAATTTGATCTCTGCTTCCTCTGCCTTTTCTAAAACCAGCTTGAACATCAAGGAGTTCACGGTTCACGTATTGCTGAAGCCTGGCTTGGAGAATTTTGAGCATTAATTTACTAGCATGTGAGATGAGTGCAATTGTGTGGTAGTTTGAGCATTCTTTTGCATTTCCTTTCTTTGGAATTGGAATTAAAACTGAGCTTTCCCAGTCCTGTGGCCACTGCTGAGTTTTCCAAGTTTGCTGGCATGTTGAGTGCAGCACTTTCACAGCATCATCTTTCAGGATTTGAAATAGATCAACTGGAGTCCCATCACCTCCACTAGCTTTGTTCATAGTGATGCTTTCTAAGGCCCACTTGACTTCACATTCCAGGATGTGTGGCGCTAGGTGAGTGATCACACCATTGTGATTATTTGGGTCATGAAGATGTTTTTGGTACAGTTATTCTGTGTAGTCTTGCCATCTCTTCTTAATATCTTCTGCTTCTGTTAGATCCATACCATTTCTGTCCTTTTTTGAGCCCAACTTTGCATGAAATGTTCCCTTGATATCTCTAATTATCTTAGAGAGATCTCTAGTTCGGCTGAGAAGGACCATGCAGACATGCAGCTGAGTTGAGCTACCCTAACCCAAGGTCGGGGCAGCGAGCAAGATCGCCAGGCTGCGAAGGCACCGGAGCAGCCGAAAGGAGCTACCCCAAGTGCGATGAGCAGCAGTTGCAATGGCGCAGGCGGGCTGAGAGGAGCTACTCCACGTTCGAGGTCAGGAGGGGCGACTCGTCCAAGGTAAAGAGCAGCGGCTGTGCTTTGCTGGAGCAGCCGTGAGAAGATACCCCATGCCCAAGGTAAGAGAAACCCAAGTAAGATGGTAGCTGTTGCAAGAGGGCATCAGGGGGCAGACACACTGAAACCATAATCACAGAAAACTAGTCAATCTGATCACACAGACCACAGCCTTCCCTAGCTCAGTGAAAATAAGCTATGCCATCTGGGGCCACCCAAGGTGGACAGGTCATGGTGGAGAGGTCTGACAGAATGTGGTGCACTGGAGAAGGGAATGGCAAGCCACTTCAGTATTCTTGCCTTGAGAACCCCATGAACAGTATGAAAAGGCAAAATGATAGGACACTGAAAGAGGAACTCCCCAGGTCAGTAGGTGCCCAACATGCTACTGGAGATCAGTGGAGAAATAACTCCAGAAAGAATGAAGGGATGGAGCCAAAGCAAAAGCAATACCTAGTTGCGGATGTGACTGGTGATAGAAGCAAGGTCCGATGCTGTAAAGAGTAATATTGCATAGGAACCTGGAATGTTAAGTCCTTGAGGCACTTCAAGGCAAATTGGAAGTGGTCAAACAGGAGATAGCAAGAGTGAACGTCTACATTCTAGGAATCAGCGAACTAAAGTGGACTGGAATGGGTGAATTTAACTCAGATGACCATTATACCTACTGCTGTGGGCAGGAATCAGTTAGAAGCAATGGAGTAGCCATCATGGTAAACAAAAGAGTCTGAAATGCGGTACTTGGATGCAATCTCAAAAATGACAGAATGATCTGTGTTTGTTTCCAAGGCAAATCATTCAATATCAAGGTAATCCCAGCCTATGCCCCAACCAGTTATGCTGAACGAGTTGAAGTTGTACGGTTCTATGAAGACCTACAAGACCTTTTGGAACTAACACCCAAAAGAGATGTCCTTTTCATTATAGGGGACTGGAATGCAAAGTAGGAAGTCAAGAAATACCTGTAGTAACAGGCAAATTTGGCCTTGGAGTATGGAATGAAGTAGGGCAAAGATAGGGTTTTGCCAGTGAACACACTGGTCATAGCAAACACCCTCTTCCAACAATACATGAAAAGACTCTACACATGGACATCACCAGATGGTCAAAACCGAAATCAGATTGATTATATTCTTTTCAGCCAAAGATGGAGAAGCTCTATAGCGTCAGCAAAAACAAGACCGGGAATTGACTGCGGCTCAGATCATGAATACCTTATTGCCAAATTCAGACTTAAATTGAAGAAAGTAGGGAAAACCACTAGACCATTCATGTATGACCTAAATCAAATCCCTTATGATTATATAGTGGAAGTGAGAAATAGATTTAAGGGACTAGATCTGATAGACAGAGTGCCTGATGAACTATGAGCGGAGGTGCATGACTTTGTACAGGAGCCAGGGATCAAGACCATCCCCATGGAAAAGAAATGCAAAGAAGTAAAATGGCTGTCTGAAGAGGCCTTACAAATAGCTGTGAAAAGAAGAGAAGTGAAAAGCAAAGGAGAAAAGGAAAGATATAAGTATCTGAATGCAGGGTTCCAAAGAATAGCAAGGAGAGGGATCAGCAATCAATACAAAGTTTGAGATTAGGAGAATGCATAAGGCAATGTGTTTGTATAGTGCTTTTCATTCACTGTTCAAATGGTCAAATAATTGAAATATAGAGACTAACAAGTTAATTAATGTTTAAAAGAGAAAAAGATGGATAAATGATTTCCTGAGTACTCTTTGGAAATACCAATGACCTTGGCATTTGGTTTCCACATCTGTGGCTTAGACAGAGGTAATTTTTTTTTCCATATTAGAAAAAGAAACTGTTATTTTCTAAAAAAGAAGATTAAAAATAAATGAGTGGTATTTGTATTATTATACACCAATTTTTGTTAGTAGTTGAATTCAATAGTCAGTTTATACAAATTGAGTACTTAATAATAATAGGTCTGGTTTAAGTGAAGAAAACAATGAAACAGTTGGTTTCCTAGGAAGCAATTTTCAGAGGTATCCTGGAACGTGAAAAGTTGATGTTGAATATTGCATCATTTAGTGGCTTTGCTCAGGAATTTTATCGACACAATTATGATGCATTTTTCCATTAGAAAACTAATTTTCACTTAAGTGGTGAAATCAAGCTCCAGCTTGATTGTTATAGTGAGAAGGATTATGCTGTCAAATCAGATAGATCCATGTGAAGGCAATGTTTATGTTTAGACAAATACTGAAAACTATTTGAGTGCAAAAGATCAGCATAACAATAAGCTTCCAACTTCACTGAATAAACTTTAAAGAGAACTTGTTTCTTCTTTATAAAATGAGAGTTTAAAAGGACTAGAAAATGCCACGGAACAAAATTTTATGTTTCATCAACTCATTGGAAAAGACCCTGATGCTGGGAGGGATTGAGGGCAGGAGGAGAAGGGGACGACCGAGGATGAGATGGCTGGATGGCATCACAGACTCGATGGACATGAGTTTGAGTGAACTCTGGGAGTTGGTGATGGACAGGGAGGCCTGGCGTGCTGCTATTCATGGGGTCGCAAAGAGTCGGATACAACTGAGCGACTGAACTGAACTGAACTGAACTGATGAATTAAAAAATTGGATTTTGACTTTGTATTGATTATCCGGGTTACCATATTGATAGTGTTCTTTACTAATGTTAGTGCTTCCAGTATTTCCAGGTTGTACACTTCCAATACTGCAGGGCATTATCCCCACAGCCTTTAATTCGGTGCAAGTCTTTTGCTGTTAAAGTATGTCATAAAAACAGGAATGTGTGAGGTGGTGATGCTTGTAGCTAGGCAGGCCTCTTTCCATAGTAAGAGGAGGAAGACTTTATCACAGGTGAGAAGAACAGAGCAGAAGAAACAAAGCAGCCGTGAAGATATTACTGAGTTCCTGAAAATTTGGGACTTGCCTTATCTCAGTTATGTCTTAAGTAAACCACTGATGTGCTATGCTTCAATCAAGGTGCTTGCTGACACCCATTAAGCATTTTCAGCATCCCAGAGGTGCTGACACAAGGACAAAGTCCATTTTGGGTCTGTAGGATGGCCTTGACTTTGGCCGCAGCCAGCCTGATAAAGCAGCTTTGGTCTGATAAAGCATTCCTATGTCCTCAGCATTGGCTTCCAGTGTGCTAACCCCAACACTCCCAAGGAAAGGATGAATGAACAGGATTGGATGGATGGACAATGTAGTGCCTTTGATGATTATTGTTGCTATTCAGTCAGTAAGTCATGCCCAACTCTTTGCAACCCCATGGACAGCAACATGCCAGGCTTCCTTATCCTTCACTGTCTCCAGGAGCTTGCTCAAACTCATGTCCATTGAGCCGCTGATGCCATCCAACCATCTCATCCTCTGTCACCCCCTTCTCTTTCTGCCTTCAGTCTTTCCCAGCATCAGGGTCTTTTCCAATGAGTCGGCCTTTGATGACGGCTCTTTGCAATTTACCTTCACCTGCTTCCCACTTTTCTGTCTCCTCCTCAGCTGCTCAAAGTGCTCTGTAGGAAAATAGCAGTGGCTGGGTCTGGAAAGTTTGTAAGAAATTGATGGCTTTCACAATTTCATTGTTGAATGCTTAAAAAAAAAGTTTTTCTTTTTTACAGGAGTTTTAGTTCCAATCTCCTAATTCTAGGAGCTAGGGGAAATTAGTTATAATTTCATAATCCACAGTTTCATAAGATCAAGGCATTAAAGAAAGATGGAAGGTTGTGGGCAGACAGCATTGTTGAAGGATCGTGGGGATATTTGGGGTAAGGGACAAGAGACTTTAGTTCTTGTCCAGTCCCACTACTGACTACATGATGACCTTGGGATCTCAGCGTATTCACCTGTAAAATGAGAAATATAGATGAGTAGGTTTCTTTCACTAAAACCCTGTATAACCCTCCTACAGGTCTCATCACTTTGCTGCTTCACTGGAGGCTTCAAATCTAAGCTGCACATTGTGTCACAGCTCTAATATATATTATGCTCTTTCATATTTTTAGAAATGAGGAAGAATGTATGTGTAGCTTTTGGTAGCCACTGGGCTTTATATCAAGTAACTCTTGATAGTTTTATACCTAAAGGGCAAAATACATCAAAGGGATGATCCACTCTGTAACTCTTGACATATTTTATATCATTGTACAGATGCATTTTCAGCTACATATGCCAATACTAAGGTTATACTCAAGATCTTAAAGGATATTTGGACTTCTAGAATATAATTTTGTTTTCTGTGTCTCCTAATACGTTGTATGTGGAAAAAAATTCTATTTTGGCATTGAATGGGAGTAGTTAAGTGTTGTTGTCAGTGATGGTAGAATTGTCTGCAGGACAAATACAGGACAATTCCTGTAGAGTTGTCTGCAAGACAAAGCTTTGTAGATATTATTTTCCTATTTGTCCATCTTTCTGTATTTTAAATATTCTAAATACAAGGCTTCCATGAAATTGGTGAGTTCCTTATGAGCCTGTTAAGTACCATAGGCTGTCACCAAGCTCATTAGCATCCACACCATGCCCTTTCACACACACACACACACACACACACACACACACACACACACACACACACACACGCACACACACAAGTGCTGTGCTTTTTGAGAATTCAGCTAGCCACAGGGATTTTTTCAGATTCATCCCAAAGAATAACTCAGGTGCTTTCCAAAGAGTGATTTATTTTCCTCTGAGTAGCAATACAAATTTCCTCCTACCTCAATGATTCACAAAAGGAACTGGCCAAAAAGCCAGAGATTAAAATGAAACTGTGATATTCTTCCATTTCTCTCTTTGGAGCGTACTTTGCTTTTAGAGGGCACAGACGTATTTTCAATCAAAAGTAAGCCCTTTTTTAAAACCATGTACAAAGAAAACTATTACTCTTGGACACTTGAAATATGTTTTCTTCTTACCCTAATTGCAAAGGTACAGTTATCATCATTTCTATTAGTATTGCACCTGTAGAAAGGCAGATTCCATGCAGTCTAAATTCCTGCTGCAAAGTCTCTGCCTCCGAGTTTTTGGGTCTGTGGCTCTTTTTCCCTGTTGTCATCAGACTGATAGATTCTATACTCCCTAATATTGATACCACCATTCTTGACAAAAATATATGAAGTTTTCAACTAAGAGTGAGTGAGATTCTCAGGTGTGTTAAGAACCCTCCACTAGAATGGGAGCAGCCAAAGAAGTAATGCCTGGGCAACTGTCCTCAGAGCCAAAGTCCTAAGACTGAATTAGGAATATCTGCTCAAGCTTTATTTGCTGTGGGATGTTCCCTAACCTCCCTCAAGTCAGAGGCTAATTCAGGAAGATTCTTCATTTCCCCCATATACATAAGTTTGGAAATTCAAAGGAATAAGGTCTTTAGCTGAAGCTCCAATACTTTGACCACCTGATGCAAAGAGACGACTCACTGAGGGCAGGAGGAGAAGGGGACAGCAGAGGATGAGACGGTTGGATGGCATCATTGACTCAATGGACGTGAGTCTGAGCAAACTCTGGGAGATAGTGAAGGACAGGGGAAGCCTGGTGTGCTGCAGTCCATGGGGTTGCAAAGAGTTGGACACAACCAAGTGACTGAACAACCAGAGTACCCTACAGGTGCTGAGAAATTTTATAAGGGAAATCTGTCTCAGCGAGAGCTCAGCATAGACTGGAACACAAGAGGTGGCTGTCCAGTGCTAGATCCGTCATAGATGAATCCCCAGAGGAGAGGGCACTGCCTCAAGGCCGCATAACTTATCATTTAGACTCATCTGCACATATGTCTTACCTTAGGGCCAGGGCTTTCTATTCCACCAATCTACTTTTAAATATTCCCACCACTCCAGAGGACTCAGAGGTCTTGATAGGGTGGAAGTTTGAAATTACTTTATGCTTTTATCTAATTTTCAGATATGATATATGTTTTCAAATATTTTTCTACTACTTAAAATCATCTGGAAATTCCTCAGTATTTTTTTCCCTATCTGCTTCTTGATTCTGTCATATTTCAAAGAATAGAAGTAGATAGGTGTGTATACGCACCAGACCAACTGGCAATTTTCTCCTCCTCAGCCATGCATGCTCTGCTTTTAATATCTATTTGTGTGTATTATGCATGTATACGTGCACACAAAGAAAAAGAGGGAGTTCATTGAAGTAGGTTGTTAACATTCCAGGAACAACAACAACAAAATACATGTAAAAGAGGGAGAGAGTTACACATACATATATTTTGTTGTTGTTCCTGGAACTTTAACACCTTACTTCAACTGTCCCCAAAGTAATATTTTAGCTTCATATGAAGATGACCTAGTCAGATCTAGTGGCATTCTCTGCTCCCATTATCTTCTTGTTAGCCAGTAAGCTTCATGGGTGTGGGAGAATAGCAGGCATATTTATACTATTTTCCCAATAAATTCAGAGGACTATTGGAAGATATAGGATAGATATTTGTTTGGGAGTTTCTTTCAAACTCACTTTAATTATAGGTATGAGTACAGAACATGAAAGAACGAAAGTGAAGTCGCTCAGTTGTGTCCGACTCTTTGCGGCTGCCTGGACTGTAGCCTACCAGGCTCCTCCATCCGCCTGGACTGTAGCCCACCAGGCTCCTCCATCCATGGGATTTTCCAGGCAAGAATACTGGAGTGGGGTGCCATTTCCTTCTCCAGGGGGATCTTCCCAACCCAGGGATTCAGGTCTCCTGCATTGCAGGCAGATTCTTTACTGTCTGAGCCACCAGGGAGGCCCTATACAGAACATAGGAAGCTGTTTTGGACTTACAGCATATTAAGTTCTTTGGATTTGAGGGCTATAAATATAACTAATGACAGGATAAGAATATCAAGAAACTTTGGACACTGAAGGGCCAAGGACCATCATTAATGACTGAAAATTATATCAATAGAAAGTGACACGTTTAGTTGCTTTGTAGGTAGGAATAATTGGTTGGAAATCCAAGGATCTCATAAAGACCTAAGCACTAACCCAGCAATGTGGAGCGTCCCGGCGCAGTACTGCTTTCTGCCTGCAGGTGACAGCAGAGGACCCCTGGGCCAGCAGAGCCCGCGGCGTGTGACCCAAGGGGAATTAGAGATTTCAGAGAGGAGGGTATGAGCTGCTGCTGCTGCTGCTGCTGCTAAGTCGTTTCAGTCGTGTCCGACTGACGGCAGCCCACCGGGCTCCTCTGCCCACAGGATTCTCCAGGCAAGAATACTGGAGTGGGTTGCCATTTCCGTCTCCAAAAGGGTATGAAACCACAAGCGTAATCTGTGGAAACCAAGAGGTCGACAGCTATAGTTAGTTAAAAGAGCCTCAGCTGCAAGTCAGTTGCACGCATGCCGTTAGGAAAATGAAGGCCGGACTGCAGTGTATTCTGTAGCGATGAAGAGTAAGGAGGCATCACAGGTCTCTGAGAGGATGGCTTAGAAGCCTAAAGCTTTGAGAAAATCTTTCCTCCTCTGTCTCGGACACTGGACTGGAATGAAGGCGATCTGACTGCAAGCTCCCCGCTAACACTCATTCCTAGCGCAGGGTGGAGCAGCATCGGGCTGTTTTCCTGTTTAGAACAAGGGTACCTCAACTGTTCTCCCAGCCGCCGCGTCTAGGATTCCTCTAGGCCTGGCAGCCACTAGCCCGTACCTGCTCCCCTTCTGGATGTTTCTCCACCTGTGACAGGGCTCGACCCCCTTTGTAGAGTTTCATTCCTGGTCCCCACCTCAGGGCCCACGTCCCCGTCTGACGGGCTCTCTGGTCCTCTTCTGCCTTCACCTCACCTCACCTTGGTCTTCGACGGCAGTGTGCGTTGCTTTCTCTCTCTCACTTTAATTCCTAACCTGGGTCTCTCTCCGGATTGACTTTTGTCTTGTCTTCTACTCAGTCTCCCTCCCGTCTTCCCAAACCACAGGGATTAACAGAGTGTACCTATCTTATCTTCCCTGGTGGTTCAGATGGTAAAGCGTCTGCCTACAATGCTGGAGACCTGGGTTCGATCCCTGCGTGGGGAAGATCCCCTGGAGAAGGAAATGGCACCCCACTCCAGTACTCTTGCCTGGAAAATCCCAGGGACAGGGGAGCCTGGTGGGCTACAGTCCATGGGGTCACAAAGAGTCGGACACGACTGAGCGACTTCACTTTCACTTTTCACTTTTTCACCTATCTTAACTCTAAAGGAGAGCAATGCAAGAGAAAAATGAACTTTAGGTATGCTAAATGATTCTAGAATGCAAGTTTTGAAAGAACGAAAAGCGTAAGGATCTTAGAAAACCTTGGCTGTAGCCCTGGGATTTCTTTGGAAGGAATGATGCTAAAGCTGAAGCTCCAGTACTTTGGCCACCTCATGCGAAGAGTTGACTCATTGGAAAAGACTCTGATGCTGGGAGGGATTGAGGGCAGGAGGAGAAGGGGACAACAGAGGATAAGATGGCTGGATGGCATCACGGACTCGATGGACGTGAGTCTGAGTGAACTCCGGGAGTTGGTGATGGACAGGGAGGCCTGGCGTGCTGCAGTTCATGGGGTTGCAAAGAGTCAGACACGACTGAGCGACTGAACTGAACTGAACTGATTATGTAATCAGTTGAAGAAAACATGAAGTATTTGGAGAAGGCAATGGCAACCCACTCCACTGTTCTTGCCTGGAGAATCCCAGGGACAGGGGAGCCTGGTGGGCTGCCATCTATGGGGTCGCACAGAGTCGGACACGACTGAAGTGACTTAGCAGCCGCAGGTTTAGGGGACTTGCCTGGCAGTTCAGTGGTTAGGACTTGGTACACTCGCTGCAAGGGCCCTTGGTTCAATCCCTGATTGAGGAACTAAAAATCCCATAAGCCAAGCAATGTGGCCAAAACAAAACAAAATTGGAGATAACTTGAAAAGTGAAAAGGTAACACACTTTATACAACAAATATTTGAATTTAAACAGAGGTAATTTAATTTTCACATTCAATATTAGATTTTGCAATGCACACTTTTCCCCAAGAATGCCAAAAATTAAGAAATAAGAAAAAATACATACAAATTTACCTCCAAGCCCTTGATACTGAGAATAAAAATCACTCATCCTCAGGATTCCCTGCAAGAAACGTGTAGAAAGCTTTGTAGAAACTATGTGTCCTTGTCTGGCTCTTGCTATGTCTTGGCACCTCTTCTCTTTCAGTTTTTAGTTTTGGGAATCACTTTCTCAGCTGTAACTGACCTTTGTATTTTTTTTATAAATGTTTGTCATTTTCAAAACATAAATTGCTTTGCACACAGTCATGTTTGATCCATCTGCTATGACTGCTGTTGACCAAGCCAGCCCTGAGTGGAGTTTCATAGCCAGAAGACTCACACACCCCACCTGTACTGCAGATTGTGGCAGAATTCTGCAATGATCACAGCACTGCAGCTTCTTTTTAGTGGATGGCCTTTAGAACAAAAGTCCTTTTTATATCATGTGGTTTGGGGACTTGGCAGTTAAAGCCTGAACACTTCCTGTAATGTCCAGGTTCCTAGAACCTCCTAGAGGCTAGATTGTTCTACAGAAAGGAGAGTGAACCCTGGAATTAGATAAACCTAGATTTGAATTCATGTTCCACTGTTTTTAGTCTGAGGGATGCTAAGCAAGCTTTTTCACCTTTCTGAGCTTCTGCTTCCTTTCCCCCTTGATGGGAATGCTGCCTTAGAGCAGGATTTCTTAGCCTTGGCGCTCCTGCACTTCTCTGGGGTGTGAGCGATCCTCTGCACTGCAGGGTATGTGGCTGCATCCTTAGCCCCTCTCCCCTCTAGACGCCAGTAGTATTGTCTCTAGTTGTGATGACCAAAAACCTCTCCAGACTTTGCCCAGTGGGCCCAGCATTAGAAATTACTTCTGGTTAACAAACACTTCCCTACAAAACATGATGATTAAAAATAATATTTGTGAAGTGCTTCATATATGGAAATAACTAGTTATCAACTGGCACCCTCTTGGATGTCATTTTCAACTGTGATTTGAGTTAGTATTTGGGGTACTTAGAATAAAACCACACAGATCAATGAAATAGGAGCCAGGAGCCCAGCAATGGTAAGAAGGATATAAGGGGTCACTGAGCCGGAGTCAGGCATGAAAGCAATCATGATAATAGATGTTGGGGGCAGAGATTATAGAGTCTTGCTGAACATTTGAATTACTGATATCTCCACGAGCCTCTTTTAATTAGGCAGAGAGGAGAGGAGAGTTTTTGTTTGAGAAGGGGGTGAATGATTTGATTTGGGAGGACAGCAGCACTCTGGATAGATGGCATTCATCAATGGTTGACACTGTTGAGTTTCTAAGAGCAACAAACAGAGAAACAAATGAGAGCCATCCAGGAAACTGTCTTCCTGAGAGAAATACATATTGCAATTCAGGATCTGTTATTCTTTCAGCAAGATCTTAAAAATGCCTCCCAAGAGAAAGTTCAGTTTTCAATTGTCTCCTCTCCATTGTTGTGTTATTGTGTATTGTGCAATATTTCAACATGATTTACAACATGGTATATGAATTATTAGCTGAGGAATCCAGAAATCTGTGCCCATATTCTCTTCTGCAACTATAAATATTTCCTTGGAAATCTTTGTGGCAATACACACTCTATACTCTGGGTATTGCTCTATGTAGTGTGGAGGGTTCTATAAATTACCTTGAAAGGAAAAGGGTAGTAACTGTGAGTCATGGCACCACATGCTGCTATAAACAAACTGGGGTGGGCTCAGTGACATTTCGAAGTCATTCAGAAGTGTTTTGTGAGGTCACCTGTCCTGTTAGATGCATATTCTTATTAATGGTTTCTCTGCCTTTTAAATTTTTTTTTTTTTTTTTGAGAGGAGATGAAGAGGAACTGGTGGGGAAGAAGTCAGGGGAGTAGAGACAGGGGGAAGATGCATCAGCATTGGCAATTAAATTTATTAACTCAATTACCTGGGGTACCAATAAAAGCTATAATCAGGAGGCCATCTAAAAGGCATTAGCTGTTTTACTGCTAATGGGGCCCTTGCCAACATGAAATGGAACCAGATGCTCTTGGTGGGTGCTGGCAGCTGTTTGGTAGCACAGAAGCAAATAGGTTGCACTTGGGTAAGGCATCTGGACTAACGACAAACATGCTTTGTATTTATAGAGTGTCTTTATTCAAGGAATAGCAACCCATGCTTTGCAAAAAAAAAAAAAAGAATGCATGAACCCTTATGGGCTTTCCCTGGGGAGATAGCCATAAAGACAGGATGATCATTTTATGGATGGCAAAAACTAAACACAAAAGCCCATAGGTGTATGTCTTCACAGGCCATCTGTGACAGCCCGAGCTCTCACGTCTTAGCTGACACATGCCCGGGTCTTATCCCTCCCAGCTCTGCAGCTCAGGCCACTCAAGAAGCTTCAGTGCCCATTTTGAATCTGTCAAATGAAGTATCCAGACAGCTGCTCAGGAAGAGGCATCAACTCTGTCCTCTGAGGTCTAGAATTCTATGAACAATTACAGGGTGATCCTCTGACTGCTAAGACTTCAGGGATGGCATCTGAGTATTTCGGTCTTTCTTTTTTCATTTACCATGTATTTATTAAAAACATGTGAAATGGTAAACCCTGGGTTGGAGAAGTCATGGAAAACAGTATTGTCCCACACAGAGCTCTCAGGACACAGTTAAAAAATGAAAAATAAACAAAAAACAGCTGGCATTCATAATACCTCTAGGCAACTGTGATGGGCACACACAGTCTGATATATTTGTGGATGGATAGGAGAGACCTTTTGGAAATCAGGAGAAAGGCATGCCCAAGCTAGATCACAAGGAATATCAAGAGACAACCAGATAAAGAATGAAGAATATTGATGATGTCGTACAAATGGCAGATACATCTAAAGCTCTAGTGGCACAAAAGCATTTTCCAGTCCAAGAACACAAATGGTTCCAGAATTTAGGAGATAGGAAAGACGATGAAGAAAGGGAGAATAGAGAAAGATGAATTGAAAAATTATGTAAAGGACTAGATTGGCACAGGCACACGAAGGATTTCAGATTGTGTGCTTTAGGACAACTAAAGGTTAAAAGACACGATTTTCCCCTTCATAAAGATCATATTGCTGGCATTCTGAAAGCGAGTAAAATTGGAAATGAGGCCAGCACACGGCAGCTGCAGTAATCCAGAACTGAGTGACGACAATCTGGCAGCATGCAAGAAAAATGGCAGGATTTTAGAAACACACAGCAAACGGGATCCTCGAGACTTGATTGTTGGGATGAGAACACTGAGTGATCTGAACTGACCGGCAGTTCCTGCTAGAGCTGGTCTATTTCTGATTCTCTCTTACTCGGAAGCGTAGCCACTGGGGTCCTAACCCACGGTGACTTCAGTGTCCCAGGGATGTGCCTATTTGACAGGCCTTGAACTACAATACTTCCTCCTCTGGGCCATTGTGGCTGCCAAAGGTAGGCCCCAGATAAAGTTACACATACAATTTCAGGAAAAATGTTAACCTTCCATTTCTTAGAGACCGAAAGCTCCTTTTTTTGATATTTATCAGTTATATAAACCTTGAAGATTGTTCAGCAGCTTAATACCCTGTAAACAATTGACTAACCTGAAGAATCTCCAGGTGCTCGTCCTGCTTATGGCTATATTGCAAGGATGGCTCTGATGGGCAAGGGCGGAGACAGGTGATGATGTTGATATTTTTTAACCTCTGCTTTGCATCCATGGGGTCGCAAAGAGTCGGACATGACTGAGTGACTTTCACTTCACTTTCCATAAAGAGGGTTTCCCAGGTGGTGCTAGTGGTAAGGAACCCACCTGCCAATGCAGGAGGAAAAAGAGGTTCAATAAAGAAGGTACTTCTAATGAAGAATATGAAAGGGCTCACCTTGCTATCTATGATCCTTTCAGTAGCATTGTTTGCTATACTAGAATTAAAATGAAAGAAACTGGATCCAACCAGAAGATAAAATGCTCCCCTGGTGGCTCATGGGACTAAACAATGGAAGATAGAATAATTGATTTGGTTGATATTTCTTTAATTATTGATAAAGAGGTCAAGTTAAATATTTTGAATATTTGTCACACTGGCTGTCTTCTTCAATGAATACTTGTTTTCTATTTGTATTTGCGGTGCTTTTTCCTGGAGGAGGAAATGGCAACCCACTCCATTATTCTTGCCCAGAGAATCCCATGGACAGAGGAGCCTGGAGGGCTAGAGTCCATGGGGTCACAGAGTCAGACACGACTGAGTTACTGAGTACACTTGCACGTGGTGCTTTTCACTTATACATTTTCTTTTTAAAAATTTTTTGTGGTGGACACACCTCAAGGTGACCTTCAATAAGTCATGTCCTTAAACAATCCCCTCCTAATAGAATATGAGGAAGGTGATGGGATTACACTGTATTATGTAAGACTGTCTTAGCAGATGGAAATGAAATTCCCCAAGGCATTGAAAAAGTCAGTCACCATGTTGCAAGAGGGCCTTAAGAGGGTCGTGTGTGAAGGAATTGCTGGTGGCATCTGGGAGCTGAGATTGTTTCCTGGTTGACAGTCTGCAAGAAAATAGGGATTTACATCCTACAACCAAATGGAATTGAATTTTGCCAGCAACTACATCAGCTCCAGAACACAGCAATATGACACCTTGATGGTAGCCTTGTGAGAGTCAGAGAGTGAGGGGAGAATGCTTTATGCCTGGACTCCTAAACCATGAACCCAGATGGCAAATGTACATTGCATTAAACTGCAAAGTCTGTGGTAATTTATTTCCCTGTAATAGGTAACTAATGACAACTATAATTACAATAGTTGTCATTTGATCAAATCTATTTTTTTCCTGTGATTTTTCCTACTGCTTTAATTATGCAGAAATATGCAGCCCATATCAAGGTCATGAAATAGTCACCTACTGGTATGTTCAAGTTCAGAATAAGTGGCTGGTATTTGCTCAAAAAGAAAATTAAAGAAGCTTCCTCATTACCAATTCATCCATTTTTTTTCATTCACTTATTCATCCCAATAAAACTACCAACCTCCTTAACATCAACATCAAAGTACATCATAAATAAGCCACAGTTCTGTCTTTGAGAGGTTGTGGTCAGGTGCAGATAGAGACTGTCCATAAATAAATATTTTCTCTACAATGGGATAAAAACTTCAGTGGAAGCATATATAATAAGACAAAGTTATTTTTCTGAGTGAAAAATAATGCAGAAAGTTCTCAAGAAGAGGTATTTTTGACCTAAATCTCAAAATATGAATATGAGTTTTTCCAGCATTAAAGAAAAGTGGAAGATACTCCAGGAAGAAGGAAAAAAAAATGTGTACAAAGGTATGAAGACATTTCAACTAGGTTTTAAGCTCCATGAGGGTGAATCCATTTCTGACTTTACCACTTTTACAACCCCAGCACCTGCGCTTCTCCTTACTCTAATAAATCAATATGTTCTGAATACATGAAAAAATGAAGACATGCAATTATGTAAGAAATAATCACAAATGTTCAGGAAACAGAAACAGGTTTGCTGTGACTGGACTGCGATGAGGGGTGGTGACTAGTGTGAGTGACGGTGGTGTGGGGAAGGAAGAGCCCAGTTTATGAAGAGGCCTTATGTTTTCCTGGTGGTTCAGAATCCACCTGCAATGCAGGAGACCTGGGTTCGACCCCTGGGTCGGGAAGGTACCCTGGAAAAGGGAATGACTACCCACTCCTGTATTCTTGCCTGGAGAATTCAATGGACAGAAGAGTCTGGTGGGCTTCAGTCCATGGGGTCGCAAAGAGCCGGACATGACTGAGCAACTAATTTTTTTTCCACATTTGATAGGTATTCTTATCATATGTTAAATGGAATGACTGGCCACTTTTATTTGATAATAGTTACTCATTTTTTACAAGAGCTTTTTAATGTGACCATAGATACATAAAAATAATGATTTCTTTTTTAAATAAAAACTCACTCTATTAAATTTTTCTTCTGACAATAAGCCAAACATACAGTTAAGATGACATGGTTTTAAAAGCATTGGCAGGGGTGTCAATATAGGTATACTGTAAAAAACAATGTAAGACTGCTGCCCTAGCACCAAGGGAGTTTACTACCTGGGTTCCTGCACTGCGAGGCTTTGTCCTTTCTAGATTCTGTTGACTTAAGCAATGCCAACAGCTTAATCTGTGGTCCTGACCTTGTTGTTCTATAAAACCGTCAGGATAACATGGGGTCTGTGTTGGGTGTTGGTGTTCCAAATGGTGGCCATACAGTTTGCAGGCCATTTTTAAAAAATTATTAATATGGTTCCCTGTGATGTTCTTTCTGACATAATTTCTCAGGAATAACTACCATAATTATCATCTTCTTGACTGTTAGAATCTGAAGTTCAGAAGCACCGAGCACTTAATACATTATGAAGACAGACCTGAAAGAAGCTTGTAACGATACAATTCCTCTCTTCTGTGCTTCCTAAGAATTGTGTTGAGCCCAGAAATTTCCTATCAAGGTAAAATTTACTGAACAAAATATCTAAGGTTGCTTCCTGACCCGAATCGCTCATAGTGAGGTAAAATTGTCTGTCTTAGGTCTAGAAGAAAACAATATCTCCAATAGATACACAAATGAATACACACATAGCATAAATATGGTAGCTTTAAAGAGATTTTGCTGAGCTGATATCATTTAGAAAAGCCCAGTGATCATTTGTGCCACCCTTAGCACCCGACGATGCAATCCTGGGCCTTTAGCATTTGACAGCAATAAAAGTCTGTTTGCATTTCCATTCTCACTATTGGAGACATTCTACCATTGGGAAAGATTTAAATTTCCATTAAAAAAAAAAAAGTGCAAAGACTCTAGAGCTGACATAAACGTGCTTATAAGATGACAAGTTATGACCAGTGCCTCCTTGGATGTGGTGGCCTCCACTTACCAATTCTAGCAGGAGGTCAGTGCATCAGCTGCTAATTAATCACTTCCCTTTCAGTGAAATGCCTTTTAAAATGTAACAGTAAATAAATGTAACTGGGGTTCCACAGCAAGCTTGTTGGTGATGGATTTGCCTTGGTGCTTTGTCTCCTTGTTCTCCAGTTCCACTCCACTGGTGTTTCCTGGCATTTGAGAAACTGACAAACAATTAAGTTCATGATTATGAGGCACCTAGTTTAGGTCTGATGAGTTAAGGTTCTGGAAGTTAACGAGATCTATGAGCAATGCCGTGAAAATCCGATCAATTAACTACCAACATGCCCACAGGAATTGCCTGGCTGTTGGTAGATAAGACTAAGCTATATTCATGCTTCATAAAAATTACAAATATAAGCACCAATTGGCTTCTTCTGAGTTGCTTATGCTTTTGGTTCTTTGTACCAAATTCTGCAGTTGTTATTTGCTTTCATGAACTAGTAAACAATAGGTAGTGAGTTCCAAAGACTCAAGAAAAAATGTAGGAGTTTTATAAATGATATAGTATAATATGAGGCTTCCCTGATGGCTCCGTTGGTAAAGAACCCGCCTGTAATGCAGGAGACCCCGGTTAGATTCCTGGGTCTGGAAGATCCCTTGGAGAAGCGATAAGCTACCCATGCCAGTATTCTTGGGCTTCCCTTGTGGCTCAGCTGGTAAAGAATCCGCCTGCAATGTGGGAGACCTGAGTTTCATCCCTGGGTTGGGAAGATCCCCTGGAGAAGGGAAAGGCTACCCCCTCCAGTATCCTGGCCTGGAGAATTCCATGGACTAGTCCATGGGGTCACAAAGAGTCAGATATGACTGAGCGACTTTCACTTTCACAGTATATGATAATATCCCCATATATATTCCCAGAGAAGTTAAATTCCTCTAAAATATTGTATTAGTCATGGTTTCTCTCAGTGCAGGGGCCACAGTTTGAGTACGAGAAAGCTACTGTTCTAATCTGAAGAAATGTTGTGATGCATTAAAATGATATACAAGGCAATAAGTGAAAAGCATATCTAATCTGGGTGAGGATAAATGCTGAGAAAAGGGGACTTAACACTCAAAACTAATTGAGGAGTGTTAGTTGGGCCAGTATTATTATGCAAAATAATTACATACAGATTCTCAGCAACATAAATTAAATAAGTAAAGGTCTAAAGCACTGTGGAAAGTATATGTGGTAGAGTGAATCTAGGTAAATGGGTAACACAGTTAAAACTAATATTTAAAATGAAGAAAGCAACATGAAAAACATAAAATTTGAAGACAAATATTCTTAAGTGAAAGGAATATATTATATTTGAGTATGAAGTAATTTACTAAAAGTAAAATAGAAACTTGCAACAACTGTTTGTAAAACAGACTAGAACATAAAAAGATGATATTTAAGTATATTTGAAACTAAATTGAATACAATAGCATCATTCTTGTTTCTTAAGGAATACTATTTACCTTTAAATATTATTTATTGTTATTTTACAAATCAGCATTTTATGATTTAAAGATCAAATTGAAAGTTGTCTAAGTAATCACCTTGGTAATACCATAATGTGTTACATGGTCTTAACTCATTTAAAAAATTCTTACCTGACCTTTTTGGTTTAGTTGCCATCTAGTGGATTTGCTACTTAAAGATACAGGCAAATTGATGTATTTATAGCAATCATATCCCAATTAACTGTAGGCTAGCCAGTATATTTAGAATTGTATTTATTTTATTTGTGTCTTTGCTTATATAATTATGTGGTCATTCAGCAACTATGCTGTCACTATGCACTCAATACCTGTTTGTTACATTATTGAAGATTAAGTCTACAATGTCAAAGATTTATACATTAACTCTTACTTGGTATTTTATGTAAGGCATCAGTGTAAATTAAGTTATAAAATTTGTATTATCAATAAAGTAAAAACTATACAATGGAATATTACTCAGCCATAAAAAGGAATGCATTTGAGTCAGATCTAGTGAGGTGTTTGAACCTAGAGCCTGTTATACAGAGTGAAGTAAGTCAGAAAGAGAAAAACAAAGTTCATATATTAACATATATATATATATATACATATACATATAACATATATACATATAGCTTTCTGTATTTTGTTTTGTTTTAATATAGTCATGACTGTTAGAAAACTTTCATTTCTTTGAAGCTTTTGATTACTTTATGAAATTTAAAAAGACACGCAGAACAAAATCATGTGTTGCTAATGTTCTGTTTTGAATGTTGATAACGTTGATAAGCTATATGTATATATGTTATATGTATATATATATATATATGTATATATCTATATGGAACCTAGAAAAATGGTACAGATGGACCTATTTGTAGGGCAGGGATAGAGATATAGATATAGAGAAAAGACTCTAGACTCCGAAGGGGAAGGAGAGGGTGGGGCAAGCCGGGAGAGCAGCCTTGCATATACACAAGACCATGTCTCCTGCATTATAGGCAGACACTGTACCGTCTGAGCCACCAGGGAAGTCCACGATATTGTAAAGCAATTATCTTCCTTAAAAAAAAAAAAAAACTCCAACTGTACCAAAGGAATGTAGAAAAATAGCCTAGTTTTAAAAAAGATTCAGGATTTTTTTTTTTTTTTGTCAATTACAAGAAAAAAAGGTTAAGGGAGTTTTGATGTTTACTGTGTCTAAGGTAATGGTTATAGATATTAAATTTATTTAAGAATTTAACATATTAGTCTATTTTTCCCTCAACAAGTATTATGTAAGTCTGCAGATGGTGACTGCAGCCATGAAATTAAAAGACGCTTACTCCTTGGAAGGAAAGTTATGACCAACCTAGATAGCATATTCAAAAGCAGAGACATTACTTTGCCAACAAAGGTCCGTCTAGTCAAGGCTATGGTTTTTCCAGTGGTTAAGTATGGATGTGAGAGTTGGACTGTGAAGAAAGCTGAGTGCCAAAGAATTGATGCTTTTCAACTGTGGTGTTGGAGAAGACTCTTGAGAGTCCCTTGGACTACAAGGAGATCCAACCAGTCCATTCTGAAGGAGATCAACCCTGGGATTTCTTTGGAAGGAATGATGCTAAAGCTGAAACTCCAGTACTTTGGCCACCTGATGCAAAGAGTTGACTCATTGGAAAAGACTCTGATGCTAGGAGGGATTGGAGGCAGGAGGAGAAGGGCACGACAGAGGATGAGATGGCTGGATGGCATCACCGACTCAATGGACGTGAGTTTGAGTGAACTCCGGGAGTTGGTGATGGACAGGGAGGCCTGGAGTGCTGCAGTTCATGGGGTCGCAAAGAGTCAGATACGACTGAGCGACTGAACTGAACTGAGGCAGTTTAAGTTTCTAGACATTCCACTCAAAAAAGAAGCAAACGTTATCAACACATGATTTTGTTCTGCGTGTCTTTTTAAATTTCATAAAGTAATCAAAAGCTTCAAAGAAATGAAAGTTTTCTAAAAGTCATGACTATATTAAAACAAAACAAAATACAGAAAGCTAATTTCTCCACAGCTAATATTTTGTGCCACAAAGCTAAACAACTGAGTTAAGATGATATAAATTTCAAGATATTGCTGTAGCCAGAAGAATCACAATTTGCAAAATAAATTTTTATTTTCATCCTTCCTTCATCAGGAGTTTTAATTGGAGGGTTACCTCTCTCTCTTTTCCTCCCTGCTGCCCTTCCTCCCTTTCTCCTTCTCTTTCTCCACATTAAATCCCCCAAACCTGGGGTTGATGTAGTGGTTAAAATGGCTTCTTTTTAAAATGTATGCTTTGTGGGTTTACTTTGTTTTACTAGGGAGGAGAAATATTCTTATTGTGCTGGATATTAGGCTTTCCTATTTGAATGGAGTCTAAAGTTTATTTCCCCCACCCCTGTTGATGATAGAGTTGTTCACATGCTAGAGTACACTGGGAAGTTAATATTCTACTTCTGTTCTACTTTTGACAACCAGTCCAATTGCCAAGTAAGCCTCTTTGAATCTTTTCACCATCAGTAGAAAAAAAAGCTCTCCAAAAACACAACGGCAGGCTTTCCTGTGGCTCACTGGTAAAGAATAGGCCTGCCAGTGCGGGAGACTTGGGTTCAATCCCTGAGCCAGGAAGATCCCACATGCCAAAGAGCAACTAAGTCCACACGCCACAGCTCTTGAGCCAGTGCTGTGGAGCCCACGTGTGCAACAAGAGGAACCGCTGCACTGAGAAGCCTGTGCACCGTTACTAAGCAGTACCCCCTGCTCCGCACAGCTAGAGAAAGCCCGTGCAGCAACAAGACCCAACACAGTCCAAACAGAGACAAATAAATAAAATTACACCAAAACAAAAACACACTGGCTATTTATTGAGGACGATCCCTGTCGTGTAGATCTTAAGGTGTTAACAGTTAAAAGAGAATAAGGAGAATCCCAATCTAAAATTTTCTCCTAGCACAATAAGAAAACAAACAAACAAGGTGAGGGAAGCCTCCCCAGTGCTTCTCTGAATGAAGCAAAGATTTCATCCCTTTGTTTCTCTTTCTTGGAAACTTCACAGATGCTATTTCTACAGTCTGTAATGGCTTTAGGACTGGGACCAGAATTCAGGGGATAAGCTAGTAAATCCCGGTCAGAATCTCCTTTCAAAATTACATTCAGAGATCACAAGTCTGGAGTTCTCCTTTTGCATTATCATAATATAGCTTAACTGTGCTGGGGTGTCGTATATAATACCTATTTACATAATTAAATTTCCCTTTGGTTTTCATAGCCGTGATGAGGATTACTGAATAAAAAACACTGCATGCAACATTTACAAAGAATTGTTTTTACTACTGAAGGAATTAATATCATGCCTAGTAATTTTTTCATTGCTAACAAGGATCTATTAAAGAATCTCTTAGAATCTTGTGGTTATATGAGTTTGACTATAAGTGAGATCATATAGTATGTGATATCTGTGTCTAGCTTATTTCATTTAACATAACGCCTTCCAGGTCCATTCATACCGTCACAAATGGCAAGATTTCCTTCTTGTTTTTAAGACTGAGTAATATTACATTCTGGGCCTCCCACATGGCACTAATAGTAAAGAACCAGAGTGCCAGTGCAAGAGATGTAAGAGAGGCAGGTTCTATCCCTGGGTCAGGAAGATCCCCTGGAGGAGGGCATGGCAACCCACTCCAGTATTCTTGCCTGGAGAAACCCATGGACAGAGGAGCCTGGTGGGCTACCATCCACATGGGTGCACAGTCAGACACAACTGAAGTGATTCAGCATGCACGCATGTACAATATTACATTCTATCTATTGAACAATCAATCTATATATATATATATATATCATACTTTCTTTATCCATCCATCTATGGATGGACATTTCAGCTGTTTATAGAGAGTGGAGAGTCAGGAGATCACAGTTAAACATCACAAAATATCAATTATACAAAGTAAGTTGATATCTACTCTACAACATACTGCTTATAACTAACAATACTATGTTGTACACTTAAATTTTTCTAAGAGGGTAGATCTTATGTCAAATATCATAATTACACATGCACAAACAATAATAAAGGGGTGAAGTGAAGTCACTCGGTCGTGTCTGACTCTTTGCGACCCCATGGACTGCAGCCCACCAGGCTCCTCCAGCCATGGGATTTTCCAGGCAAGAATACTGGAGTGGGGTGCCATTGCCTTCCCCAGGGGATCTTCCCGACCCAGGGATTGAACCCGGGTCTCCCCACACTGTAGGCAGATGCATAAAGGGGAGTGGCAGTAAATTTTGGGAGTTGATGGATATGTTTATTGCCTTGATATGGTGATGGTTTCATGGTATACACTTGCCTGCAAACTCATAGCGTTGTATACATTCAATAGGTATACCTTTTTATTTGTTACATATACCTCAGTTAAGTGGTTTAAAAAGATAGGCTCGGGTTGACTATGAAATGTTTATGCTTCCCTGTAATTTCTACCTCGCATGACCTTCCTAAACTGAATCTGGCTTTAGTCATGTGATTGGTTTGGTCTTCTGGATAATGGGTCAATATCGAACATGACAAAGGAGCAGAGACTTGAGAAATGCTTCCATGCTGTTATACTGGGGGTCACCTACCACATATTGAGAGAGATGCGTTCCAGTCAGCCCCTGCCTTTACACGTAACATCAGCTGACAAGGCAGTACTTTACAAATGACCGACATCTGACTGCAGACATATGAGAGAACATATCTAATACCAGCAGAAGGACCACCTAGCTGCAAACTGATGGCCCACAAAATTGTAAGCTCAATACATGTTTGGATTCTTTGGCTAGTAAAAGTTAAGATGGTTTATTATGCAGTGAAAAGCTAACTGATACAAAAAATTGCTATCAGAAACGAGGCACTACTGTAATAAGAGTATAAAACATGTGACGCTGGCTTTGGGACCATGTGGCAGGCAGTAGCAACAAGGAAATTGTTCATGCTGTCTGGAAAACAGTGAGAAAACTGTTAGTAAAGGCTGAAAATACAGGTGCGGAAATTGTGATTGGAGGCTAGAAAAATGGCGACTTGTGTATATCTGTAACAAGCAGCTGGCAAAACTGTCACTTGTGATAATGTTTTTGGGGTCTGCTTAGAAAGGATATTTAAGACATCTATTAGATATCCTAACCATATAAAATAAAATGTAATAACAGGTTAAGCTGAAGGGGGAACAACTTTTAATGTGCAAGCAGAATTTAGAGGGAATACAGAGGGACAGGACTTGGCTGCATTAGGAAATAAAACTAGCTTTCAATTCATTCTCCCTACCTTACAAATGTTTTTCAAAGAAAATATAGCCTGAGGAGAAGATTTCAGGCAAAGATAAAAACCATAAACTTCTGTTCAGACTTCTAAACTATTTCAGCCAGTACCCAGTAGACGCTATACACAAGGGCTTCTTGACCTCAGCACTACTGACATTTGGGGCCACATTAGTCTTTATTGTGGGGAGTGTCTTGTGCCTTAAAAGGTATTTAAGAACATCCCTGGCCTTCACCCATGAGATGACCTAATACTACCCTCACTCTAACTATAATAACCAAAGAATGCCTGTAGACATCTTCAGATGTTTCCTAAAGCACAAAGATACCTTCACTGAGAGCCATTAAGTCAGACAAAAGTGATTCTAAATATCTTCATGACATTTTCCACAGAAGCATGAAATGGCTGAGGTGAAGAGAGGCCGATCTCAAAAAGAACTGCTGTCGTTTCTTCGGTTGAATAGGATGAGCCATGATCTGATGCACAGTAATTCCACAAATTTTTAAGAGTTGTATTAATAAATGACTACAACAAATGAAACACACATGGACTAAGACGGCTCCCCAAAATACTTCTGGGCCTTTCTATGGGCCAGTAGCAGGCTGAGGAAGCTACTACACGGAACACACAAATCATTTTTCCACATAAAAGAAAAAAAAAAAGAGTGGGACAGCCCAAGAGTCCAGAGAAAAATGGAAAATAAGGAGCTGAGGTGTCAATGGCCAGGAGCAGAATCAAGACCTCATAAAGGAACATTCCCTGCTCCCAGGGCAAAGGCCTTGGCCAGAAGCTCCTCTCAAGACTTCAGCAAAGTTATACACCAACAGACTGTGCCTCTTGACGCCCAACTCTTGAATTGGAGAATCTTTGGTGACCATCACATTCCTACCTCACTATCAAGTGTTGGATGTGAGGAGGACAGATGATTTGACATTTTGCAGGTTTCTGAATCAAGAATAACTGTATCAAAGGATCTCCATTAAATCTGATTGTAGATTTTGTGGTCTTGGATTCTGAGGTTGTCCACTGAGATATTCAATGAGATATCTGGATAATGAGTCCTTTATCCAAGGAGCCTTCTGGGGATCCTGGTAGGAAATGAATGTGTTCTGCACTGTGAGGAAAGTGAAGTGTTCAGGTCTCAGGGAAGACTTGCAGATACTCTTTACATACGCTTCTCTGTTTATTCGTGTATTGCCTATGGCATGCCCTCTGGTCGTCTTCTCTCACTGTGGATCTCAGTCTACCCACATGGCTTATCTTGGCAAATAGCACAAAAGCTAATGTACTTGATATAAACAGATGTTTGAAAAACTCTTGCCTATTGAGGCTTACCCTCTCCTGCTGTTCTCTGACCTTCTACATTTCCACGTTGTGGAGAGGCCTGGGCTAGCCTCGTAGATGAGGGTTATATGTGTCTATGACCATTCTCATCTCAGCTAATGAATCAAGCCCCAGAAGCAGAAGCAACTCAGAGGCAGAAGCTAAGTGAACACAGAAGGAGGGGGTGAACCCAGCCAAGACTAGCAGAAGAGCTTCGCTGAGCCCAAGTGAAATGATCAACCCACAAATACGTTTCGGAGATAAATAAGTGGTTGCTGAATTCAGCCAAGAAATTGTGGGGCAGTTTTTAATATAATCGTCAAACAACCATTCCCAGAAAATGTGGTGATAGTTGTAATTCATGTTAAAAGTACTGTCAGACTATTAGATTTCTACACCAGCCATACTTCCGTTCTACTGTGCTTGCACAGAGCCTATCATAGCAGCTCCCCAATCCATATTTATGAAGAAAAATTAATTGTAATCAGTCTTTAATTGGTCTAGATGGTGGCTTCATGTTTTCAGCTACCAAACTGTTTTCTCTGACGACTTGGAAAAATATTTCACCTTTCGATCCATCCTCTTAATTTCACATGATTCAATCTCTCCCTTTCCTTTCATCCAGTTATAAGGGAGGCTTGATAGTTAAAGCAAGCTTCTAGTAAAGCCTGTCAAAATCCTCACAGACTAAGATCAATATGATGATTTTTTCAGCAGTTGCTATTTTCCCTTAAAAATTGCTCTTAATGACGAGGATGCCCCTTATTAATAAGGTTATAGAGACAGCTCATTTGCATAACCATGCCAAAAGGGGGCTAGAGAGAGCCGTTCTTCATTCTCATGTGTGAGGAAAGCTGAAAAGAGCAAGATGCTCAATAGGCTATGTGCAAGGTCTAATCACAGGGCTCTGCATGTCTCTTTATTAATTAACATATAAATGGCTGCTATTTAAATCTCTATCTTTGAATGGATCACTACAAGACACATCAACTAGATATCCCTATTAGTGAGACGGCATTGCATAACATAGCAGAAAATGAGTGTCTCAGTTAGGACACTTGGAAATTGGAGGAAATGGTGAAGAGGGCGGCAGATGTCTTCATCAAAGAGCTGTTTGACAGGCACCCAGATCCACTCACCCGAATACCCCTGGGAAGTGGGAAATGAGCCAGAACAGAGTGGGGGAGAAAGTTGTCTATGTATTACCTATTATGAAAAGATGTTCTCATTGCTTTTTTATAGTTTGATGGGATTCATTTTCACAACAGATCCTAGGCAGTGTCATTTCGTTTGAAGACAGGGCTGCATCTGAAAGAATGGGAAAGAAGTTATGCAAGGTCCTTATTACCTTACAAAATATTTACAATGGAATCTTTGCTACCCCTTATGGAAAAACAGCCTGTTAGACATTGTTCTGTCCTATTACATATGAGGTCATATAATCGCATGGGATATTACATATTTATAATAAATATATTAATGAAAACATATTACAAAGAACTGAGAATAATTTAAATTTTAGCCCAGAAAAATTATTTTTCCTGATCAACAACAAAAGTGTAACATGGAGCAAAATCTTTGTACTGAAAAGTGAAGAGAAACAAATGATGGCATGTCTCTACTGAATAAAATTAAAATAATTCAGTTAAAATTATTTCTCCAGGTACATTATTTTAATAGCTGTTTTGAGTTAAAAATTAAATTATATGTATCTTTATCACATAATATGATTTTATACACTGAGATCCTTTATGGTCTTTCAAAAATAATCCTTTCTGATATTGTCTATCATTTTATAATAGAATAATATTTTATTTCATAGCAGTTGTTGCATATAGATATTTCCTATATATTATGTGGTAACAATGTATCTTAGATTTCCTTTGATAGCTCTCTTCAAATAATATTTTCCTGAATCCTTCAGTGGGCCAGATAGCCTAGCATTTGTCAATATTGCTTAATCTGCTTAATAAATATTGCCCAATTAAAGCCTTACCATTAGAGAATGAAACAGTTTTTAATTGTTAGAAAGTTATACACTGAAGACCTCCTTATAATTGCACCAGTTTTCCATGTCCTTTTAGAAGCATAAATCCCTCAATGGCTAACTGAATACAATGAAGTAGGTACAGGCTTAATTAATATTTTGGGAGTAATATGTGTTCTCACATCTGTAGTTTTGATGTACATTTTTTTTATAATGAAATCTCTTTTAAAAAGAATACTGAGAAATGTGTTTATTACCATCGAGATATGATTCAGATTCCGATGACTAAATATTTCACCATCATTTCAGTTAGCAATAAATTCACATCATTTTATTGCATCAAGCTATTTTGCAATGTCAGTGCTTAATTTTATATATAAGATTAAATGACACATGTTTATTTAACAAAGGCTTCCAAATATGTATCTCATTAGTACATGTAGGTTCAATTTTTTAATATGTTGATTGTAGAATTGGATTTGATTATATTTAACATTGCTTCTGACCTGGATATTCTGATTCTAGGTACAAATTTTAGAAACTATTATTATATATCATTATGTGATGACAAATTTTAAAACATATTGATATAAACACTTTAAATTTCATTTAACCCAAGTTTATGTGTTTTTGTATATCATGGTTTCTCCTGTAATATTCTGTCCTTGCAGCAATTTTTAGCTCCACACCTGTGAACTAATTATTTCTTCTCTTTTTTTCAAAAATACACAAGGACCTTTATATGCCCCAGTAACTCTATATTTAAATACTTGACTGATGTTTAGCTACAAGTATTAAATGTGTATTTGTTTACCCCTTATTTCCTATGTCATGAATCAAAACAAGTAAAAACAAACAAACAAAAAAGGTTAGAGTAGATTTCTATAATCCCATTAATAAATACTAAAGCATCATCACTTTCTTATCGCTGGTTGAATCACTAGACATTATAGTAATATTCTGAATGTGTCAGGCATCAGTTTAAATGCCTACAGCAACTCTATTATATATTAATACTTCACTCTCAAGATACATCTGAGGCAAATCCTATCATTGTCTATACCTTATGGATAAGGAAACACACATGGAATGACTGTATGACTTTCTGAACACCACGCTCTTGAGGCTGCACTCTGAACCATTGCCTGCAAATACGTTAATGTCAGGATATCTAGTCAACAACAATAGTTTCCTGAAACTGCACTTTCCAGAATTTGTTAATTTACTGCACTGATCTTAATTACTTAAGATATTGGTTGTTGAAAATTTGTCATTTCTCCCTGTTTCCTTCACATGAGAACTATAAATTACATTTCAAATCTGACCCAATGTGAATGATTTCACCGAAGATAAATGCTGTTTGGATGATTCAATAGTACTACTTGGGGCTTCCCTGGCGGCTCAGAGGTTAAAGCGTCTGCCAGGAATGTGGGAGACCTGGGTTGGATTCCTGGGTCGGGAAGATTCCCCTGGAGAAGGAAATGGCAACCCACTCCAGTATTCTTGTCTGGAGAATCCCATGGAGCGAGGAGCCTGGTAGGCTACAGTCCATGGGGTCGCAAAGAGTCGGACACGACTGAGCGGCTTCACTTCACTAAAAGTAGTATACTTAAAGTAGCTATCAATTTATGTGTTGAGTATAAAAAAAATCTAATGGAGTAAAATAGTCCCAACAAAGCCTATTTTAATTGTAAAACATATTTTTATTAATATTATGCTGCCTACATGTCAGAAATCTCTTACAGAGTAAAAAAAAATCAACAGATTGTCCTGTGTTTTACCCTAGGACTTGTAATCCACTGAATTGAGATAAAGGAATGTTGTGCCCAGAAAATTTAGTCTATTAGATTCACTCATTCATATTTTTAAATATAAATTTATTTATTTTAATTGGAGGTTAATTACTTTACAATATTGTATTGGTTTTGCCATACATCAACATGAATCTGCCACAGGTATACACGTGTTCCCCATCCTGAACCCCCCTCCCTTCTCCCTCCCCATTCACTCACTCATATTTCATCCTAAAAGTTTACCTACCTCAACTTAAATAAATTTGAACATTGACTCTTCCCATGGAGCTGAATCTTTGATTCCCTTTCTGTGACTTGATGAGTACGTGTAATCAACTATGGGAAAGGTCACTGCAAGCTTACTCATTGTAGTTTCTATGTATTTACACATTCTCTTGGTCTTTCTTTTAACTCTTTCTTTCACATTCTGTTCCACTTTCTGCTTTCTCCATGAACATGTCAAAAACTTTTTTACACATACCCTCAGCTCCCCAGCAAGTAGGTGGAACACAAATCATTAAATTTTTTAGAAAGGTAATCTGGAGAGAAAATCATTAGAACATGCCCCTACTTTTTAAATTAATTTATTTATTTTAATTGGAGGCTAATTACAATATTGTGATGGCTTTTACTATACACTGATGTGAATCAGCCATGGGTATACATGTGTCCCTCTTCCTGAAAGCCCTTCCCACCTCCCTCCCATCCCATCCCTCTGGGTTGTCCGAGAGCACCAGCTTTGAGTGCCCTGTTTCATGCATCAAACTTGCACTGCTCATCTATTTCGCATATGGTAATTTACATGTTTCAATGCTATTCTCTCAAATGATTCCATTTTCGCCTTCTCCCACAGAGCCCAAAAGTCTAGAACATGCCCTTTGTAATGAGCTCTGTTGCCTTAGTTTTCAATTACATTGTTACAGTGCTTTTATTAGTTATATAATATTCTGATAAGGTCAAAATTGAACACTTGGAAGTTAAACGTGGAATGAAAGGTCTTTGGCGAATGTGCACCTGTACGTTTGTACAAAATCAAGTGACAAATCCTAGGCAGGAAAATCTAAATGGAGCCTACGACTTGTATTTCCAAAATCACGGAGCTTATTTTTGAGTCTTGTACTGAAGTGTGTCATGATTTACAGTTCACCAGAGCCTCCAGTAGTGCTATATAAATACTTCATGAAGTATTCTACTGAGAGTATTAGCATTTTGAGATACAGCAGAAATTATGTATATGCCTTTCTGTTTGGTAAACAATTTTGTCAGTAAATATGAAGACACGAGAAGTCATGTGTTTTGTTTAGAGTTGGGAAAGCTTGCTTAGGAATTTACTGTAAGCTGAGGCTTTACCTGCTGAGATTCTATTGTCTTCATTACAACAGAAGTAAATTCATTTTCTTTAAAAAAAAAAAAAAAAAAACCTCAGGATTAGCATCATTAGGAAATGCTGCATGTTTGCAATCTGAGTTTGTTCTAAGGCATCTTTTACAAAATCTCCATTAAATGTTAACAAGCTAACCGTTTCCCATGGGCCAAAAATACAGGAAGAAAGACGAAAACCTGCTTCAGTAAGATTGGGAGAGGGTGAAAGTGATCATTCCAAATAAACATAAGCACTCCACTGAGACTATTAAATTTTTGACATAAGTTGTAAAATATTTATATAGAATGTACAGAAACAGATGCTTTCTGATTTCTCCACTGTTTTTAATCCTTTGAGCACATCACATTTCTCCTTAAAGACCAACTTGAAGCAATTGCATTTAGTCATGACTTTAGGGCAAATAAGACTGAAGAAAGATGGCCTGTTTGTTTAATAAACACTTATCAAATACTTCCTCTACTTCAAGCAATAAGCCTAGCACCATAAATACAAAAATGAAATACCATGTGGTACCTGCTATTGTAGTGCTTCTAATTTAGTAGGGAAGAAAATCTTCTTGTAGTGCTTCTAATTTAGTAGGGAAGAAAATCTCAACATTAAGAAAACTAAGGTCATGGCATCCAGTCCCATAACTTCATGGCAAATAGAAGGGGAAAATAGTGGAAACAGAGACAGATTTTATTTTGGGGGGTTCCAAAATCACTGCTAACGATGACTGCAGTCATGAAATTAAAAGACATTTGTTGCTTGGAAAGAAAACTATGACAAACTTAGGCAACATATTAAAAAGCAAAAACATTCTCTTTGCCAAGTAATATCCACCTAGTCAAAGCTATGGTTTTTCCAGTAGTCATGTATGGATATGAGAGTTGGACCATAAAGAAAGCTGAACTGATTGAAGACTTGATGCTTTTGAACTGTGGTGTTGGAGAACATTCTTAAGAGTCCCTTGGACTACAAGGAGATTCAACCAGTCTATCCTAAAGGAAATGAGTCCTGACTATTCATTGGAAGGACTGATGCTGAAGCTGAAACTCCAATACTTTGGCCACATGATGTGAAGAGCTGACTCATTGGAAAAGACCCTGATGTTTGGAAAGACTGAAGGCAAAAGGAGAAGAGGGCAACAGAGGATGAGAGCATTAGATAGCATCACCAACTCAATGTACATGAGTTTGAGCAAACTCTGGAAGATAGTAATGGACAGGGAAGCCTGGCGTGCTGCAGTCCACGGGGTTGCAAAGAGTTGGACGTGATTTTGTGACTGAACAACAGAGAAGGAAAAAAAAAGTGATGCATATTTCATAATATAAGGTATTCAAAAGTAATTGGTATGTCAGATTAGCAAGATGATATTGCAGACAATAATAAGATTACTGTAGGATAAGAGAATTAGAAATTGCTTTATTAATTAAGTTCATAATGCTAATACTCAGAAAATTCTAAAATATGGCTAACTGAAAATGTTCAAGGCAAAGATGATTCTATTCAGTATCTCAAAGAAAACATACAACAACTTTCCCCCTAATTCAATGTATTATTTTAATATACATCCTTCTAGATTTTTTTCCCGATTCTAAGGATCTGTGGGAATAACAAAGAAGAGACATTTTCTATGTATGGTTTACATTTTATAGGATTTTATATTTAAAATTTTCATCACCTTTGTAATTTGGAAATTGATGCATAATATTTTAGTAGTGCTGAGTTCAAATATTTTCTAGGTCATAATTATAGTTTACTACTTTAATTCCCTCTTGTAACCAAATAATACTCTGAAGCATTATCCATGTACTTCACAAGAAAGAAAATTTTGCCTTTAAGTCTAAATCTCAGATGATACAAAGGACTAGCCTATTTCTCTGTTCCTTCCTCTATATCAGTTCATAGAAGATAATTTAATAGTCACCTATATATGCAGATGCCCCTGATGCCTTGATGTAACCATTCAGTTCAATTCAGTTTAGTCGCTCATTCGTATCTGACTTTTTGTGACCCCATGAATCGCAGCATGCCAGGCCTCCCTGTCCATCACCAACTCGCAGAGTTCACCCAAGCTCAAGTCCATCGAGTCGGTGATGCCATCCAGCCATCTCATCCTCTGTCGTCCCCTTCTCCTTCTGCCCTCAATCCCTCCCAGCATCAGGGTCTTTTCCAATGAATCAACTCTTCACATTAGTGGCCAAAGTATTGGAGTTTCAGCATCAGTCCTTCCAGTGAACACCCAAGACTGGTCTCCTTTAGGACGGGCTGGTTGGACCTCCTTGCAGTCCAAGGGACTCTCAAGAGTCTTCTCCAACACCACAGTTCAAAAGCATCGATTCTTTGGCACTCAGCTTTCTTCTCAGTCCAACTCTCACATCCATGTATGACCACTGGAGAAACCATAGCCCTGACTAGACAGACCTTTGTTGGCAAAGTAATATCTCTGCTTTTCAATATGCTATCTAGGTTGGTCATAACTTTCCTTCCAAGGAGTCTTTTAATTTCATGGCTGCAATCACCATCTGCAGTGATTTTGGAGCCCCCCCAAATAAAGTCTGACACTGTTTCCACTGTTTCCTCATCTATTTCCCATGAAGTGATTGATGGGACCAGATGCCATGATCTTCGTTTTCTGAATGTTGAGCTTCAAGCCAATTTTTTCACTCTCCTCTTTCACTTTCATCAAGAGGCTTTTTAGTTCCTCTTCACTTTCTGCTTTAAGGGTGGTTTCACCTGCATATCTGAGGTTATTGATATTTCTCCCGGCAATCTTGATTCCAGCTTGTGCTTCTTCCAGTCCAGCGTTTCTCATGATGTACTCTGCATAGAAGTTAAATAAGCAGGGTGACAATATACAGCCTTGATGTGCTCTTTTTCCTATTTGGAACCAGTCTGTTGTTCCATGTCCAGTTCTAACTGTTGCTTCCTGACCTGCATATAGATTTCTCAAGAGGCAGGTCAGGTGTTCTGGTATTCCCATCTCTTTCCGAATTGTCCACAGTTTATTGTGATCCACACAGTCAAAGGCTTTGGCACAGTCATAAAGCAGAAACACATGTGGCCATTAGCCTTCAAGGAAGACCTGAAACCTGAGGGAATCTATATTTGGTTTGTTTGTTTGTTTTGAAACTGACATGCCCACCTGCTACTGTGTGGATAATCTCTGCTGTTTTTATTCTGATCGTCTATGAACAAAAAAATCACATTCTTGTTCTTGCTTCAAAACAAACAAACAAAAATGAAAATAAAATTAATTAAACAGACAGAAAACAATATCCCACCCCTTATTTCTGGATTTATTTTTTGTTTTTGTACAAGTTAACTTTCTTGGACTATAGATCATGGATAGTAAACAGTTTGTGAACTTATGATCTACTATACATATGGTTCTTATCAAAAAGTCCAAATCTTGCTATCTTTATTAGGGAGAGTTGCAGATAAAGAGCTTTCATAAGTAAAATCTCAATGGAACATGGCTCATCTCTTTTTTATGAAAGCTCTAAAGACAGAATATTTTAATTCCAAACTTCTTTGATGGTTGAATCAGTGATGTGGAAATTCCTTCATATAAGAACCATATCAGAATCATAACTGAAAACTACTATTGATTTACTTGTGTGGGAAACTTGAGTGAGAAGCCTACAACTTTTCAATGTCTTCTGTAAGAATTCATAGTTACATATAGCCCCAAATCTCAAGGAAACGTGACATACCATCCATGTGTGTGCTTAGAATTTACTTATTTAGGTTCTTATTTTAGATTTGGTATACACAAGAGGTGTTTGAAAGATGGCGTTCCTGCAATTGGGATATTGAGTATCCCACTAGGAAGTAAAAATGGAATGAGGAATAAAGATAAATGTAAGGAATCCCAGAACATTGCCATGCCTGGGGATTTATTTAGTAATTTTGTTACCAATTCTACTTTGTTCCCACGAACAGAAACCTTCTAAACCTCTGGGTGTCTACATTTTTCTTGTAAGATCATAAAGGCAATAAACATGCGTACAGCGCTTTCTAGACTTGGTGCTAAAAGCTGTGATTTAGGAAACAATCAACATTTAAATGGGGAAAATTAGAACATAAAATAACTTGTTGTCACATAAATTATTTTTATGACGTACTACTGTAGCTATGTTATGCAGGGGCACGCTCTCATTTAAAATTGGGTCGCTTGAATATTGTTTATGCCTTGACAATACACATGCTTTTTTTTTTTTTTTTTTGCTATAAAAAGATCCTAAATGCTTTCTGCATATTCTATAAGTACATCCTACAGAGCTTTTAGTTAAAAAAAAATACTAACAAAGGTTAGAAGAGTACCACAAATTTGTAACTGTGACCCACTCTGAGCTCCTCCACATCCATGGCCTCAAGGTACTTAATTCATTAAAACAAATGACATGGAAAGGCAGATGACTGCCTGTTCTAGACTCATTCAGGAGCACAATACCACAGTACTAACACATTTTGTGTTACAGCGTTACTGCCATTGATTAATGGGATAGCTTACAGTTTGTTGACAAAATATTTCCAGTGACTGTATTTTTCTTATTGTGGTATGTTTTACTACTCCCCCTATGTAACAGAATTTGTGATTGTATCCCCAGTTAAAATTTCAACAGCACTGTTTCATGTTTCTTACATGGGTAATTCCTGGATCCAAAATATTACAGCTAAATATGGCCTTACTTATGTGTTCTAATCGAAAAAGGCAATTTGAACAATAAGGGAAAAATAAGAGGCTTCCTTGACAGAAGGTTCAAGATGTAGTGGTCATAGGTATATTTACACTGGGGTTGGAATATTTACAGAATGTCTCTACTTTCCGTGAGATTTATAAAATAAAATGGTGTGAGGTATTGGTTCAGTTCAGTTCAATTGCTCAGTCGTGTCCGACTTTTAGCAATCCCATGAATTCTAGCACGCCAGACCTCCCTATCCATCACCAACTCCCAGAGTTCACTCAAACTCATGTCCATCAAGTCAGTGATGCCATCCAACAATCTTATCCTCTGTTGTCCCCTGCTCCTCCTGCCTCCAATTCCTACCAGCATCAGACTCTTTTCCAATGAGTCAACTCTTCGCATGAGATGGCCAAAGTACTGGAGTTTCAGCTTTAGCATAAGTCCTTACAAGAACATCCAGGACTGGTCTCCTTTAGAATGGACTGGTTGGATCTCCTTGCAGCCCAAGGGACTCTCAAGGGTCTTCTCCAACACCACAGTCCGAAAGCATCAATTCTTCTGCGCTCAGCTTTCTTTATAGTCCAACTCTCACATCCAAACATGACCACTGGAAAAAACATAGCCTCGACTAGATGGACCTTTGTTCTCAAAGTAACGTCTCTGCTTTTTAATATGCTGTCTAGGTTGGTCATAACTTTTCTTGCAAGGATTAAGCGTCTTTTAATTTCATGGCTGCAATCACCATATGCAGTGATTTTGGAGCCCAAGAAAATAAAGTCTGACACTGTTTCCACTGTTTCCCCAACTATTTCCCACGAAGTGATGGGGCCAGATGCCATGATATTAGTTTTATGAATGTTGAGCATTAAGCCAAATTTTTCACTCTCCTCTTTCACTTTCATCAAGAGGCTTTTTAGTTTCTCTTCACTTTCTGCCATAAGGGTGGTGTCATCTGCATATCTGAGGTTATTGATATTTCTCCTGGCAATCAAGAATCCAGCTTGTGCTTCTTCCAGCCCAGAGTTTCTCATGATGTACTCTGCATAGAAGTTAAATAAGCAGGGTGACAATATACAACATAAACGTGTTCTTTTTCCTATTTGGAACCAGTCTGTTGTTCCATGTCCAGTTCTGACTGTTGCTTCCTGACCTGCAAACAGGTTTCTCAAGAGGCAGGTCAGGTGGTCTGGTATTCCCATCTTTCAGAATTTTCCACAGTTTATTGTGATCCACACAGTCAAAGGCTTTGACATAGTCAATAAAGCAGAAATAGATGTTTTTCTGGAACTCTCTTCCTTTTTCCATGATCCAGTGGATGTTGGCAATTTGATCTCTGGTTCCTCTGCCTTTTCTAAAACCACCTTGAACATCTGGAAGTTCACAGTTCACATATTGCTGAAGCCTGGCTTGGAGAATTTTGAGCATTACTCTGCTAGCATGTGAGATGAGTGCAATTGTGTGGTAGTTTGAGCATTCTTTGGCATTGCCTTTCTTTGGGATTGGAATGAAAACTGACATTTTCCAGTCCTGTGGCCACTGCTGAGTTTTCCAAATTTGCTGGCATATTGAGTGCAACACTTTCACAGCATCATCTTTCAGGATTTGAAATAGCTCCATTGGAATCCCATCACCTCCACTAGCTTTATTTGTAGTGATGCTTTCTAAGGCCCACTGACTTCACATTCCAGGATGTGTGGCTCCAGGAGAGTGATCACACCATCATCATTGTCTGGGTCATGAAGATCTTTTTTGTACAGTTCTCCTATGTATTTTTGCCACCTCTTCTTAATATCTTCTGCTTCTATTAGGTCCATACCATCTCTGTCCTTTATCGAGCCTATATTTGCATGAAATATTCCCTTGGTATCTCTAATGTTCTTGAAGAGAACTCTAGTCTTTCCCATTCTGTTGTTTTCCTCTATTTTTTTGCATTGATTGCTGAGGAAGGCTTTCTTATCTCTTCTTGCTATTCTTTGGAACTCTGCATTCAGATGCTTATATCTTTCCTTTTCACCTTTGCCTTTCTCTTCTCTTCGTTTCACAGCTATATGTAAGAATGTAGTCCACTGGAGAAGGGAATGGCAAACCAATTCAGCATTCTTGCCCTGAGAACCCCATGAACAGTATGAAAAGGCAAAATGATCGGATACTGAAAGAGGAACTCCCCAGGTCAGTAGGTGCCCAATATGCCACTGGAGATCAGTGGAGAAATAACTCCAGAAAGAATGAAGGGGTGGAGCCAAAGCAAAAACAATACCCAGCTGTGGATGTGACTGGTGATAGAAGCAAGGTCCAATGCTGTAAAGAGCAATATTGCATAGGAAACTGGAATGTTAGGTCCATGAACCAAGGCAAATTGGAAGTGGTCAAACAGGAGATGACAAGAGTGAATGTTGACATTCTAGAAATCAGCAAACTAAAATGGACTGGAATGGGTGAATTTAACTCAGATGACCATTATATCTACTACTATGGGCAGGAATACCTGAGAAGAAATGGAGTAGCCATCATGTTGAGTACTTGGATACAATACTTGGATGCAATCTGAAAAACGACAGAATGATCTCTGTTCGTTTCCAAGGCAAACCATTCAATATCATGGTAATCCACATCTATGCCCCAACCAGTAAAGTTGAGGAAGCTGAAGTTGAATGGTTCTATGAAGACCTACAGGACCTTTTATAACTAACACCCATAAAAAATGTCCTTTTCATTATAGGGAACTGGAATGCAAAAGTAGGAATCAATTAACGCCTACAGTAACAGGCAAATTTGGCCTTGGAATATGGAATGAAGCAGGACAAAGGCTAATAGAGTTTTGCCAAGAGAACACACTGGTCATAGCAAACACCCTCTTCCAACAACACAAGAGAAGACTACACATGGACATCACCAGATGGTCAACACCAAAATCAGATTGATTATATTCTTTGCAGCCAAAGACGGAGAAGCTCTATAGAGTCAGCAAAAACAAGACCGGGAAACAACTGTGGCTCAGATCATGAACTCCTTATTGCCAAATTCAGACTTAAATTGAAGGAAGTAGGAAAACCACTAGACCACTCAGGTATGACCTAAGTCAAATCCCTTATGATTATACAGTGGAAGTGAGAAATAGATTTAAGGTACTAGATCTGATAGATAGAGTGTCTGATGAACTATGGACAGAGGTTCATGACATTGTACAAGGGACAGGGATCAAGGCCATTCCCATGTAAAAGAAATGCAAAAAGCAAAATGGCGCTCTGGGGAGGCCTTACAAACAGCTTTAAAAAAGGTGGCATTGGTATTTTGAGATTATCAAAACAGTTTTGAGATTAGAAATGTCCTGTTAAGAACAAGGACTGTATATCCCTCAATTGGCCAAGTTTCACATATGGCTTAAACCATTCTCTGCCATTTTTTTCCCCCTCTGCCTTTCTTTCTGTCTTAAATATACAAACTCAAGTTACGAATGTTTAGTCTTAAAAATTACACCATTTTCTCATGTAGCCTAAACCAATTTTAGCTTCAAATGTCCTTAAGTCATGTTGACAAAATTGACTCCGTGATGCTGAAGAGATGTTTGAGTCAAAGCTTGCTCCCCCCCACCCCAGTCTCCTCCCCTTTTTAAAAACCTCTTTGGGTAAATATTGCATTGCCTTTCCCCTTCCAGGTGCACAATTCTCTCCTCTGCTAGGTTATCACCTATGGATAACAGCTCACATGGCTTCAGCATTTTTCAGCTTATGAAGTGATTGGGGCACCCCCACTGATGTGCACAGTGACCTCCAGGCCAGGAGAAAACTGAGCATCTCTATATAGATGGGGAGGCTGAGGGCCCAGCTCCTGAGTGGGAGAGCTCAATCTTAATCTAGAACCCATATAGAGAAAATAATTCTTATGTGCTTCAACTTGTGAGTCCATCACATACCCCTGTGCTCATGCTAACCCTATAATTGTAGAACTGGAGTGGACCCAGGGTCACTAAACTAGTTTCCATCTCTCTCCTTATCAGTCCCTTTTATAGAAGTCAGAAACATAGACTCTCAGAGAGACCTTGTTGGCACAGTACTTGTGCAACAAGGTGCTTGTGTGTGTTTGTGTTGGTGTGTGTGTGCATGTACAGAGTGTGGCTTCTGCCCAGTGGAGCGGTGGCCCAGCCTGTTAGAGGTATAGCCAGGGCAAGCAGCAGAGAAGGAGGTCTCTGACTCAGCCTCCAGGATACACTTGCCTTCCCACTGACCAGGCTGCAAACCACCCTGCTCACGTTCACCCACTCAGCACTTCCTTGAACCTGCCCCATCCAGCTTCTAAACTTGCTGAGACCTTCCTCTCAACATCCTACCAAGATAAAGAGAAACTTGCTCTCGGTTTCCGTATTACAGAAACTTGTCAGTGGTTCTTCTCAGGTATATTTCTCCCTCTCATGTCAGCTCTTTCATTTTAAAGGAGACAAGTCAGTTTTGAAAATATAAATGGAAATACAGGTGAACAAAACACATGCATTTCTGAAGCTGGAAAAATATGATTTGACTGTAATTAGATTCCTGTCAATAGAGCTGAGGATGAAAGGATTAGGCATACATTAGGGACATGGACACTCCTCATGTTTCAGTCATTAGGTTTTTCTTAAATGATACCCCTGCAATTTTCTACTTCTTTTTTCTGTGTGTATCTTTGATGTTTTAAAAGATTTTGTGTAATTCTGTGGATTTGGAACACAACAAAATTGATGGGTTATTTGTATAAACAAATCCACATTAATGCAAAGTTAGAAGTATGTTACAAATGAGTTTACTCAAAATTGCTTTCTCAGATATGACTAGTAATTGCTCTTAAGGAGCAACTCACTCTTTCCCTTTTAAGAGACTTATGACAGTAGAGCAGCAATCCGGGATGAATAAAACCAAGGACGGTGAACAATCTCATATACTCCAAAAGAAAATAATTGCAGCATTCACTTCTAAAATCTGTAGCAAAGCTTTTGAACAGATTCTCTCAAACTCTATAACAGCATATACTCAATATGGATCCTATAAAGATGAAATATAACAATGCACTTTTGCTAAATTAAATGTAGACTTAAAATTTTTAAATCAAACAACTGCCTTGATTATAAAGTCAATATAAAACTAAAAAAAAATGTTCAAGAATACTTCAAATATGTCCATGTATCATGCAGCAACTGTACTTGAGTGAAATAAGAATGTAATTCAATTCCATCATTTTGGGGGTCAATTTAACTTTCTAGTTTGCATATCATACAATTTTGGTATTTGACATCAGCTTTTCTCCTTTATGCACTTCAAATAACTTTCAAAAATAATTCAAAAAATAAACTGGCAAAGATAATAAAGTATTTACACAGATAAATTGTCCAACATCTATTGATATTTTGAATGAGACACAAAAAAGAGAAAAAAATAAAAGCACCTGCTTTTTAAGATTTTTGAACTATCTTATTTCATCATCATACTACAGCTCATAAGAGTAGTAGGAAATACCTAGTGTAGGTGTTCAGTCTTTTCTAGAATCCCAAGTTCTGTGGCTTAAGGTATAAAAGGTCTCAACAGTAGGAATATTTTTTTTTTTTTTACTTTGGCCGTGTACAAAGAAAATGTCAAAATTAGGCAGATAGGTATTAACTTGACTCTTTAGAAATCAATATGGATGCTGTTAACTAAAGCAATTACTTTAATTAAATACATATAATTTTACTTTACAATAACAGTGATTTTAAAATTACTTTATAATAATAAATATATAATTTAGAAAATTAATAGCTCTTCATTATATCCATGTTCACCCCTCCCTTACCAACAAATTGGACAAGAAAGAGATAACTTAAATGATGTTATCTTACTAAAAAAGAGGATATTTTAATTCATAATTCCAATATTATTATTTAAGGAACTTAACAAATATGCAGGAATACCTGATTTAATGTGTATAGAAAATTTTAGAAATAAAATGGCACATAGAATGACAGTCATCATGTTTTCTTCATTAATTTGTTTGGCTCATCTCACAGTAATCTGGTTCCCATATGGACAGAATAATAGAAACACTGAGAGGGTAGATGAGCACCTCTTAGCAGGTGACTATCATAGGGTCAAGACCAGCACACACTTTACTCTCCTAATTTTAGTTTGTACTAGGGGCATTTACCAATGTTATAGGAAATGAGAGATCTTTCTATGTCTTAGTTACCATGTTCACACTTACTTTGAATTATCAAGTGTTCAGGTTTTTTTGTTTTTTTTTTTAAACTTCTGTCTTCCTCTGGGCTACACATTTAAAAATTTGTGGATATGACAGAAATTAGTATAACCTAAAATTTCACTCTAAGGACTTAAAGACCTGGGTCTATAAATCAGGTCAAGTTTAGACCAGGCTGGTCTGAAACTGTTGTCTCCTTTAACATCTTTCACGTGGGTCATCACAAAGACTTCCTAAGTGCTCTCTTGGCCCCCGTTATCCTACTGAAAACACTTAGTTTAAAATATCTTTGAAAAAATACCTCTCTGGGGACCTCCCTGGGGGTACAGTGGTTAAGAATCCACTCGCCAGTTCCAGGGGACATGGGTTTGATCCCTGGTCCAGAGAAGATCCCACATGCCTCAGAGCAGCTAAGCCCAAGCACCGCAAATGCTGAGACCCCATGCTGCACCTAGTGATGCCTGCGCATCTAGCGCCCCTGCTCCACAGCAAGAGACGCCAACACAGCAGGAAGCCCGTGCACTGCAACCAGAGTTAGCCCCTGCTCGCTGCACCTCCAGAAAGCCCGTGTGCAGTAATGAAGACTCAGCACAGCCCCCCAAAGAAGAAATACATCCCCAAAATTCCTAAATGCCCATCTGACTGTATGGGCATTCTTCACAATCTCTCTCTTTTATTTTTTTCATGATCTCCATGATCTGACCCTTTCCTGCTTCTGCTTTTCCAAAACACACTGCCTACATCTCTTCCCCTCCCTATGTTTCTGACATTGTCAGTCTCTGGCAGTTCCCTCTCGCGTTCAGACCCGCCACAGCCTCCAAGTGTGTTTATCTTAGGGTCTAGTACACTTACATGCTTGGTGATTCTTTAGATGTTCATTATAGCCCAGTTTAACGATCTCCTCCACAGGTAGGCTGGGCCTCCTATGAGCCATCTCTGCAAACACGTACCTCTCCACACAGGGCTTCCCAGGCGGTTCAGTGGCCAAGAATCCACCTGCCAGTGCACGAGCCGCAGGTGACCTGGGTTCAATCCCTGGGTCAGGAAGATTGCACAGAGGAAAAAATGGCAGCCCGCTCCAGTACTCTTGCCTAGGAAATCCTATGGATAGAGGAGCCTGGTGGGCTGCAGTACATGGGGTCACAACAGAGTTGGACACAACTTGGCAGCTAACAACAAAGACCTCTCTATACAGCTTACTTACTATGATGTATTATAAATATTATCTCTACATACTTGTTGTCCCCACTAGTCTGAATTCCCTTGAGAATAATGAAGGACTAATTTTGTGTCGTGAGTCCATAGCCATGCAATCTGACACACAGTAGGTGCTTTATAAATGTTTGGTAAATAAATGAATGGTATTGGAAAATAGCAATTCTGTGAATCAGAATCTGTGAAACCCCTAAATGAGGCTTGGCTTACAGCGATCCCATTTTTAGTGAAGCAGGATTTATTTTGTATCTGACTATAAGTAACCTGAATTAAAACTTATTTTTTATTGACAGGATTCAGAGAGGGCAAATAAGATTTCAGTGAAGCTCTTAATGAATATTCATGTAAGAACTCTGGTTTGCAAACACAAGGAAAAGGAGATATAACAATAAAAGCTCTATATACTAAAATTTGATAATTTACACTTTATATTATTCAAGTGGTTTTATGATTTTGGGCTTCTGTTCAAATTTAATTTCATGTTTTCTGGCAAAAATATTCATCTATAATAACAGATGTGCTCTTCAAATGTAAGAACTATTTGTATTTTGAACTTGGCATTAGAATCTGGATGAAGAAGAAAATTTCTAAAACATATTGAATCTGTCTATTAAAACAAATAGTGTATATATTCTGTTGGGGTGGCTTCCAGAGAAGGAGAATTTACTTGTCTGCAAGGTCAGATGTGCATGAATGTTATTTTGTTGCTGGGTAAACTGAATTCTATCTCTGATGCAGTTTTAGGATAACAGTCTAAGTGCTAAGTTACACATATGTTTCACAGCAACTTTAGTGTTTTTAGATGAACATTTTTGATATTTATTTCAGAGTTTTTAGCACCAACAATGTTTGAAAACAGGGTAGACAGTCTTTCAGATTCTGGGGATGAAGCTTTTGCGCTGGTAGTTAACGTTTCCTCAAGAGGAGTAGGAACCGCCCATTCATTACGGTAGTTTTTATCATGTACATTCCTCATTGTTATTCACTTCACCCTGAAAGCACACGTGTAAGAGTAAAGTCAGGAGAAGGACTTCAATGTGTTTTCTTCTCTCTATCTTTTCAGTAACAGTGCAGGGCTCATCTTTCTGTATTCCTATTGAGTCATTAATATGCTATGAGTTTTTAAAGTAATGCTCTCCTGTGTCTACAGATAAAGGGATGTAGAGTTTGAAGCTGATAAAATGTGAAAAGATTTATTAACGAGTGTAATATTTGTGGCTGATATTACCCATTGTGCGTTCTTCCTTTAAAAAAGGCAAGACTTAAGGTGTAACAACTGAATTGCCTAAATGGTGAACTGAAAAGTCATCTGTAAATATTTACAATCACGTAGAAACACAAAATCACTGGAAAGTTTTTATAGATATTCTAATGACATCCACAGGTGGCTTTTTCTTTTTGAAAAATAGCACTTCCTGTGTTACCATACAAACTTAACAGACAAGATCGCTTTTTATGTATGTGGTGGATATGCTCTGTTTCTGAAAATAAAATCAATAAGACATGCACTTCCAGCAAAAGGAGACAGGACCAGCCACTTTGTGCTTCAGCCGTATGTTTCCAAACCTGAGGAGCATCTGCCCATGGCAGCAGGTGTTTGGCAGTTTCCTGGGGCTTCGGGGGGAGTCAGCTGCAGAAGAAAGATGGCTACATTGTGTCAGGGCCAGTGGGTTCCACATCCATCCTGGAAACCATCTAGCTGAGCTCATATAGCAAATGATGCATGGAACTAGGGGAAAAATATCTCCCATACAGTAAGCCTTCTGTTCTCTTAAACCACATACATTAAAAGAGAAAGCTATATCTGTATAGTGTTTTTTCCCTTTATTTTTATTCAGAGCACTACTCTAAGCTTCACAAGAGATGGTTGCATTATATCTATAAGGATAAGAAAATCTTTTTGAAAGGATGTTCAAATAAATTGGGAAAGGAAAAAGACGGACAAGGAAGCTAGATAAAAGAGATACTCTGACCACCAGGTAGAGGGTATCATGCTGAGAAAATGAGGCCTGATTTTCTTGTTTTGTTTTGTGTTCTCCATCTCGAGGGCCATGGACCCTTCAAAATACTCTCTTGCCCTTGAAATCTGATGTCTAACGCTCAGCTTGACATGAATTGGTTTGGCTATTTCTTATTGTTTGGAATTTACAAACTTTAATATATTTTATTGAAAAATGCATTTAAAAAAATTGATTACAGTTTTCAAGAGTTTGTCTTACTGCTGAAAACAGAAATGAAACAAACACGGTACAGATAGGTGTTTTATCCTAAGACTGAGTAGGATGTGCAAATATTAAAATTTAGTTATATGTTGACTATCTTTCTTGGAGATTTTTGCTTTACTCTTATTTTTAAAAAGTGAAAGTCATTAATTAAGTAAGCACAGTCAGCATGGTCTTCTAAAACTTATTTTTAGGGAGTTCATACTTTTAAAAAATAAACACAGGGACTTTCGCTTTGGTCCGCTGGTTAAGACTCTGCAGTTCCACTACGGGCAGCACAGGTTTGATGCCTGGTTAGGGCCCTGCACGTGTGGCCAAACATCAAACACAGAGGTCTAAAAGATGTATCCTCACAAAAATATACATAATACAATTTTATGAATTTTTTGATGAAGTGAAGAAAGTTCTCAGATTAATGAAGATGAGGCTCCATTTTCAAAAATATGAATACCTGAAAACCTTGGTAGTATTGGCAGGGGAGCAGAGTCTGCATGAAGTAAAGAATTTTAAGAGGGTTCATAGAAGTAACAATTATCTGTTAAGTTCCTAGCAAATGACCATTGCTGTTAATCTCAGCTACACTGAAATGCACAATAGCCGCAGCAGCAGTAATGGCAGCATCATGCAGCATTTATCGCATGCTTCCGTTCGCCAGAGCCTCTGTTAAATACTTTTTATGGTCTGGCACCCCAGTACGCAGCAGGGTAAAATCTAAACCGATGCTGACTGACTCGGAAGCCTATGTCCTGTTCTCTGAATTGCCTCATAGAGATTAAGTAAAAAATAAATCTCGGAGCTCCTTGTGGTGGAGATGATCCCCAAATACACAACAGGAAGTGATTAAGTACAAATCTTTCCAAGACACACGATGCAGTGCGAGGGAGAGGAGGAAGTCAGTGGCCTCTGGACAGATCAGGAAAAGCCTTTGGATGGATGCCTTGAGCTGAAGAACGGGTAGTGTCTACATGTTGTTCTTAAGGTAATGGGGATGGTGGAGAAAGAGAATTCCAATTTAGAAAAATACACAAACAAGGCACAGAACATAATGTAACTCATGAGACTGGGTTTGATTAAAGAGTATGCACTGGCAGAATTCAATTCAACTCAAAATTGATTTTTTTTTTTTTTTGAGTTCTACCCCTCAACTTTCTCTACAGCCCCACCAAACAAGAGACTGTGACAGAAATCACAGTGTTGTGAGGTAAAGTGCCAGAGGAAACAAAAGATGAAGAGAGTAGCTATTTGGAGCTTATTCTTGAAAATGACTCATTTAACTCTGTATGATTTTGTCTTCTCCGTCTAAAATGATTAGCTACAAGGCCTGAATAACCATGCACATTCATAGAATGAAAATGTCTTTGTATCTGGGACATGAAGGGACAATGAAATGGGCACCAGGACAAAGATGTGGGCATTTTCAGTAATAATTTTTCCTTGATGCAAAATGTTTTTCCTGGAGCGACCACACCAAACGATGCGATACACAGTTCATTTCACCTGCTTCTTCAAAGGTGGAGAGGGAAATGTTCGACAGTCTAATGAAAAGGAAACCAGGTCAGCGAAGAATATATCTGTGCAGGATGAGATTAAAATTTCAGGTTCATAAGCAACTCCATAGACATTTAAAAAATAAATTCATCTCTACTTTTTAAGTTTAATGAATCATAACTTTTTAGAAGTTACTTTTAAGTCCATGAAGTCAGAATAGAAAAAAAAAGATTAGCCAGATGATTTCAGATTAAATAGCACATCCTAGATCCATGAAGTACATGGGTAGTTAAAGAACAGTATGGGTGTGAACGAAGTGCTGACTGGCTTTAATTTTTTCCAAGAAAGAATATAAGATAAAAGAAAAAAAATATTACTACGCTCCTTTCCCATATTTTTTAGCACAATGGATATTTTAAAGGTAAGGTTGTTGTTGTTTAGTTGCTAAGTCCTGTCCCACTCTTTTGTGGCCCCGTGGACTGTACCCCACCAGGCTCCTCTGTCCACAGGATTTCCCAGGCAAGAAGCTGGAGCGGGTTGCCATCTCCTTCTCCAGGAGATCTTCCTGACTCACGGATCAAACCCACGTCTCCTGCATTGAAATGCAGATTCTTTACCATTGAGCTACTGGGGAAACCCAATATAAAGTACATAGTCCTTTAATAAAGAGTTGTCATTTAAATCATAGAAAGTGAAAGAAAGTGAAGTCACTCAGTCATGTCCAGCTCTTTGCGACCCCTACCAGGCTCTTCTGTCCACGGGATTTTCCAGGCAAGTGGGTTGCCATTTCCTTCTCCAGGGGATTTTCCCAGCCCAGGGATTGAACCAGTGTGTCCTGCATTGCAGATAGATTCTTTACGGTCTGAGCCACCAGGGAAACCCTAAATCATAGAAGCCACAAACAAAAGCTTGTGTACACCCGGACCAAGCAGACAGGAGAAGTGACACCACAAGAGACCAAGTGAGACTTGCCTGGGAGTGCCTGGGAGTTTCCAGCGGAGGCAGGGGTTGAGAGTGGTCTGCTCCAGGGTCAGTGGCACAGACTACAACAGTGCTGGGTGTGCTGGCATGAGTCCTCTAGAGGGAGGTCAGCATCACCCACTACCCCTACCAGAGCTTGGCCTCAGGGCAAACTACAGGGAGGGAACACAGGCCTGCCCATCAACAGAAAACCGGATTAAAGATTTACCATATGAAAAGGCAAAATGATAGGATACTGAAAGAGGAACTCCCCAGGTCAGTAAGTGCCCATTATGCTACTGGAGATCAGTGGAGAAAAAACTCCAGAAAGAATGAAGGCATGGACCCAAAGCAAAAACAATACCCAGCTGTGGATGTGACTGGTGATAGAAACAAGGTCCGATGCTATAAAGAGCAATATTGCATAGGAACCTGGAATGTCAGGTCCATGAATCAAGGCAAATTGGAAGTGGTCAAACAAGAGATGGCAAGGGTGAATGTCGACATTCTAGGAATCAGCGACTAAAATGGACTGGAATGGGTGAATTTAACTCAGATGACCATTATACCTACTGCTGTGGGCAGGAATCCCTCAGAAGAAATGGAGTAGCCATCATGGTCAACAAAAGAGTCCAAAAGGCAGTACTTGGATGCAATCTCAAAATCGACTCAAAATCTCAAAATCTCTGTGTTTGTTTCCAAGGCAAATTATTCAATATCTTGGTAATCCAAGCCTATGCCCCAACCCATAACACTGAAGAAGCTGAAGTTGAACGGTTCTATGAAGACCTGCAAGACCTTTTGGAACTAACACCCCAAAAAGATGTCCTTTTCATTACAGGGGACTGGAATGCAAAAGTAGGAAGTCAAGAAACACCTGGAATAACAGGCAAATTTGGCCTTGGAGCACAGCATGAAGCAGGGCAAAGGCTAATATAGTGTTGCCAAGAGAACACACTGGTCAGAGCAAACACTCTCTTCCTATAACACAAGAGAAGACTCTACGCATGGACAACACCAGATGGTTAACACCAAAATCAGACTGATTATAGTCTTTGCAGCCAAAGATGGAGAAGCTCTACATAGTCAGCAAGAACAAGAATGGGAGCTGACTGTGGCTCAGATCATGAACTCCTTATTGCCAAATTCAAACTTAAAATGAAGAAAGTAGGGAAACCACTAGACCATTCAGGTATGGCCTAAATCAAATCCCTTATGATTATACAGTGAAAGTGAGAAATAGATTTAAGGGACTAGATCTGATAGACAGAGTGCCTGATGGACTATGGATGGAGATTGGTGACACTGTACAGGAGACAGGTATCAAGACCATCCCCTTGGAAAAGAAATGCAAAACAAAATGGCTGTCTGGCAGTACTGAGGAAGCCTACAAATAGCTGTGAAAAGAAGAGAAGTGAAAAGCAAAGGAGAAAAGGAAAGATATAAACACCTGAATGCAAAGTTCCAAAGAATAGCAAGGAGAGATAAGAAAGCCTTGCTCAGCGATCAATGTGAAGAAATGGAGGGAAACAACAGAATGGGAAAGACTAGAGATCTCTACAAGAAAATTAGAGATACCAAGGGAACATTTCATGCAAATTGGACTCAATGAAGGACAGAAATGGTATGGACCTAACAGAAGCAGAAGATATTAAGAAGAGATGGCAAGAATACACAGAAGAACTATACAAAAAAGAGCTTCATGACCCAGATAATCATGATGGTGTGATCACTCACCTAGAGCTAGACATTCTGGAATGTGAAGTCAAGTGGGCCTTAGAAAGCATCACTACGAAAAAACCTAGTGAAGGTGATGGAATTCCAGTTAAGCTATTTCAAATCCTAAAAGATGATGCTGTCAAAGTGCTGCACTCAATATGCCAGCAAATTTGGAAAACTCAGCAGTGGCCACAGGACTGGAAAAGGTCAGTTTTCATTCCAATCCTAAAGTAAGGCAATGCCAAAGAATGCTCAGACTACCATAAAATTGCACTCATCTCACACATTAGTAAAGTAATGCTCAAAATTCTCCAAGCCAGGCTTTAGCAATACGTGAACCGTGAACTTCCACATGTTCAAGGTGGTTTTAGAAAAGGCAGAGGAACCAGAGATCAAATTTCCAACATCTGCTGGATCATCAAAAAAGCAAGAGAGTTCCAGAAAAACATTTATTTCTTCTTTATTGACTATGCCAAAGCCTTTGACTATGTGGATCACAATAAACTGTGGAAAATTCTTTAAGAGATGGGAAAACCAGACCACCTGACCTGACTCTTGAGAAATCTGTATGCAGGTCAGGAAGCAACAGTTAGAAATGGACATGGAACAACAGACTGGTTCCAAATAGGAAAAAGAACATGTTTACGTTGTATATTGTCACCCTACTTATTTAACTTATATGCAGAGTACATCATGAGAAATGCTGGGCTGGAAGAAATACAAGCTGGAATCAAGATTGCTGGGAGAAATATCAATAACCTCAGATTTGTAGATGACACCACTCTTATGGTAGAACGTGAAGAGGAAATAAAAAGCCTCTTGATGAAAGTGAAATAGGAGAGTGAAAAAGTTGGCTTAAAGCTCAACATTCAGAAAACTAAGATCATGGCCTCTGGTCCCATCTCTTCATGGGAAATAGATGGGGAAACAGTGGAAAGAGTGTCAGACTTTATTTATTGGACTCCAAAATCACTGCATATGGTGATTGCAGCCATGAAATTAAAAGACACCCAGTCCTTGGAAGGAAAGTTATGACCAACCTAGATAGCATATTGAAAAGCAGAGACATTACTTCGCCAACAAAAGTCCATCAAGTCAAAGCTATGGTTTTTCCAGTAGTCATGTATGAATGTGAAAGTTAGACCATAAAGGAGGCTGAGAACCAAAGAACTGATGCTTTTGAACTGTGGCGTTGGAGAAGACTCTTGACAGTCCCTTGGACTACAAAGAAGTCAAAACAATCAATCCTAAGGAAATCAATCCTGAATATTTATTGGAAGGACTGATGCTGAAGTTAAAGCTCCAATACTTTGGCCACCTGATGTGAAGAGCCAACTAGTTAGAAAATACCCTGCTCTGAGAAAGATCGAAGGTGGGAGGAGAAGGGGACAACAGAAGGCGAGATGGTTGGATGGCATCAGCGACGCTATGGTCATGAATTTGAACAAGCTTCGGGAGATGGTGAAGGACAGGGAAACCTGGCATGCTGCAGTCCATGGGTTTGCAAAAGGTTGGACACGACTTAGGTACTGAAAAACAACAACAACAAGCCTTCACTATATTTATTCAAACTTTTGCTAAATTATTTGTTTGAATATTAGGAAAACATTAGGCAAACACTTTCTTTTCTGGCAAACTACAAGTATAGATTCTAGAAACTTTTTTTTAAGTTAAGCTTAATGGCAAAACTTCTATTACTGGGGAAAAAAGTTGTTAGATAACCCAACTCTTCTTGATTGCAGAATAGGCATTTCAAAAAACAACATTCTTCTGTCTACTACTTGGAAACTATAATCTACAAAGCCAGTATTGTGTGACGATGATTCTAAGCACAATCTTCAAGTTGAAAGTGAAAGTATGAAATGTGCTTCCCAAATGAAATTTTGAAAGCATTGCTCCTCAATTCTAATACATTACTATTTGAAATTTTTCTTAATGCTTCAACAGTGTGAGCACTATTTAATCCAGATCTCTGGAAATATGAATGGTTCATTTACAGCCCTTATAGAACTTTTAGCTTCTTTGGTGGGGGGAGGGGAGAGATATCATTTTCATTTTATAATTCAATGAAGCCAAAAATTAATATTTTGATTCTCCATGATTATATATGTGTGTGAATTTTTCAAACATCTGGGACAAACTCTCAATTTCCTTTTAAACCCAAACATAACACATTGGAATCAGTCTCAATACAATCAGCACTACTTAATGAAAAGCAGAACATCAATAAGGTAAGATAAATTGCTATAGCTTCCACCTTTGGCCTTGCTATACGTGTTCAACTAGTTCCCTATTTCAGCCTGGGATTTAGGAGGCTCGTGACAGCTAATGATTTATTATTGATGGTACCAGTGACTATGATATATCAACATCCTTCTACTGGGTACTTAATCAGTTCAGTTCAGTTCAGTCATTCAGTCATGTCTGACTCTTTGCGATTCCATGAACTGCAGCACACCAGGCTTCCCTGTCCATCACCAACTTCCAGAGTCCACTCAAACCCATGTCCATTGAATCAGTGATGCCATCGAACCATCTCATCCTCTGCCATCCCCTTCTCCTCCTGCCCTCAATCTTTCCCAGCATCAGGGTCTTTTCAAATGAGTCATCTCTTCGCATGAGGTGGCCAAAGTATTGGAGTTTCAACTTCAACATCAGTCCCACCAATGAATACCCAGGACTGATCTCCTCTACAATGGACTAGTTGGGTACTTTATAGAAATCAGAAAACTAATGTCACATGGTTTAAATTGTTTCTACCTTATGCTGATATATTTTGTAACTGTGTTTCACATAAAGAGTAATGGTTTTAAAATGAAGAACTTCATTTTTTGGTAGTGGAATATTGGAAAATATTCAATTGAAAAAGCAAGTTGAGGCCATCTAATTTCTTTCTCTTGTACCATTTTTTTAGGAACACATGATAAACTTATTTTGGGATGATTCTGGGTAACTTGGAGGTCAGAAATGTTACTTGTAAACAAGGTAGAGCTGTTATATATTAAAATACTCAATTATGAAAAGCACCAATATGAATTTGGCTATAATATTTCAAAATCTAGACTTAACTTAAAATTATATTAATATTGCCACAAAGATGTATATCTAAGTGTACATCTAAATTTAGATTACAAGATTATTTGATAGCAGATAGAAAAAAAAGCTGATGCCTGTCTTAAACTTTATTTCTACAAAGATAATATTAATTTATAAATTTTAAATTGTTCAGAGATATTTTCACTAGTTAGGCAAAGTACATAAGATATGAATACCAAGTAAGGATTTTTGTCTTCTTAACTTTTAGTGCACTTCTTTTTCCTAAAATACTTTAATCTGTAAAAACATAGATGATTACACAGCAATTCATCAAATTAGATGGGGCATTGTCTTACACTAGCAAAGTGCCTAACACATGAGAAAAAACTGCATATATATTTGTGCAATAAATAAACTAATTTCCTACTCAAAACTTAACAAAATAGGAAAATACCAAAAGCCAAAGGGTGCATTACTTGATTCTTCCTATAAAAAATACTTGTGCTGAGAAAATGAAATTTTAAAACATGGAAAAATAATCACAGGGATTTCAACAATGGCTGTTAGTCACATTATTTTACTCATTAACATGTCTTTAGACAAGATTTCATCTCTATCCCTTATGATGCAATTTCAAAAGAAAAACAAAATCAGTATAGAAATGCTACTCAAAACACAAGAAAGGAGACCTATAGAAGGCAGCAATGTTTACTGAAAGATGTTTCTGCATTATCTAGAGTGGAAAATGTCATGTTCATTCATCTGGCTGTAGTAATTTGGTATCATCAAATATGACACATTTGTTTATATCTCATCTCTATTTAAAGTTATATCCCTTCATCTTAGAAATCTGTTTATATTTAGCCAATCTAAAGTCAATAAAAAAGAATGGCTCATAAGCCTTTGTTTCTATGATGAACTCAAGTTCTTAGGGGATATAAATTTTGAACTTGAACTTAAGGAAGCTGATGCACAAGAAATAATTACTTGAACACATAAAAGGTCTCCAACAAAGAATGAAACAAAATATTTATATGAAGTGAGACCAGTTTTAATTCTTCCAAACCAAGACCATGCACTATCTTTTCTGTGTATAACCTTTAAGTTACTTCATCTATTATAGTTTTCATAGTATATGTCTTTTATCTCCTTGGTTAAATATATTCCTAAGTATTTTATTGTTTTTGTTGTACCTTTAGATGGTTTTTATTTTTTGCTTTCTTTTTCTGAGAATTCATTGGTGGTGTATAGAAAAGCAACAGATTTCTGTATATTAATCTTATATCCTGCAGCTTTATTAAATTCCTTAGGTGGAGACTTTTGGGTTTTTATATATAGTATTGAATCATCTGCAAATAATGACGGTTTTATTTCTTCTCTTCCAGTTGGATACTTTTTATTTCTTTTTCTGATTGCTGTGGCTAGGTATATGATAAAACATCACTTTGATGAAATATATGAATTATGAGTCAGAAGTAGTATATTTGTGTCAAAAAGAAACAGACAGCAATGGAAGTGATTTATCCAGATTATAAGAATAATATAATCTTTGTGTTTATAGTCTTACTTGACGTCCTGTGGGCTTGGACGGTAAAGTGTCTCTCTGTAATGCAGGAGATCCGGGTTCGATCCCTGGGTTGGGAAGATCCCCTGGCAAAGGAAATGGCAGCCCACTCCAGTATTCTTGCCTGGAAAATCCCATGGACCACGGAGCCTGGTAGGTTACCGTCCATGGGGTCGCTGAGCAACTTCACTTTCACTTTCACTTTGAGGTCCTGTTATTTAGGGCTATTACAACTACATGATAAAAGCTCACTGGGCTTACTTAGGTTGCTTCAGCCTGTCTAGTGGAAGGTCCCTATTTCTGGGTCTACTACTAACTGGAGAGACTGCTTAGGATTGGGAGATGTCAGCACTGCCCCTACATGTGAAATATGGATGGGGAAGGATGTTTCCTCTGCCTCAAAGACATAATTCTTACTATCAACAAATGAAAATGTAGGTTACTGAAAACAATAAATAATCAATTCAGAGCACAATCTATATAATCTATCTACTAGAGATCGGGTGAGAAAATGCAGATTAAAAGATCTGACAATGGTCATTAGGGCTGCTAGAGTTAAAGGCAGATCCCAGATGTCTGACCTCTAGGGATTTATCTCCCCTAATGCCCTGTTTCTGGTGACTCTGGGATAAGGGAGCTTGAGTCTTCAGCATATTCTGTGATTGTTCTCCTATAAAATGCATAGCCTTCAATCTCTGGTCAAACTTTGGAGTTGCGCAAATTTAAACACATTAAAACCATAGAGAAAATGAGTGAGTGGAATTAAAAGTGTACAAAAACCCCAGAATACACTCAATAATGTTTTCGATCCTCCTGACTCTATTTGGACATCCTGGTACTGTCTGGCTGCCAAGCCATCCTGAAGTTCTAATGTTTAGAGGGTATAGTCGATTTCTACCCAGGAAACCACACCTTTGACTCTCTAGAATATTCCAGATAGTTGTCAATGTTTGTTCCTCAACAATAAGAAATAAAATTGAATTACTATCATTGTATTCCATACTTATATTTTCTAGGGCTTTAAAAATGTTTAATAAACATATTACATCCTTTAATATTTCTCAGTGCTGTTGTATAAAATGATACTTAGGAAACTTGTTTTGTCTGCACATGTTTTGCAAGAAATCTGTGCTAAACAGTATATGAATAACTGTCATAGACATGTAGCACTTGTGAGACCAAAGTCAGCAGATTGTTCTACTTTAATAATTATTTTCTGAAAATAAAAGCTGATGAGATCATGGATTTCATTGGTCATCACAGAGGATAGTCAGTATTTCTTATTGCTTTATGGAAGATGAAATTACACGCAGAACACTGAAGCTATAATATAGAAATTTAAACCAAAGTGCAAATATGTATTCCAATTGCTCTCTGCTGAGTGAAATGAAATGCAGGGTTTAACAGTTTCTAAATCCTTCTATTTCTTATACTTTTTTTTTAAGTAACAAGAGAGAATAATATTCTATTCTATTTAATTCAGAAACCCTTTTGTTCAGAAAGAGATTGTGATTGATGATATATTCTGCTGTCCTTTCTTTCCCCAAGCTATCACTGTTTGTATTGCTCTGAGCTAGTGAAACAGAGATGATTCTGTTGTTTTGAGTCTTCCTACTTACATTTTCAGATTTAGTTGTGTGTCAGCAGAAGTTGAGCGTTTCCGAACGACTGCTTTTAGAGCAAACTCCCTAGAGTTCCTGAAGGCTCACTGTTATCTGTCATTCTATACACAGGCTCGATTTACTGCCCCTCACAATATACCCTATCGGGACACTCCTAAAGAAGTTCTTGTTTTGCACATGAAGTAGTTTGGGATAGAACCAGTGGGCAGCATCTACAGTGTAAATGATAGGTTCCTCTGTTTTACCACATGAACACGCTTTGATGAGCACCTTTATGCTAAGTCTATCAGATGTTAGGAAAAGGAGTTTATTTTTCAGAGCTCAGTATTTGTTTTGAAGATTAACTCTCCTTTGCTTTATTATATCACCCCTGACCCTGAAATCTGTTCAAACCCACCTGGTCAAGAGAATCCTAAGTGTGGCATAAAAGACCCAGGAGCTCACATGCTCAATATTTAGTGCAAAATACCCTAGACACTGTATGTATTTCCCATCGTCAAGACTGATGATGCCGAGTCCTGCTCAGAACAGGTGGAGGCTGGCTCTCCTCCTTTACCCTTGAAACTGCCAGGGTAAAAATAAATTTTACCTGCTAGGAGCTGTTTACATCTTCATGGCCTAGGCTATGCATTATTTATGCTTTATAATGACAATACAGATTCGATAGTTAAGTGCACGTGAGTTGTCAGATAGAATATATGCCCTGGTGATGTAAGAGTTGAGTGTACATGCAATGCTTTGTATCATGTAAATTCCTCAGAAAGATGAAAATGGAGAATAAGCTTTTGACACTGCATTATCATCCATTTTTAATTTAGGTCATTTGATTTGATATTTTCTGTTGTTGTTAATTAATCTTACCTACCGCCATGCAAGAGTTGAAAATGGATAGTTTCTACTGCTTTTCTGAGAGTAATGTGGTCAAAGCTCTTTTACTTAAAAGAGGTAATAAAAGAGCAATAGAGACAGAAAGACGGAGATAGAGGCAGAGACAGAAAGACAGGGAAGCAACTGGTACATTGCTAATCTCTGAATATCTCCCTGATGACTATTTGTGACTCAGACTTTGGAAATAAGCTCACGTTGCACAGGATGTGAAGCTCTCCTGATCCTAACGGAGGCCCTCAGGTGGAAAATATTTCAGGATGGGAGCCACCTTCAGGCGATGATGTAGTTTCTGCAGGAACATGTACTTGAAATCTGCAGCAACTGCTCTCCTTTGGGGTGGAGAGAGATTCTCCAGTGGAAAAGCTTACACTGTTCTGTGCCTCTAGAGTAGCAATAAATAATACACACACACACACACACACACAAGTGTTCAGATTGGCCCTATGTATTTCACATATGAATAAGGACAAGTCTGACATTTTTATACTGGTAAATATCAGTTCAGTTCAGTCACTCAGTTGTGTCCAACTCTTTGAGACCCCATGAACCACAGCACGCCAGGCCTCCCTGTCCATCACCAACTCCCGGAGTTCACCCAAACTCATGTGCATCGAGTCGGTGATGCCATCTCATCCTCTGTCATCCCCTTCTCCTCCTGCCCCCAATCCCTCCCAGCATCAGGGGCTTTTCTGGTAAATATAAATAAAGCCTAATCTTACTAGATCAAGCCTCAGAAATTATCTTTAACAATGACCCTAAAATTGATATTCCCACTTGCCTCTACTAGAAACTTAAGGATGAAAGAAAGAATTCTGAAATCCTTTGTAGGATTAAAAAAAAAAAAAAAACCTCAGTATTAGTCTGTTACAAGGTCTATTATAATTTTAAGATGTTTACCTGAATGTGTGCTATGTATTTGCTTTATACTATACTTCGAAGGATGTGTGTGCATGCTTGCTAAGTCGCTTCAGTTGTGTCTGACTCCTTGTGACCCCATGAGCTGTAGCCCACCAAGCTCCTCTTTCCATGGGATTCTCCAGGCAAGAACACTGGAGTGGGGTGCCCTGCCCTCCTCCAGGGGGTCTTCCTGGCCCAGGGGTTGAACCCAGGTCTCCTGTGTTCCCTGCATTGGCAGGCAGGTTCTTTCCCATTTTGAGGGCTACATGGAAGTTAACAATGTGGCATCAAGTCTGATAACCCAGAGATGAATTTATGCCCCAACCTCTGAGTTCAACTTCATAAACTCAATTTCACTGATTTTCCCGGGAACTAAGATCCGCTGTAGGGATCCAGCAATGGTGAGCCATCTCCGGATCCAAGCATCTCTGGAATGCCTTCATTCTGATCTGCACATTGAGAGCTTAGTGGAGATGGGGTTAAACACTCCCGTGAGTTCCAAAAGATTTGTGCTTATGATATGGGGAAGGGCTGTGAGTGAGAAAAAGAAACAGGAAGAGCTAGAGATACAAGTACACATAAGTAATACACGCACTGTGTATTTGTATGTTACATATGTATATGTAACTTCCCTGGTGGCTCAGATGGTAAAGCGTCTGCCTACAATGCAGGAGACCTGGGTTCTATCCCTGGGTGAGGAAGATCCCCTGGAGAAGGAAATGGCACCCCGCTCCAGTACTCTTGCCTGGAAAATCCCATGGACCAAGGAGCCTGGTAGGCTGCAGTCCATGGGGTCGCAAAGAGTCGGACACGACTGAGCGACTTCACTTTCTATGTATATGTATGATTCATACCAGAATCATGTGCTTCTCAGCGTTAAACCTTCCCAAGGTGTCCATGTGAGCCAGAGACTAGCAGACCTGGCGGCTCCTGTAGGTGAATCAGACCCTCTTTCTATTCCTCCTGGCTACTCTGTTATAGATTATACAGCTTCCCTACTCTGTATGGCATGGAGCGTGCTGTTTGACTTTGTAGTAGGTGTTCTTATTTGAACATGAAGCCAGAAGAGGGCAATGTTAACCTGACATTCTAAAATCAGGTAAAGGTTTTTATTTTTTTTTCTTATTTGAACATATGTATTTCTATTCAGAGGTTTTATGCTACACAGTTCAAACATTCTGTGTTATACAGATCTCAATCAATATTTAGTATCTTTTTAAGATTTTTAAATCTTAGTTGAAACATCCTTTTATTCGCTATTAAATAATAAGAACAGGAGAATATCAACATATTATAGTAAAAAAGTTTATGAAAAAATTCTTCATTTTCAATGTAAATACTGCTTTTGTATTATGCTGCATACAAAGTAACTGTAAAAACTACATTGATTTAAAATTTTAAAAAATATATAGCACATACACTCAAAGTTAGGCACAGCACTTATACCATATCTTAGATGCAAAGATATTTTTATTTGTGCAAAGGTTAGAGCTAACATAAAATGGTAATTACTCATGTAATTTTGGAGATGTGTATATAAATTTGAAGAAAAGAATACCAATTGTCACTTATAAATTTCTCTTGCATATAATTAGCATCGATACTATGGAAATCTAATTTGGTGCTGATAATATTTCACACGCTTACTTTTTCCTAAATTTACTATCATGGCTTTCTTGCTCTTATAAGATGGGTTTTCCATTTAGATTCTACTTGAAAAGGCTATGAGAAGAATGTCTTCATTGTCAACCTCTGGCCTGTACTCATCCTTAAGTCTGCCTTGATCTAATTCTGTTAGCAAAGCTGTCACTTGTCATGGAGCTCTGAATGACTATTTCTTTTTATAAACATGCTTCATCTGAGGTCTCCCCTGCAGAATGAGAGTAAAAAAAGTTTACTTCATTTTAAAGGCACCTTGGAAATGTAAGTATGTAGTAATAATATGTGAGATTTTCTGCCCTTCCATGAGCTCCCACACAGCTCAGTACATGGGCACCTGTAATGTATGATAATCCTAACTTCCTGCCTCATCAAATTATCAAGAAAGGACGGAAATAGTTTGCAAATATACACATCACCAGAATTTGTTAGGCAGTAACCAGAGAGAGAAGGAAAGAAGATACTGTATATTTGCACAATTATTTTACCAAGGCTAAAAATAAACACATAGGGTGGTTTTATTGGTAAGAGTCAGATTTTCCTATGAAATATTCCCCTTTTCCATAAGAATGATGCTATGTCTAATATAAAACTTTTAATTATGTGTGTACTGTTTTGGATAAGCAACACATAGTAAAAAAATTCAAGAGGTAGAAAAGTACAAGTGAAAAGTCATTTATCTTCTTCTCTTGTTTCCCAGTCCCCCAATGCAACCAGTATTTATAGAAATTTGCCAATTAACTACATTTGAAAGCATTAATTTTTTAAAGGCCTGTTTTTTAAAAAAATAGAAGCTTTATATTCACAGCAAAATTAAAAGGAAGATACAGAAATTTTCCATAAACCACCTACTGCACACGTGTGGTCTCCTCCATTATTAACATTCCCCACAAGAGTGGCACATTTGTTAAAACTGATGAACCTACATGAACAAATCATTAATCACTAAAATCCATAGTTTACAATACAGTTCACTCGATATTGTGCCTTCTATAGGTTTGGACAAATGTATAACAACACCTGCCCATTATTATGGTGTCACATAGAATATTTTCACTAGCCTAAAAGTTTTCATGCTCTGCTGTTCATCCCTTCCTTCTCCCCAGTGCTGACAACCACTGATCTTTTTATCATCTCCATAGCCTTGTCTTTCCCAGAATGTCATATAGTTGGAATCATATAGTATGAAGTCTTTTGCAATTGGCTTCTTTCAGTTAGCAATATGCACTTAAGCTCCTTCTATGTCTTTTCATAGCTTGATATCTCATTTGCTTTTAGCGCTAATATTCCATTCTTTGGATACACTATAACTAATCTACCCATTCACCTACTGAATGGCATCCTCATTACCAAAAATTTTGGCGATTATGAATAAAGCTAGTGTAAAGCCTTTGTGCATGTAGTTGTAGGAACATATTTTCAAGTCCTTTGTGAAATACCAAGGAGCATGGTGACAGTATCATATGGTGAATGTGTGTTTAACTTTTTAAGAAACTGCCAAAAACTGTCCTTTTTACTCCTACCAGCACTGAATAAATATTCATATTGCTCAACATCATTGTCAATAATTGATGTCATCATTGTTCCAGATTTGAGCCAATCTAATAAGGATACAGTGGTATCTCATTGTTGCTTTAATTTGCATTTCCCTGATAATATATAATATGGAGGACCTTTACAGGTGCTTATTTGCATTTGTTTATCTTCTTGCAGTATACGTTAAAGACTTTGGCCCATTTTTTAAAAATTGGATTGTTTAATTTCTTATCGTTGAGCTTGAAGAGTTCTTTGTATATTTTGGATAACAGTCTTTTATCAGATATGCCTTTTGAAAATACATCCAAAATTTTATGAACCAAGAAAGTGCAAATGTACAAGTTGGATTTAGAAAAGGCAGAAGAACCAATTGCCAAGGCAGAGATCAAATTGCCAACATCCAATGTAAAAAAAACCAAGGGAATTCCAGAAAAACAACCACTTCTGCTTCATTGACTACGATAAGCCTTTGACTGTGTGGATCATAACAAACTGTGGAAATATCTTCAACAGATGGGAATACCAGACTACATCACCTGCCTCTTGAGAAACATATATGCACATCAAGAAGCAATAGTTAGAACTGGACATGGGACAACAGGTTGGTTCAAAATTGGGAAAGGAGTACATAAAGGCTGTAGACTGTCACCCTGCCTATTTAACTTTTATGAAGAGTACATCATGCTAAAATGTAGGCTGGATGAATCACAAACTGGAATCAAGATTGCCAGGAGAAATATCAACAACCTTAGATATGCAGATGATGCCAGTCTAATGGCAGAAAGTGAAGAGGAACTAAGGAGAGCCTCTTGATGAGGGTGAAAGAGGAGAATTAAAAAGCTGGCTTAAAACTCAATATTCAAAAAACAAAGATCATGGCATCCAGTCCCATCACTTCATGGAAAATAGATGGAGAAAAAGTAGAAACAGTGGTAGATTTTCTTTTCTTGGGTTCCAACCTCACTGTGGAAGGTGACTGCAGCCATAAAATTAGAAGACATTTGCTCCTTGGAAGAAAAGCTATGACAAACCTAGATACCATATTAAGAAGCAGAGACGTTACTTTGCAGACAAATGTCTGCATATTCAAAGCTATGGTTTCTCCAGTAGTCATGTTTCGATGTAAGAGTTGGACCATAAAGAAGGTTGAGTGTAGGAGAGCTGATGCTTTTAAACTGTGGTTTTGGAGAAGACTCTTAAGATTCCCTTGGATGATAGCAAGGAGATCCAACCAGTCCATCCTAAAAGAAATCGACCCTGAATAGTCATTGGAAGGACTGATGCTGAAGCTGAAGCTCCAATACTTTGGCCACCTGATGCAAGAGCTGACTCTTTGGAAAAGACTGATATTGGGAAAAGATTGAATGCAAAAGAAGAAGGGGGAGACAGAGGCTGAGATGGTTACATGGCATCACCAACTCAATGGATATGAGTTTGAGTAAACTCTGGGAGATAGTGAAGGACAGGGAAGCTTGGCATGCTGCAGTCCATGGGTTGCAGAGAGTCAGATATGACTAAGTGAGTGAACAGAAACAACAGTATCAATTGGGCAGTCTTTAAGTTTTTATTTCTTAGTGTTATTTCCCTCAGTTGAGAAAAATGCTCAATATAAGAATTACCTATATAATGATGAAATACAAATTCATATTGTAAGGCAAATCAAGGAAAATTTAAACATTAAAACTTTTCTTGGCCCTTTCGCTTCTTCATACATGAGCAAACTTTCCCATCATCAGAAATACCGGCTCAGCCATGAAGCTAGCATACTCCTAACGTCAGCAAGGTAATTCCTTAGGAGATAACATTCCTTCTTAAACTTCTAAGGGACTGCAAAGATCCATAACCCATTACTTGCTTTGTATGTATAGATCTGGATTGTGTAAGCTGAAATTGATATAATACATCATTTAAGGCAAGCCTTCTGTCTCAAATACTCATTTAAATGTGTTTTGATCTCTAAAGGGCCGAACAGCTCTTAAAGCTTTCTCAGAGGCTGTTCCTGGCTTATAATCCTCAATTTTGCTCAAATAATTTTTTCTATTTCTTTTTTAGTTTGACTAATTAATTTTTTTCAGCAATAGATAAGAAATCAGGCCCTCTTCCAGGTTTTTTTTCTTTCTTTTTTTTTTTTCTGAATCTCACCAAAACATCTTTTGGTTCACAGTCGAAACATTTGTTAAAACAGAGTTGAAGGACTTATAAGACATTCTGAAAAGGAGCAGTAACCCCTGTGATGACTCACATGAATGAGAAGATAGGGGGCCTGGCCTTGGCCCCAAGACATAGCATTAGGTCCAGGGCACTGAGAAGCAACCTCATCTCAGTGCAAGTACAGGACCTAGAAAGCCCAGCAAAGAACCTGCATCCTCTGGCAACTCAAAGCACATTGAAGGATCAGGACATCTTGCAGGACATTTAAAATGTTAATTGATCTGGAGAACTTAAGCCCCAAAGCTTGTTACTTTCTTTGATGTCATTACTTACTTTCCTTGATTTTTGCCTACTCAGACATGTATAGTTTATTATAATACCTTCCCTCTAGATGTTATGGTTAGTTGGTTTATTCTTATTCAATTCCTAAACTGTGGTCTCTATAAGTCTCTCATATAAGTTGCTTCTCTCTCTCAACATCAGAAGTTAGCTAATATGTGAAATGGTATCTATTTTTCTATCTTAGCACATACCACCTACAGGGATCTCACATTGAGTCATCGTTATACCTGAAGGAGCACTTAGAATCTTCTTCCTTTGTTTAATGTTAATGGGCCCCAATGGCCCACACTGTACTTTTAAATCTCCATTTGCTACTAAGCCTACACCAACACAATAGAATTGAGAAAACTGTCACTATTATGTATGTATGCATTTCAAGCCCAAGGTTAGATGACAACCGTTGGCTTTCCTTGAGGCTATATATCTTTCAAACCCAAGAAAATAGGCTTAAAAAGAATGCATTGGATCATTTGCTGCGAAATTCCCTCAACAGGAAACAAGCACAAGAATATGATTATTGGGGAAATTGCACCACGGCCACAAGCTCAATCCTTCAGATTATAGGAACAATATATATTTTTAAAATGGATTGTCAATCATGACCTCTTGTTTCTGGGAGACGTCACCAAGATGATGGCATAGGAGGCTCCTTAATTCCCCTCCTCTTACAGACACACCAAATATATAGCTACACAGAAAGCGATCCCTTCTGAGAGAAGCCTATAAATCAGCTGAGGGATACTTGCACACGGGGCAACTGAGAGGATATCCATATCAATATGGGTCGGGAAGCCTGGGACACATTCTCTCTAAGCTGCACCCCTGGCACAGCACCTGCAATGGGGAGGGAATCCCTGTTTCCTAACTTCTCGCAGAGGAGCAAAGGATTTGGACCATAGACACAGTATTCCAACTCTTCAGGGTGGCACCTGAAGGACAGGCCCCCCAAATCACCTAGCTCTGAGAGCCAGCCGAACTTGCGCTCACAAACGCCAAGGGCTATAAGAAACAGAGGTGCAGGTGTTAATGGGCACATAGGCCCTCAACTTGGCTATTTCCCCAGGGCTCGGCCCAGCAGTGGAATCAAAAATGCCTTTCTTTCAGTCTACATACTTTATGAAGATACTCTCTGAGGGTTTAGCTTCCAATTACCACACATCTTGGTGCTAACTGCAATCCGCCTTAGTCTGAAAGAGTTCGTGGACACTTTCCCTGCTTTTCTACTTTTTTGTTTTAATAATAAAACCAAGTAGCTAGCATCTTCTGGAAGGAATTTTCCCACATTCAGCTTCTCAACTCAAATGGCTGCTAGCAGACGATGGAACCCCTGTGACTTCATAGTTTTCAGCTCCTGACTGAGGTTCTGACTTACTAATATAATCAGCCCATATATGGGACCTGACTAAAATCCTCTAAGGAGCCTGATAGAGCTGGTGGTGTGTCTTCCACTGCTCTCTCTTCCCAGTTTATTCCAACAGTAAAACCAAGTCTCACTTCTCCCTGGGAGGAAGTTGCCCATGAATCTATCACTCCAACTGTTATGGATCCCACAAAAGGTAATGGTTCCCAAAGCATATAGTTCTGAAACTGATGAGATTGAAATTTATCAGTCCCCTTTTGTTGTTGTTTATTCACTAAGTTGTGTCCCATACTTTGTGACTCCATGGAATGAAGCATGCCAGGCTTCCCTGTTCTTCACTATCTTCCAGAGCTTGCTCAAACTCGGGTCCACTGAGTCAGTGATGCCATCCAATCATCTCATCCTCTGTCACCTCCTTCTCCTCCTGCCCTTGATCTTTCCCAGCATCACAGTCTTTTGCAATGAGTCAGTTCTTCATATCCAAGTGGCCAAAGTATTGGAGCTTCAGCATCAGTTCTTCCAATGCATATTAAGTGTTAAATTCCTTTAGGATCGAATGATTTGATATCCTTGCAGTCCAAGGGACTCACAAGAGTCTTCTCCAATACCACAGTTAGAAAGCATCAATTCTTCAACTCTCAGCTCTCAACACCCAAACATGACTACTGGAAAAACCATAGCTTTGACTATATGGAACTTTGTTATCAAAGTGAAGTCTTTAATTTTTAATATGCTGTCTAAATTTGTCATAGCTTTTCTTCCAAGGAGCATGCATCTTTTAATTTCATGGCTCAAGTCACCATTTTCAGTGACTTTGAAGCCCAAGAAAATAAATCTGTCACTTTCACACTTTTCCACATCCATTTGCCATGAAGTGATGGGACCAGAGCCATGATCTCAGTTTTTTGAATGTTGAGTTTTAAGCCAGCTTTTTCACTCTTCTCTTTCACCCTCATCAAGCAGCTTTTTAGTTCATTTTCTGCCATTAGAGCAGTATCATCTGCATGTCTGAGGCTGTTAATATTTTTCCTGGAAATCTTGATTCCGGTTTGTGATTCATCCAGCCTGGCATTTCACATGATGTACTCCACACATAAATAAACAGGGTGACAATATACAGTGTTGACATACTCCTTTCCCAATTTTGAACCAGTCCGTTGTTCTATGTCTGGTTCTAAGTGTTGCTTCTTGACCTGCATGTAAGTATCTTAGAAGACAGGTAAGGTGGTCTGGTATTCCCATCTCTTTTAGAATTTTCCACAGTTTGTTGGGACCCACACAGTCAAAGGCTTTAGCATAGTCAATAAAGCAGAAGTAGATTTTTTTTTTTAATTCCCTTGCTTTGTCTATGAGCCAAAGGATGCTGGCAATTTGATCTCTGGTTCCTCTGCCTTTTCTAAATACAGTTGTACATCTGGAAGTTCTAGGTTCACAAATGGCTAAAGCCTAGCTTGAAGAATTTTGAGCATTACCTTGCTAGCCATGTGAAATGAGCACAATTGTAGAGCAGTTTGAACATTCTTTGGTATTGCCCTTCTTTGGATAGGAATGAAAACTGACCTTTTCCTGTCTAGCTGCCACTGCTGAATATTTCAAATTATTGGACACATTGAGTGCAACACTTTACACCATCATCTTTTAGGATTTGAAATAGCACAGATGGAATTCCATCACTTCCACTATCTTTGTTTATAGTAATGCTTCCTAAGTTCTACCTGACTTTGCACTATAGGATGTCTGGCTCTAGGTGAGCAACCAGATCATTGTGGTTGCCAGGGTCAAGTCCTTTTTTGGTATAGTATTTCTTCTCTGTGTTTTTGCCACTTTTTCTTAATTTCTTCTTCTTGTGTTTGGTCCTTACCATTTCTGTTCTTTATCACACCCATCCTTGCATAAAATGTCCCCTTGGTATCTCTAATTTTCTTGAAGAGATCTCTAGTCTTTCTCATTCTATTATGTTCCTCTATTTCTTTGCACTGTTCACTTAAGAAGACTTTCTTATCTCTCCTTGCTATTCTCTGAAGCTCTGCACTCAGTTGGATATATCTTTTCCTTTCTCTCTTGCCTTTCACTCCTCTTCTTTTCTCAGCTATTTGTAAAGCTACTCAGACAACCATTTTGCCTTCTTGCATTTCTTTTTCTTTGGGATTGTTTTGGTCATTGCCTCCTGTACAATGTTATGAACCTCTGTCCATAGTTATTTAGGTATTCAGAATTAATCCCTTGAATCTATTTAGGGGTTTGATTTTTCCCTACTTTTTTCAATTTCTATTTAAATTTTGCAATAAGGAGCTAATCGTCTAAGACACAGTCAGCTCCTGGTCCTCCAGTCTTGTTTTTGCTGACTGTATAGAGCTTTTCTATCTTCAGTTGCAAAGAAAATAATCAATCTGATTTCTGTATTGACCATCTGGTAATGTCCACGTGTAGAGTCTTGTGTTTTTGTAAGAGGGTGTTTGTTATGATCAGGTGTTCTCTTGGTGAAACTATGTTAGTCTTTGCCCTGCTTCATTTTGTAATTCAACCTCAAACTTACCCACTACTCCAGGAATCTCTTGACTTCCTATTTTTGCATTTCAATCCCTGATCGTGAAAAGGACATCTTTTTTTTTTTTTTTTGGTGTTAGTTCTAGAAGGTCTTGGAGGTCTTCATAGAACCGTTTGGCTTCAGCCTCTTTGGCATTACTGGTTGGGGCATAGACTTGGGTTACTGTGATATTGATGGTTTGCCTTGGAAGTGAACCAAGATCCTTCCTGGAATCACACAAAATAAATAGGCAGTTCCATTTGAGTACCTGAGCATTCCCAGTGACTATTTCCTCTGACTCAGCAAAGAGTGAATAAGCAAAAATAACCATTTCCTGGTTTCTCCCTGACAAAGTCTAGACTGCATATCTAACATCCTGAGCTTCTCAGCTGCTGTCTGAAAGTTTGGCTTCCAATTAGCCTCCATTGGGAAATTGAATGAACAGTCAACTAGGAGCCTGAAAAGACAAATAGGTATTTCTTATACCACTCGGACACTGACAGGTCTTGGCACACCCTAAATAACTAGGATTGCTAAGAACAAAGATGGCAGCTTGGGCAATCACAAAGATTTGAGTGGCAACCAGAAACTTGGATCAGGCTGGTTGACAAGGTTATTTCCTACACAAGATCACTCTGTTAAGGCTGGGAGAGATGGCTGTTTTATCTAACATACAGAAAGTCAAGGAAAATGAAGAAACAAGGGCCTATGTTTCAAACAAAAAACAAGACACATGTCCAGAAAAAAACCTTCATAAAATTAAGTAATTTACCTGATAATTTGAAATAACAGTCATAAAAATGCCCACTGAAGTCAGGAGAGCAATGCCTCAACAAAGTGAGAAATTTAACAAAGAGATTTTAAAAAGATTGCAAAAAAAATACCAAATAGAAATCACAGAGCTGATACAAAAGCCAGATAAGAACACTACAAGAAAAGAAAACTACTGGCCAATATCCTTGATAAATATAGATGCCAAAATTCTCTACAGTATAATAATAAACCAAATTCAGCACAACATTAAATAGATCATACACCATTACCAAGTAGGATTCATCACTGGAATGTAAAAATGATTCAACATATGCATAGCAATAAATGTGATACATCACTAGAATGAAAGATAAAAATCATATCATTTCAATTGATACAAAAAAGCATCCAACAATATTCGACAACCTTTCATAATAAAAAATCAACAAATAATCTACAGATGGAATGTAGTTACACATAATAAAGGTGATACATAACAAGCCTTGAGCTAACATCATATTGAACAGTGGAAAAGCAGAGAGCTTTTCCTCTAAGATCAGGAATAAGAGAAGAGCGCCCGTTCATGCCATTTCTATTTGATACAGTACTAGAAGGCCTAGCCAAAGCAATTAGAACAGAAAGAGAAATAAAAAGCAGCATGCAGAATCTTTGGTTGCAGCATGTGATATCTAGTTCCCCGACCGGAGATCAAACCTGGGTCCCCTGTGCTGGAAACATAGAGTCTTAGCCACCGGACGCGGAAATGCTGCAACAAAAAGTCCTGCATGCTGCAAGGAAGATCAAAGACCCCTTGTGCTATGACTAGCAAAGATCTCCAGTGCCATCTTCCTGGCCCAGCCAAATACATAAATACTAAAGACAAAACCTTAAAATAAAAAGAAATAAAAGACATCCAAGTTGAAAAGGAAAAAGTAAATTTGTCTCGGAGAGGACATGTTGCTATATAGAGGAGAGCCAAATGATGCTAAAAGAATTGTTAGAACCAAGTCCATAAAAACTCAGAGCTCAGGGCTCTGTCGCTTCAGTCCTGTCTGACTCTTTGTGACCCCGTGGACTACAGCCCACCAGCTACTCTGTCCATGGGATTTTCCAAGCAAGAAAACTGGAGTGGGCTGCCATGTCATTCTCTAGGGGATCTTCCCCACCCAGGGATCAAACCCACATCACTTCTGTCTCCTGCATTGGCAGGCAGTTTCTTCAACACTAGCACCACCCATAGAAACTGATGAGGACTAAAATACTTTTCTGTGTAATAACAAGGTTTCTTTGTATAGCACACTTGTTCTGCTTCTTCTGGGGATACATGTGTTGAAATTACAGGTCATTCAAAGGAACTGGCAGTAACTGAAGGAAAGTAAAGGACGTGTGTCTTTGTGCACTTATCTTTTTCAAATTTTGGTCTCAGAGAAATACTTGCTGGGAATTCATGAAAGCAAGTAAGTACTCAGTTTCATCTCTGTGTTTATAGCAGTTGACATATTATAGAAAATTTCTGTTTCCTAATATTTAAAGAAAATCCTTGCTGAATATTGCTGGACCCATCACTTATTTATATGATAATTTGAGAGCACTATTTTTTTCCTTTATTTTTCAGGCTTTCTATTAAGGATAAGCCAAAAAACTGATGCTTTTGAACTGTGGGGCTGGAGCAGACTCTTGAGAGTCCTTTAGACTTCAAGGAGATACAACCAGTCCATCTTAAAGGAAGTCAGTCCTTTCATTGGAAGGACTGATGCTAAAGCTGAAATTCCAATACTTTGGCCACCTGATGCGAAGAGCTGACTCATTTGAAAAGATCCTGAAGCTGGAAGAGATTGAAGATGGGAGGAGAAGGGGATGACAGAAGATGAGATGGTTGGATAGCATCACCGACTAAATGGACATGAGTTTGGGTAAACTCCAGGAGTTGGTGATGGACAGGGAGGCCTGGCGTGCTGCAGTCCATGGGGTTGCAAAGAGTTGGACATAACTGAATGATTGAACTGAACTGGACTATTAAGGATTTCTAATTTGTTTTATCTTTTTCATCATTTATTTATTTTTGGCTATGCTGGGTCTCCGTTGCTTTTTGAGAGCTTTCTCTAGTTGTGGTGAGCAGGGCCATTCTTCACTGTGGGGCTTCTCTTGTCGTGGAGCCCAGGCTCTAGGCGTGCAGCCTTAGGCGTGCAGCCTTAGGCGTGTAGCCTTAGGCGTGCAGCTCTAGGCGTGCAGCTCACTGACTCTAGAGTGCAGGCTCAGTAGTTATGGCACATAGGCTTAGTTGGTCCACAGCATCTGAGATCTTCCTGGATCAGGGATCAAGTCTGTGTCTCCTGTGTTGGCAGGCAGATTCTTATCCACTGTGCCATCAGGGAAATCCTAATTTGTAGTTTTATAGAAAGCAGTCAGTTTATTCAGAATTTCAAATGAATTAGGGAGAAGAATACACAATGTTCAATTATGATTAGGATAATATCATACTTCAGCTAAAATTCTTTTTAATTTAAATTTATTTATTTTAATTGGAGGCTAATTACTTTACAATATTGTATTTTCATTTTTTCTCTTAATTAAGATACATAGAGTTCTGTCTATTTCTTCAAAGAATCTCTCCTGATTTTTTTTTTTTTTGATACACTTTGTCATTAGGAGAATGTGTGTTCCTGTTCCTGCTGTTATAGTTTACAAACTCCTTTGTCTTGCTTTTTACAGATATGTTTCCCTATCTCTTTTTTCAGCTTAACATATAATTCATTTTAATTTCCCTCAACTAAAAAAAAATTGTGTTTAAAAATATTCTATGCACAAAAAGTTACCCTTTAAATTCATATTATTGTGGGAGCCTATATCTGAGTACACTCTGACAAAGAGACAAAGGAGAAAATTTTCCAGAAAAACAGAATCAAACAATGTGAGCTGATACTCTTGAACACGGTACAATTTTCTTTTTCTTTGTTTAATTTGATAGATGAATATCACTCAGTAAGAAATTAATACGAAAACAAATATGGATACATTCTGTGATAGAAAACAAAATGCACTTAATCTTTTAAGACAAACCTGATGATCTCAAGGACTGCTTGGGAGCGTGAAAGGATGCTTGTATGATGCATACAGAACCCCTGGGGATACTACATCTAATTCTTCTCTCTTTAGGAGTAATTTCCTGGGAAATCTAAAGAAAGACTGGTTTGTCAAAATACACCTGAATTCAGCAGGATGCTTCAGAGTCTCTATGATGATGATTATTATTTTTTTAAGAATTGGTTAGTTAGTGCTGAGATTCCCATTAAAGCAGTTATTTATATAGAGATTGGACATCCAACTGGCAGAGATATCACAGCAAGACATCAGTAGATTTGCAGTTGAACTCCATCAGGTTTAAGTTTCTAACATTCATGACACTAGGTGGTCATACTGTTTGTTTCTTTGTTTACTTAGAGACTCTGAACTTTTATATGCATTTTTCACAACTTTTTTTTTTTTTCATTGTTCCCTTATTGAAAATGTTTTTGTTTTTCAGCTCAGAATCCCATACCCTCCTTAAAAACAGCATGGGTAAACAATCCTTATTGATGTCTCCTTTTTCTAAAAGATAGGTTTAATTTGTCTTTGACTTTTCATGTATATAATTTTTCTTAAGCATTACTGTTTAAAACACAATAACTTCTATATTTCAAAAATAGCAGATTTCTACATTTCCTCAAAACTATAAATTGTTCTATTATTTATAACATAAGATGCATCACATTAAGAAATTTCTTCCTAGCATATTTAGTAGGCATAGATATGGCAGTTTTTCTTTTTCTACACTTATATCCTTTTAAACATATTGGAGGGCAGATCAAAGAAAGCTATGAATTTGTAATTATAAAATAAACTGCTAAGCAAAACAAGAAATAAAATTGCTAATACTCAAAACCATTTGTTACAGAGTATATTAATGTGAATGTGTAACATTTGTATTCTCACCTAAGGCAAATGGCTGAGTGGTGTGGAGAAAGGATTGACTGAAATGTTAAAACTGTGTGCCTTTTGATTGGTTGGAAATCAGTCATCAAAGACTCAATTGTCATTTAACAAATGTTTAAAAATATGAGAATAAACTGAAAACCTAGTGTAGAAGCAGTGATTATTTGTAATACTTGCAGAACACAGCCTCCTTAAATGCTGGGTCATTTTTGCTTATTAAATCCTTCTTTGGTTAGCTTTCCTGCTGTGTACAACTCACTATGAAAAGCAAGTACTTGCAAAACACAGCTGGAGACCAAGTATAACAGGATTTCAGAACCCAAAACAGTCTAAAATTTCTTTTAATTTCCCTACATGTTCATGTAAGAATGCTAAAGATTTCATTGTTAACCATTTTATGTATGTATGGTTTCTGATTAATTACACTACTTGAAATGTTGCTTGAAAAACATGTGAAAATAATGATAATATTCAGAAGATATAAAAGCTTTTTTATCTATAGAGTTTAAAGTGTGGTGGTTAGCTTTTGTTGTAAAGGAAAAATTGAGGGGGATATACCTGTTCACTGCTTAGAGGTATGTCACTTAATTATCACCAAAATTAATTTATTAAATTATTTTCAAAGGTAATTCAGATTATACTAAAAGATCATTTCATTCACATTTACAGATTTGTAAAAGAAGGAAGTTGGTTAGGTTATCTTTGAATCACTTTTCAATCATAAAATTTTATAATTCTAAAAAGACAGATTTAACATTTGCTCAAACAAGGAACAGCAAACATTGAAGTCTCATCTCAATGCTTTTTTTTAATCACTCTATCTTTTTCTCTTGTTCTTCCTCTGCTTATAGGCAGTTACTAGAGGCAAGCATGTAGGACATTCATGCTGGTAAAATTTCCTATAAATATTTGAACTGATATAGGTACTTTGCACAATACTAAAAATATTTGGAAGTTCAAAGGAAAGCATATTTAGAGGATTTATGTTTTCACATCTAACTAAAAAGAACTTGTAATTCATACTCGTATCACTATAGTCTTTCAAAGCTGGAAAAATTGAAAATCAATGACTTTTCTTGAAATCTAAAGGGAACTGTACTTTGGCCACCTCATGCGAAGAGTTGACTCATTGGAAAAGACTCTGATGCTGGGAGGGATTGGGGGCAGGAGGAGAAGGGGATGACAGAGGATGAGATGGCTGGATGGCATCACCGACTCGATGGATGTGAGTTTGAGTGAACTCTGGGAGTTGGTGATGGACAGGGAGGCCTGGCGTGCTGCGATTCATGGGGTCGCAAAGAGTCGGACATGACTGAGCAACAGAACTGAACTGAACTGAAAGAGAACTGAAGTCTAAGAGCAAACCACAATCTACAAATCTGGAAAAAGGCACACAACACAAGGCACTGAAGTCAAGATCTGCTTATCTAGAGCAGGAGCTGCTGGAGATACAAATTGATAAAAACATTTAATGGCAATTTTGAGGAACTGCTGGAAGCTGAGAGTCGGTTAGCATGCGGGTGAGAAAAGCCTGGAAATCACAGTCTTGAGCAGGTCCATATATTTTCCTTGGCTCTCCTTCTAGGTATTCTACCTAGTTCTCACTGTGAGGATGATGAGAAGAAACAGACAAATACACTATTATATGCAAATACTTCATTATTTCTTTATCGATAATGCATAGAGCAAACAGGCAGAAAATCAATAAAGGTATACAAGTCCTGAATAGCACTGTCATTCAACCTAACACAATTGATATTTATACACTGAACTCAACAGCAGAAGACTGAATATTCTTGTCAAGCTCACAAGGAACATTTCCCAAGATAGGCTATATTCTGTACCGTGAAACACAGCTTTACAAAATTAAAAGACTAAAAATCACACCAAATATATTCTCAGATTAAAATGGAATTAAACTGGAAGTGAACAATGAGTGAAACTGAAAGTGAAGATGCTCAGTCATGTCTGACTCTTTGCGACCACATGGACTGCTGCACTCCAGGCCTCCTGTGCCTCACCAGCTCACGGAGCTGGCTCAAACTCATGGCCATCGACTCGGTGATGCCATACAACCATCTTATTCTCTGTTGTCCACTTCTCCTCCCACCTTTAATCTTTCCCAGCATCATGGTCTTTTCCAATGAGTCAGTTCTTCACATCAGGTGGCCAAAGTATTGAAGTTTCAGCTTCAACATCAGTCCTTCCAATGAATGTTCAGGACTGATTTCCTTTAGGATTAACTGGTTCAATCTCCTTGCAGTCCAAGGGACTCTCAAGAGTCTTCTCCAACACCACAGCTCAAAAGCATCAATTCTTTAGTGCTCAGCTTTTATAGTCCAACTCTCACATCCATACATGACTACTGGAAAAACCATGGCTTTGACTAAACAGACCTGTGCTGGCAAAATAATGTCTTTGCTTTTTAATATGCTGTCTAGGTTGGTCATAACTTTCCTTCCAAGGAGTAAGTGTATTTTAATTTCATGGCTGCAGTCACCATCTGCAGTGATTTTGGAGACTGAAAAAATAAAGTTGGCCACGGTTTCCACTGTTTCCCCATCTCTTTGCCATGACGTGATGGGACCAGATGCCTTAACCTTAGTTTTCTGAATGTTGAGTTTTAAGCCAACTTTTTTACTCTCCTCTTCTACTTTCATCAAGAGGCTCTTTAGTTCTTCTTCACTTTCTGCCATGAGGGTGGTGTCATCTGTGTGTCTGAGGTTATTAATATTTCTCCCAGCAATCTTGATTTCAGCCTAGCATTTCTTATTATGTACTCTGCATATAAGTTAAATAAGCAGGGTGACAATACACAGCCTTGACATATTCCTTTTCCTATTTGCAACCAGTCTGTTGCTCCATGTTCAGTTCTAACTGTTGCTTTTTGACCTGCATATAGGTTTCTCAAGAGGCAGGTTAGGTGGTCTGGTATTCCCATCTCTTTCAGAATTTCCCAGAGTTTGCTGTGATCCACACAGTCAAAGGCTTTGGCATAGTCAATAAAGCAGAAATAGAAGTTTTTCTGGAATTCTCTTGGTTTTTTGATGATCCAAGGGATGTTGGCAACTTGATCGCTGGTTCCTCTGTCTTTTCTAAAAACAGCTTGAATATCTGGAAGTTTACGGTTCATGTATTGCTGAAGCCTGGCTTGGAGAATTTGAGCATTATTTACTAGTGTGTATCAGTTCAGTTCAGTTGCTCAGTCGTGTCCAACTCTTTGCAACCGCATGGACTGCAGCACTCCAGGCCTCCCTGTCCATCACCAACTCCCAGAGTTACTCAAACTCATGTCCACTGAGTTGGTGATGCCATCCAACCATCTCATCCTCTGTTGACCCCTTCTCCACCTGCTATCAATCATTCCAGGCATCAGGGTCTTTGCAAATGAGTCAGCTCTTCACGTCGGGTGGCCAAAATACTGGAGTTTCAGTATTAGTCCTTCCAGTGAATATTCAGGACTGATTTTCTTTAGGATGGACTGCTTCAGTCTCCTTCCAGTCCAAGGGACTCTCAAGAGTCTTCTCCAACACCACAGTTCAAAACATCAGTTCTTCAGTGCTCAGCTTTCTTTACAGTCCAACTCTCACATCCATACATGACTAACAGAAAAAATTATAGCCTTGACTAGATGGACTTTATTGACAAAGTAATGTCTCTGCTTTTTAATATGCTGTCTAGGTTAGTCATAACTTTTCTTCGAAGAAGTAGGCATCTTTTAACTTCATGGCTGCATTCACCATCCATAGTGATTTTGGAGCCCTCAGAAATAAAGTCTGCCACTGTATCCACTTTTTCCCCATCTATTTGCCATGAAGTGATACGACTGGATGCCAGGAACTTATTTACTGAATGTTGAGGTTTAAGCCAACTTTTTCACTTTTCTCTTTCACTTTCATCAAGAGGCTCTTTAGTTCTTCTTTGCTTTCTGCCATAAGGGTGGTGTGATCTGCATATCTGAGGTTATTGATATTTCTTCTGGTAAGACTGATTCCAGCTTGGACTTCATCTATCCCAGTGTTTATCATTTTGTACTCTGCATAGAAGTTAAATAAGCAGGGTAACAATATACAGCCTTGACGTTCTCCTTTCCTTATTTGTAACCAGTCTGTTCCATGTCCAGTTCTAACTGTTGCTTCCTGATTTGCATATACATTCCTCAAATGGCAGATCAAGTGGTCTGATATTCCCATCTCTCTCAGAATTTTCCACAGTTTATTGTGATCCACACAGCCAAAGGCTTCGGCATAATCAGTAAAGCAGAAATCGATGTTTTTCTGGAACTCTCTTGCTTTTTTGATGATCCAGTGGATGCTGGCAATTTGATCTCTGGTTCCTCTGCCTTTTCTAAAACCTGCTTGAATACATGGAAGTTCACAGTTCACAGATTGTTGAAGCCTGGCTTGGAGAATTTTGAGCATTACTTCGCTAGTGTGAGAGATGAGTGCAGTTGTGCAGTAGTTTGAGCATTCTTTGGCATTGCCTTTCTTTGGGATTGGAATGAAAACTGACCTTTTCCAGATTTGCTGGCATATTGAGTGAAGCACTTTCACAGCATCATCTTTTAGGATTTCAAATAGCTCAACTGGAATTTCATCACCTCCACTAGCTTTGTTCGTAATGATGCTTTCTAAGTCCCGCTTGACTTCACATTCCAAGATGTCTGGCTCTAGGTTGATGATCACACCATTGTGATTCTCTTACTCCTGAAGATCTTTTTTGTTTAGTTCCTGTGTGTATTGTTGCCACTTCTTAATATCTTCTGCTTCTATTAGGTCTATACCATTTCTGTCTGTTATATTGCCCGTCTTTGCATGAAATATTCCCTTGATATCTCTAATTTTCTTGAAGAGATCTCTAGACTCTCCCATTCTATTGTTTTCCTCTATTTCTTTGCACTAATCACTGAGGAAGTCTTTCTTTCTTTCTTTCTTTTTTTTTTTTTTTTTTTGAGGAAGGCTTTCTTATCTCTCCTTGCTGTTCTTTGGAACTCTGCATTCAAGTGGGTATATCTTTCCTTTTCTCCTTTACCTTTTCTTCCATTCACAGTTATTTGTAAGGCCTCCCCACCTTAGCAAAATATAAACTTAATGTAAAAAGAATGAAAGTGAAAGTGAAGAGGAACTAAAAAGCCTCTTGATGAAAGTGAAAGAAGAGAGTGAAAAAGTTGGCTAAAAACTCATCATTCAGAAAACGAAGATCATGGCATCCAGTCCCATCATTTCATGGGAAATAGATGGGGAAACAGTGGAAACAGTGTCAGACTTTATCTTTTTGGGCTCCAAAATCACTGCAGATGGTGACCGCAGCCATGAAATTAAAAGACGCTTACTCCTTGGAAGAAAAGTTATGACCACTAGATAGTATATTCAAAGCAGAGACATTACTTTGCCGACTAAGGTCCGTCTAGTCAAGGCTATGGTTTTTCCAGTAGTCATGTATGGATGTAAGAGTTGGACTGTGAAGAAAGCTGAGCGCCGAAGAATTTATGCTTTTGAACTGTGGTGTTGGAGAAGACTCTTGAGAGTCCCTTGGACTGCAAGGAGATCCAACCAGTCCATCCTAAAGGAGATCAGTCCTGGGTGTTCTTTGGAAGGAATGATGCTAAAGCTGAAACTCCAGTACTTTGGCCACCTCATGCGAAGAGTTGACTCATTGGAAAAGACTCTGATGCTGGGAGGGATTGGGGGCAGGAGGAGAACGGGACGACAGAGGATGAGATGGCTGGATGGCATCACTGACTCGATGAACGTGAGTTTGAGTGAACTTCGGGAGTTGGTGCTGGACAGGGAGGCCTGGTGTGCTGCAATTCATGGGGTTTCAAAGAGTTGGACATGACTGAGTGACTGAAGTGAACTGAACTGATATATGTATCTCTCTCTCTCTCTCTCTCTATATATATATATATATATATATATATATATATATATAATCTTCCCTGATAGATCAGTTGGTAAAGAATCCGCCCTGCAATGCAGGAAACCCTGGTTTGATTCCTGGGTCTGGAAGATCTGATGGAGAAAGGATAGGCTACCCACTCCAGTATTCTTGTTCTTCCCTGGTGACTCAGCTGGTACAGAATCTGTCTGCAATGCAGGAGACCTGGGTTCGATCGCTAAGTTGAGAAGATTCAGTGGAGAAGGGAATGGCTACCCACTCTAGTATTCTGGCCTGGAGAATTCCATGGACTGTATAGTCCATGGGGTCACAAAGAGTCAGACACAACTGAGCGACTTTCACATCCACATATATATATATAATATACACATATGTCTCAAACAGATTCAGTTTCAACTTTTATCTAACCTGTATTCACAGGACATCTTTATTTTCAGTTTTATTTTCTTTAAAGCAGAAGATGAACTTAAATATATTTGTCTCTGCATGACAAACGTAGATTTTCTCACATTCTCCAACCTTTTACAGTCATCTCACATCTAGTTTAATATCAAAATTTTTATGCCATGTTGACAGCATTTAACTTAATTAAATTAAGCAATTAGAATAATAACTAAAATGGCATAAACAAGTTTCAGAAAAAATACTACTGCTGTTGGAAGCGTTCAGCTCCACTGTCGGGGAGAGCACTGTGTGGGCAGCCTGGAGACCCGGGGTGCTGTGGGCTCAGTCTAGGGAGCATTGGGCAAACCCAAAGTCAGTGAGTAGAAGGAAGTAGGTGAAAACCCTTTACGGAGCCTGTGCTATACTCATTTCTTTGGGCTTATGAATGACAGTGCAGAAACTGTCTGCAACTCCTTGCCATGGTTTTGGGACCTCTCCCTTGCCCACTGCCCCTTGAGTCACCACAAACAAATGCAAGCACCGTGAACAACACCTTGGCAGCACCTGGTGCCAGCGCTGACTACTGCCTGTGGGTTGGCGTATTTTCTGCATCAGCTGCTCTTCCAGATGATTGGATCTAAAATGGTGACAGGTGTTATGGGCTTTATTACTTCTCTTCAGGAAGAAATCTGAGGGCACTCGAATTTTTTAAACAGTTGGATACTATCCTACCCAGTCGACTTCTCCTCCTCACATTTTATGACTTACATCATAATTATACTTCTGAATACAAAGATATCAATATGAAGTAACCTATTTCCCTCCTTGCATCAAGTATGTAAAACATTCAGAAAAGCAGGAGACAACTTTTAGGAACTCCATCTATGTACATTTCTGCATGCCTAAGAAAGACTGTAACGTGACAACGTTCAGTGGTCAATTTTAAGGACTTCCAGCAAATGACCCTTCACTACCTTACTGTTGTTGGGTCCAACCACACCTCTCACAGTGTCTTTTTATTTCAACAGGTTAGATTCTGATTTCCGTGTGAAGGGGATCGGGATTTGCCTCCCCAAAATATGCCACGCTGGCAGATGGATCTTTTGAGCTGAAGGCAAGTGAGTTTAGACAGGGTACTCTTACCTCCAGGTGCCTAAGGGCAGGACATACATTCCCCATCTCCCCAGAGACCGAGGCGGTGCTGAGGTATATCTGCAGAAAATCTTACCGAATAACCCTGATCTTCTGTTAAGTTTCTCTCATAAGTTTACCTTCCATATTTACTGCCCAAAACCCTTTTCCTTTGTCTTTTCACTTCTCCACAGTTTGTACTCCACTGTTTACAATGTATATAAAACCCCAAAGTTAACTGCTTCTTTGTATCTTGAATTTCTTTTCTCTGAAAACCTCCATGCACACAAGAAATAAAAATATTAATATCAAATGAAATGTGTATGCCCTTTTCCTGTTAATCTGTCTTTTGTCCATTTAATCTAGAAGTCCCAGTGATATGACATAAGACAGTAGAGGTAAAATTTTCTCCACCTATATGTTAGGTAGATATAGAACTATGGATGTTAATCTCCAGTAACATTTCATTTCACTTTAAATATTTATTATTCAGTGGTAGAAAGAAATAGAATTATGTGTGTGTGTGTGTGTGTGGTATATATGTGTGTGTATATGTATATATATATATATATATATGCTAAGTGGAAACAGTGGCTGACTTTATTTTTCTGGGCTCCAAAATCAATGCCGACAGTGATTGCAGCCATGGAATTAAAAGATGCTTACTCCTTGGAAGGAAATTTATGACCAACCTAGACAGCATATTGAAAAGCAGAGACATTACTTTGCCAACAAAGGTCTATTTAGTCAAGGCTATGGTTTTTCCAGTGGTCATGTATGGATGTGAGAGTTGGACTGTGAAGAAAGCTGAGCACCAAAGAATTGATGCTTTTGAACTGTGGTGTTGGAGAAGACTCTTGAGAGTCCCTTAGACTGCAAGGAGATCCAACCATCCATCCTAAAGGAGATCAGTCCTGGGTATTCATTGGAAGGACTGATGTTGAAGCTGAAACTCCAATATTTTGGCCACCTGATGCAAAGAGCTGACTCATTTGAAAAGACCCTGATGTTGGGAAAGATTGAAGGCAGAGGAGAAGGGGATGACAGGATGAGATGGTTAGATGGCATCACGGACTCGATGGACGTGAGTTTGAGTGAACTCCAGGAGTTGGTGATGGACAGGGAGGCCTGGCGTGCTGCAGTCCGTGGGGTAGCAAAGAATCGGACATGACTGAGCGACTGAACTGCACTGAACTGAACATACTAAGCTGCTTCAGTCGTGTCCGACCCTTTGTGACCCTATGGACTGTAGCTCTGCAGGCTCCAGTGTCTGTGGGATTCTCAAGGCAAGGATACTGGAGAGTGTTGCCGTGTCCTCCTCCAGGCGATCTTCCTGACCCAGGGATGGAACCCCTGTCTTCTGTGGCTCCTGCGTTGCAGGAGTGTTTAAGACACTTCTGTGGTCAGAAGGCCAGTTTTTAAATTTACTCCATCATTTGTGTAACATTGATAATTTAATTAAAATCTCTTGATTTAAAAGTTCTTTTTTAAAACAAATTTCTTTATAGAATTGTGGTGAAAATTCAAGGACTCCATTAATATAAATCACATAGAACAATATCTGACCCATAGTTCTCAACCACGGTTAGCTTTAAATAGTACAGATGAAGACTCTAGTACTACAGTCACACTGAAGCAAAACAGCAGTACTCATATTACACTAAAGCTTGATTTGATGACTGTGATGCTTTTGAAACATTAATTTGTAATTTGGTTTTGGTTTTACTTCTTTAAATGGGTCCTCAGTTATCTTACATGAGAAACATTGTCTTAAAACTGCTTGCACTATGCCAAGTCATCATAACTTTACCTATAAATATGTATATTCATGTGGCAGGTTAGACACTATAAAGTTTAGCGCAGTGTGGCTTCTGGCTAGGAGAAATTCAATATTTGTCTGTTTGGTAGAGGTCTAGGAACCAAAATCTCTTCTGGTAAGTCAGAGAATTTTGAATACAAATACTTTACAATTGAAGTTAAGTAGTTGAAATAAAGCTTTTAGCTTGTAAGATACTGGATGATACAATTATCAGTTTATGTACAAGGTATATTATTATCTGATCAGATAAAAATCTCATTCCTTACATGAAATTAGGGATGTCATTAATAATTTAACAGATAATTTTGACTTACATAAAACTAGCCAAGACTCACTTTTCATGGGAATTTCTCACATATTTCCTAATGATCTGGTTCTTTACCCTTTTCTGTATTGACACAGATATGAAAAATGGAGTGATCTATCTGGAATGTAAAGTAACTCTTTCATAAAGTGCTTCTATAGATTCTGCTATGCTCCCCTACCCCTGTACCCCATGTTTAAATGACTAATGTGACTGATTGATTTAGTAGCATTTTGTCCTCTGTGGTAGCAGAAGGAAAATGTTTTCATGACACAGGATCATGTCATGTGTTATAACACTAAATATCTTGTTACTTGTGCATTAAACAAAAACATTCAAGGAGTGACTCTATGGTCATTTAAATGATATTTTAAAAATAATTTTAGAATTCTTATTCAATTCAGAAAAAGACTGTTAGGTTTTAATTTAAAATGAAATCACATTAAAATAACTAGGACCCAGATCTATCTTTGGTATGGGCTGCTTACCATGATGAATTTCTTAAGAAGCTGAGGGAAGGTGACCCTTTTAGAAAATATCTCAGCTCTGAATGGTCTCCATTTAATCATATTGCCTAAACACTGACCAATTTGGGTCAGCAGGCTTCTTTTTAAGAAATTTGTCTTGGAATGTATATTAATCGGGTTTATTAGTCATTCATATCGACTGCAGAATACTATAAAGAGTTTAAATTTTAGAACTTCATAGAAATTTAAGAACTCATCTAGGACGCCCTCATATTTAATAGCTCAAGATTCAAGGTCATTTTAGCATAATGGCCAAAACTGTTGCTTCAGGGACTGGACTGCCTGGAGACTGTAGGAAAGTTGTGAGGTCCTGGGGAAATTACTTAAATTCTCTTTGCCTCTTCTCTCTCAGTTGTGAAGTGAGGATAATATCTGATATGCTAGCAACTATCTCCCAGGTTTTGTGAGGATTATATGCCATAGTGTATACAAATTGCTTAGAAGAGTATCTGGTACTTCGTAAGTATTCTTTTGCTATTACTGTACTTTTCATCAGTTCAATTCAGTCACTCAGTCGAGTCTGACTTTTTTGCAACCCGATGGACTGCCGCACGCCAGGCTGTGCTCCCCAGAACTTATTGTGGGGAGAAACAATTAGTCTTCAGTGACTATCAGGGTTAATGATTTTAGACAATATATATATATATATATTTTTTTTTTTGGCCAAAAAGTATGTGGGATCTCAGCTCAAACAACCTGGGATCAAACCCATGCCCCCTGCATAAGATGTAAGGAGTCTTAACCACTGGACTTCCAGGGAAGTCTCAAGGCTTTGTTTTGTTTTCTCTTAGAGATTCACTACATGTCAGTGAGGGTATTAGTGGGAAAAGGAACTGATGACATTCATACAAATGTGTCACAGTGCTGCACCGAGATAAGACTTGGCCCATCTTCTTTAAGAGTTTTATGGTCCCTAAGACAGAAGGATATAAGAGGAGACTTATACTCCCTACCTGGATTTTCACTGGGGAAAAATATGACAACAGAAAAAACAATTATTGACGATCCCTTCTGCTAGGCTACCTCACACCTCAAACAATTAAGTGATATTTCTGTAAATGGAATAAATTATTATATTTATTTATTGTATATAAAATGAGCCAAGCATGGAATTAACTATTTCAATTATCTCAAAATGTATTTTTCTAAGATCAAAGTGAGTGAAAATCACAACAGGAATTCAGTTCGAACACAGATACCTCTTTTAGCAGAATACTCAAGAAACTAAAGATGGTCATCAAACTTAAGAGACCACCGAATGATGCCCCAAATAGAAGCATCCACGAAAACAGCAAAGAATCTTAAAATGCTGATTACGACCTAGGCATAAAGTGTCAGTCCAGTGAATGCTCCATGGAGTTCTCATTGCTTCCTTAACACTGAGCCCAATTGCTTTCTTTCCAAAAGCTCCATTTCACTAACCTAATCATCTTTTGCCATGATATATCTGTGTGTGTAGATATACACACACACACACACATCATATATATATATCTATTTATATTTATATATATATCTATTTATATTTATATATATATATATATACACACACACAGATAGGATTATAATGTTTCTAGTATACCCAGAATGTTGTTTGGCCTTATTTTCTCTTCTACAGGTAGTATTTAGCTCAGCAATTGTTCTGCCTGCTAAAATTACCCCCGTTACTTGATATAAAAACTAACATTATTCTATTTGTATGCATCCTTTGCCTTTACTTGTAAGACAACTCCTTACCAAACGACAGACATTTCATCTCAATAAAAACCTGAAAAATTCTACTCAGCAAAGTTAAAGCCTTTGTCTTGAAGTAAGTCTTCTTTCTTGGCAAAGTGTGACCAGGGTTGCTAGAATCAGAAATGGCCCAGATCTTATAAGGGATGAGTTCTCTCCCTATTCATATCTTCACTAATATTTGGCCAATGTCAGGGGATATGCTGGTGTGAGGGTGAGGTTAAGAGTGTTTCTAAGAGGTAACCAGAAGGAATTAGCTAGCAGCCTTTTATCATTGCCTCCCTGATGGTGACATACCAGCGGGAAGGGAAGGAGGCTACTGCTGTGCCCAACCCCCAAATATCAAGGCAAAGCACCCAGGTTCTATATCTGTATATATTCCTAGATGCATGCCAGTGTGGGGTAGACATTGTATCAGAAGCTGGAAGAAGACTGGCTGAAGAGGTACTATGAGAGCAAATAGAAGAGATTTGGGATCCACTAGGGGGAAGAAGACTCAGGGCAAGTAAGACAGGGAAGAAAGCGAATGCCTAAGGTCATAGGATCATACCAGGGAGGATGCTGAGACCATGATGGGAAGGCAGTATTGTAAAGGATTGAAAGTGAAAGTGGAAATGGTATCCACTCAGTCATGTCGGACTCTTTGCGACCCCGTGAACTGTAGCCTACTAGACTTGTCTGTCCATGGGATTCTCCAGGCAAGAATATTGGAGTGGGTTGCCATTTCCTCCTCCAGGGGATCTTCCCCACCCAGGGATCAAACCCAGGTCTCCCACACTGCAGGCAGATGCTTTACCATCTGAGCCACCAGGGAAGGCCCAGCCAAGGACTGGGAACATACAAAAAGCCATTGTAAAAGCAACATTAAAATGTTCACTTTGGTATTTTAAATTATTTTGTCTCTTTATTATCCTGTGTCTCGCCTAGTTCTTTTTTTCTGACAGCATTTGTTCAGATTTCTATTTATATGTCACAACCAAACAACATTTCTGTGGAAGGAGCATGCACATGGACTTAGGCTCAGAGTCTGCGTCACCGCTAAGGAGCACACACATGGACTTAGGCTCAGAGTCTGCGTCACTGCTAGGGTGCTCACTCTGTGGTCACGTGGAAGATGTAGTAATGTTTCTTCCTATTTGCAAAATAGGCCTCTTCACAATACATAGCTCACACTATTGCTATAAATATTACATAACAGAGATGGAAAAATCTTTGGAAAATATTAACTGCTTTAAAATTAGGGTCAAACGCAAGATTCCTGTGACAGTATCATCTATTCTAATTTCTTCAGTTCAGTCGCTTAGTCATGTCCGACTCTTTGCGACCCCATGGACTGCAGCACGCCAGGCCTCCTTGTCCATCACCAACTCCCGGAGTCCACCCAAACTCATGTCCATTGAGTCGGTGAAGCCATCCAACCATCTCATCTTCTGTCATCCCCTTTTCCTCGCGCCTTCAATCTTTCCCAGCATCAGGGTCTTTTCCAGTGAATCAGTTCTTCAGATCAGGTGGCCAAAGTATTGGAGTTTCAGCTTCAACATCAGTCCTTCTAATGAACCCTCAGAACTGATCTCCTTTAGGAAGGATTGATTGAATCTCTTTGCTGTCCAAGAGACTCTCAAGAGTCTTCTCTAACACCACAGTTCAATTTCTTAGTCTTAAAAAAAAAAAAAAAAACCTTGTTATTTAGAACCTCTAGGTTTGCTTCTGCTTGAGCCCTTTCATGCTTCTACTGACTGATGGTTGCAGGTCAGTGTTGCAGTGTTGGAAATTTAAGACAAGTCAGTATCTAGGCCTGGGCAGAGGGCCAACATAAAAGAGATGAGTCCTAAGATCTGGTATGGTGTCTTGGAGAGATGACAGCAGATACTGGATCCAAAGGCTAATTCTGTGGGGAGGTCCCTGGGGCTCTGGCAACAGTATTCTGGAACCATCTAGACTAAAATTTGTCCTGGCATCTTCCAGGAGGTTCTAATACCTTCATGAGGCAAACAGCCAGTCTTTCCTTTTCAGTTTTACTCCAACCTAGCCATTCTAGTCTAATTCAAAACCCTTGTGATGGTTTAATATCCCTGGGGCTATGGCTCAAACCACCTCCTTCCTCACTTCTGCTCTCTCTAAGCCAGGGTTTTTTGCGGGTTTGTTTACTGGCATTCGAAACATGCCTCTCCCTCTACAAGTGACAGATTTTTCACTGTCCTCTCAATTAGCGATGATTAACAGCTATAATTGTAATTGTATCCACAGCGCAAGTCAGAAGTAATTCCAAAGCCTGGTGCCAGCGCCTGGGCAGATCTCTGCTGCTGAGAAAGGCCATACGAGCTCTGTCCGCCTCCACAGAGATGCTTCTGTAGCTGGCACGCTACAATTCACTCCAGTCTGTCCTCAGAACATGTCAAAACACACTTGCTGTTTAGTCAAAGGTGGAGATGAGACAGGATTCCACATCCAATTATAGTAGATTAAAACCCACAATAAAATCAAAGACAAAGCCAAAAGTTTTGGACCAATGTTTTTCCCCCTTTAAATTGATGGACTCCCTGTTTTTATGCTTCAGCTTCTTATTGCTATCAAAGTAATTTTTCATTATTGACATAGGGTTATCTGATTCTATATTACATTATTAATCTTTTCTTAAAGTGAGAGTTTCCCTGTTACTAGTGTTCACAATCATCCTCTGTATTGTTTTTGAGCCACCAAAAGCAAAGCTTACTTGGTTTTTCAGCAAGCAATTCTGTTCTATATATGTGTACATTAACCCTCTGTTATTTATTTACTTTGCTATATTTATGCAAAAGAGTGAACAAAGAAAAATGACTCTTCTAAGTCACTGAGCATTATTTTTCTTCTCTTTTTCTCAGACTTATTGGGTTATAATTGGCAAAGTTCATGTTTCTTCTTAATGCCAGGAAGTAAGTTGTCAACTGTGTGTCCATGTCCACACCTTCATGTTACCTTCAGATGCTCTTTCACTTGGTCTTAGCAGAGATGCTCAGAGTGGGGTTAGTGGGAAGATCAAGCTAGTACTCTGTCTTTTGAACTGTTTGTGGATTTTCTAGTCCTTATATAGAACTTTATAAAACTCTTTTCTTGTCAGCAACACAAATGATATATAAGAAACAGGGGCCATCAAGGGGTTCAGTATTACTGATTGGATTTGCAGTTACTTTAAAATGTATCTTTGCCCCTAATACAGATTTATTTACAGGTCTCTGGTTGAGTCTCATTCTAATCTGAGGGGCTATGATGTCCAAAACCCATTATTGAATTGGAAGTTACAACTACAAAGCTTTGTTAAAAAGTTATTCAACTACACCTGGCATCTGTGGTCACAAAGTCAGCTCCCTAGTTATTATGTAATTCCCATAGAGAAGGGTGAGTTTCCATGGAGAATTAACAGTTTTCATGCATTTTCAGCATGATTTAATCCTAATAGGATTTGCCTAAATATTTCTCAAACAGAAAATGAAGAGATGAAAATAGCATACATGGGGAAATGTGGTTTACCTGTAAATCCTTATCGACTTTTTCAGTGTATGAGTTTACTAATAGTTCCTCAAATTACAGTAGCAACTATACCGATGCAATGTAAAGAACACACTTGGCAATTATCCTTTGAACTTGTAGGTTCAGCCAGGCCAAACAGTCCTTGGCTTTCTGAATGTTAGTTGTGTTGTGGTTTTTCTAGACAGTTAGTCCAAAACAATTAAATGAGAAAATGGAGTGCCCAAAGATAAACATTTTAATTATTTAAAGCTTAAAAAATTTATCAAAAAGCCTGTCTGTGTGTATGCATGTATAATTCAATCAATAGTATCAAATCCAAAATTTAGTCTTACTTTGCTATCATTATATTTGAACCAATTCTCGAAAAAATGATTAATCAAAAGTGGTAGAGTTCATTATATACTCTAGAGGGGCTCATCTACTGTTGAAGATTTTATGTCCATAATAGCCAACAATATTACTTTTCCTAAGTGCATGTTTGGTAAATTATGGAGGGTATGATATCCAAGCACGATGTCATGTAACTCTCATAAAAGCACAAGTACCGATGAGGGAAGCAGACTGCTTGAGCTCACAGTCTGTTCTAGTACTTGCCAGCTGGGTGGCTCTTGGGTCTATCACTTAACCTTTCTGTGACTCCATATTTTCATCTCCAAAATTGGAATGATGATAATAGCACATAACTCAAAAGACTGCTTAAGAAAAAAATGTGATAACCATATGAATTACTTAAAAAGCCTAACACCGAATATGCCTTTTATAAATGATCCTATTGCAATGATATGATTGCTCTTCTTATCATATTTTAAGCTTGACTAAAATAAGCACTGTTTTAAAGAACATTTTCACTAGCACACAGGATTACAGACCTGGAATCTGAACACAGGTGTGTCTGATTTTAAAGCCACCGTTCTTATTTACTGCTCTAGTCTCTATCGCAGCTAGTGAACTTTTTGTCATTGAAAATTCAGAGATTTCCAGATAGCACCCCCTTTAGGAATATCTTTATTTTAATGTGAAATCAAAAAATGTTTATTGAAAATATCTTTTTGTTGTTCTATTTGATTAGTATTTGTTTTTCATTCAAAATTAAAGATTTATGCTAATTTGGGATATATCCCTTTAATACTCCACTCATAAGCAGTAGCATTTATCTAATGAATAAGTGAAGAATACATTACATTTTAAAAATAATTGTCTGAAGAAAGTCCATATGTCAAAATTCATAAATATTTGAAAATCAGAAGTTCTTAACTGTTACTTATACTTTAGGTGAGTGTGATTTTCACTATTATTCACTTAGGGTTTTTTTTTTCCCTTCAGATGTACAGAAATTTTAAAAATGTCTTTTTAAACAAAGATTTGGCTCCCTCAAACCACTGAGGTTTGCCTTGTCTCATTTTATTGCTTAAATTCTACATATATGCCTTACTTCTCTGCATGTTAATGGTGACCTTGAAAGCAGAGAAATTCTTTGAAATACTCTCTGAATATCAGACTCACTCGCCTATAACCCTCCCAAACCCTCCCTAAGTGCATAATACAGATACCCTGGACTATTGCTTTTATCAAACTTTCACCTCTACTGCCTCTAATCTTTGTCTCAAAAGTCCAGTTTTCTTCTCCACTGCCTATTTTTTAAAAATCTCATTTAAATTTAAACACCATACATTTCTGTAAAGTTCCATAAAACGAGCATTAACCTCCTGAAATATCTTTCAGCATCCCATAGGAATGAAATGAAAAGCAAATAGAATTTTAAAAGCAAAGTGTGTTTAACAAAAAAAAAAAAAAAATAGGGCAAATTGATATGTTCAAAGCCATTGTAAAAGAAATTCAAATGCCATTCTGAGGTTAGAAGTTAAAAGGGCTGAAGTTAAAAGATCATCCAGAAGAATATTAGAATATATGACACTTTAATGAGTTTTCTAATTTGAGAGAATATTTCAGTAGGATTATGTTATGTTATGATGGACTAAGTTTTGAAATAAAATAGAAAAATATAAATGAGCTTTTGGTTATCATTCTCACACTCTCTATTTTTTCTCCCTTTTTTTGTCTCCCACTGTCTCTCTATAGCAAGGCAAATAAATACTGTAGCAATCAGCCCCAGAGAGCAGAACTTGGTTAATAACAATTTCCCTAATTTTTGTCTTCTCTTCCAACTTAGAACCAACCAGAGAGAGAGTCAAATACATACCTTTACCCATCACATAGTATGTCCACCTTCTCGTTTTGCAACCAACAGCTTCCCCAGGACAAGAGCCTCCATTTAGGTTGTACCTGTAGCTGTTTTCTCCATGTTTTTCCTCTTAGGCTTAGCCTTTGAGTCTGCCAAATGCAAGAGATGGTGGCTGACTATAGCAAGCCTTGTTTTTTCTTATTTGGATTGTGTTCACTCGCTTTGGGCTTCCCTGGTAGCTCAGCTGTAAAGAATCCACTGGCAGTGTAGGAAACCCTGGTTTGATCCCTGGGTCTGGAAGGTCTCCTGGAGAAGGGATAGGCTACCCACTCCAGTATTTGTGAGCTTCCCTGGTGGCTCAACTGGTAAAGATTCCACCTACAATGCAGGTAGACCTGAGTTTGATCCCTGGGTTGAGAAGATCCCCTGGATGAAAGGAAGAGGCTACCCGCTCCAGTATTCTGGCCTGGAGAATTTTACCACCTCTCTCTTCCTGAGGGAGCACGTGCTAGATGAGACATAGAAACTGAGGGTAATCATCAGTTAAAACCATTCAATTATGATTTGCTTAATGTATTTTTATAAAACCTTGCATATCTTCCAAGCCTCATGTAGCCTCAATACCTCCTCTTAGCACCTAAACGACAAGACATCCACTCAAGTTTTTTTCTAGGAACTTGGAGTCAGCTGTGTGGAGTTTGAGTTCCAGCTAGTTAAGGCTAGTTAAGAACAACCACCTTCATACGAGGCAGGTGGGAGTGTCCACTCGGCAATCGTTTGACATCAAAGGGCCTCAAACCCCAGCCCCAGAACATGCTAACCTGTAACTTAGTTGCGCCTGCACAGAACAATAATTGCCTCACCCTCTTCTTATTTCCAGTTATCTTTCCCCACAGTTCCCACACCTCAGATGGCCTTGCATCATTTCCTTCTAATTACTATTAGTACTATTTTTTTTTTTACTGGAATATGGTTGATTATACCGTTTCCCTGGTGGTTCAGATGGTAAAAAATATGCCTGCAATGCAGACAGCCTGGGTTCAATCCCTGGATTGAGAAGATCTGCTGGAGAAGGGAATAGCTACCCACTCCAGTATTCTTGCCTAGAGAATTCCATGGACAGAGGAGCCTGGAGGGTTATGGTCCATGGGTCACAATGAGTCAGACATGACTGAGAGATTAATACACACACACATAGTTGATTTCAATATTGTGTTAGTTTCTGGTGTACGTCTAAGTGAATTAGTTATATATTCTTTATCCCCCAAATTCCCTAATCCTCTCACCTTCAGGAAGTCAGATTTGAGTTTTGTTCTCCCATCTCCTCACTTGGCTGCCTCGTGAATAAATCTTTTCTCTGCTGCAACCCTTTCTGTTTCAGTGTTTGGCTTGCTGCATGCCAGGCCAATGGACCTGGTTTGGTTAGTAATATCTCATCTCAGGCAAGATAATGCATATATTCATTACTCTCCAAAGTTCCATCATTTTCTTTTATGAACTTTCCCTGCTGTCTAGTCTTGCCTACTCCATCCTGTAGTCATATGCAGAAGTGAGAGTTGCTTTGGAAAGAAGGCTGACCAGTAAAGAATTGATGCTTTTGAACTGTGGTACTAAAGACTCTTGAGAGTCTCTTGGACTGCAAGGAGATCCAACCAGTCCATCCTAAAGGAAACAAACCCTGAGTATTCATTGGAAGGACTGATGCTGAAGCTGAAGCTCCAGTCTTTGGCTCCCTAATGTGAAGAACTGATTCAGGAAAATACCCTGATGCTGGGAAAGACTGATGGCAGGAGAAGGTTGCAAGAGAGGATGAGATGTTTGGATGACACCAACTCAATGGACATGAATTTGAGCAAACTGAACTTCACCATTCTGGGAGATAGTGAAGGACAGGGAAGCCTGGTGTGCTTCAGTCCATGGGGTCACAAAGAGTCAGACACGACTTAGCAACTGAATACACACACAATATTTTTCTCATGAATATGTATACAGCCCAAGTGGAATCAAGTAAAATAGCAATCATTTCCTGAATCATGACACTAAATTCATGTCTATGTACTACTATACGGTGCAGGTAAATTCTACCTCAATAAAGCTGTTATAAAATATTATCTTTGCAAATAAGTTCATACATACCATTTTCTAGATTCCACATATATGCGTTAATATATAATATTCATTTTTCTCTTTCTGACTATACATGTGGCTGATTCACTTTGACATACAGCAGAAACTAATCCAACATTGTAAAGCAACTCAGTTCAGTTCAGTCGCTCAGTCGTGTCTGACTCTTTGCGACCCCATGAATCGCAGCACGCCAGGCCTCCCTGTCCATCACCAACTCCCGGACTTCATTCAGACTCACATCCATCGAGTCCGTGATGCCATCCAGCCATCTCATCCTCGGTCGTCCCCTTCTCCTCCTGCCCCCAATCCCTCCCAGCATCAGAGTCTTTTCCAACAAGTCAACTCTTCACATGAGGTGGCCAAAGTACTGGAGTTTCAACTTTAGCATCAGTCCTTCCAAAGAACACCCAGAGCTGATCTCCTTTAGAATGGACTGGTTGAATCTCCTTGCAGGCCAAGGGACTCTCAAGAGTCTTCTCCAACACCACAGTTCAAAAGCATCCATTCTTCAGCACTCAGCTTTCTTCACAGTCCAACTCTCACATCCATACATGACCACTGGAAAAACCATAGCCTTGACTAGATGGACCTTTGTTGGCAAAGTAATCTCTCTGCTTTTCAATATGCTATCTAGGTTGGTCATAATTTTCCTTCCAAGGAGTAAGCGTCTTTTAATTTCATGGCTGCAGTCACCATCTGCAGTGATTTTGGAGCCCCCCCAAATAAAGTCTGACACTGTTTCCACTGTTTCCCCATCTATTTCCCATGAAGTGATGGGACCAGATGCCATGATCTTCATTTTCTGATTGTTGAGCTTTAAGCAAAACTTTTCACTCTCCTCTTTCACTTTCATTAAGAGGCTTTTTACTGCCTCTTCACTTTCTGCCATAAGGGTGGTGTCATCTTCATATCTGAGGTTATTGATATTTCTCCTGGCAATCTTGATTCCAGGAACTATATTCCAATAAAAAAATAATATTAGCATTTTTGCCAAATAGTGAAATGATGAAATTAATTCTGAGAGGCTACAGTTAAATAAAAAATGATTTCTCATAGTTTGAATAAGATTTATTATAAACCTTATAAGAAAATGTATGATAAAAGCAAAATAATGTTACTGAAATTAAAATTTTGTAATGTAGGGATTTGCAACCATTAAAATATATGTATTTTTCTTTAAGTTCTGTATTACCTTGGACAAAATTATTAACTGAAAATATTGATAGACATACACCCAGCAAAATAAGTTTTAGATCATCTATTTTGATTAAATATGGCAACAGAAGGAAACAAAATGGATGACTATATGCCATTCTTTCTGATACCAGAATGATGTATTAGATCCTGTACTATTAAGTGCACAGGTTGAAGGAGAGAAACGCCTTCAGGGGCCCATATTTCTCTGAGGCTGACAGTTATCTTCATTCTACTGTTATGTAAATTATAGGTAAGTCAATATAGCAGACAAGTTAAAGCACTATATTATAAATATATAATTAAAAAATGTTTCACTCTATTCAGGTAAGCATTTGGGAAAAGAGCAATTGAAAAAAAAATGGTGTTTAAAGAAACAGCCATATCTGGCCAAGGCTTTTGATTACTAATCCAGATATAAATGTAATTAGTTTGGCTTACAGCTGGCAATTATTAACTTCCAAGCTAAAACGTAGTGCTTTCCTAGTACTTCACTAAGTATTTCTGGGTGAAGATTAAGCTAAGATTTAGTCCGCAATTAAATTTCTATCACAAAATTCCAGTGAATATACATAGAAAATAAAATTTTAATTTACTATAGTAACTTCTGTGAAAAGTACATCTTTTCCTGGCTATAAAGATAGCATAATCGGATTTTTAAATTAATATAGGCATTGCTGTAAATACATTAATTTTTGTTAGTTAAATAAGTAATTAAGCTGGTGAAATTTCTGAATAATTGGTAGTGTTCTGCAATATACTGGCAAACTCACTGGTTCTTCTCCTTCAGTGAGTGTTCAGTGTATGAGATATCTAACCGGTGTAGAACCTTATTAAGCTGTATAGCTTGATTAAGAATATTATATTCAGGGCTTCCCTGATGGCTCAGTGGTAAAGATCCACCTGTCTATGCAGAGACATGGGTTTGATCCCTGATCAAAGATCCCACATGCCACAGAGCAGCTAAGCCCGTGTACCACAAGTACTGAGCTGGTGCTCTAGAGCTCAGGAGGGAAACTACTGAGCCCACGTGCCTCAGCTGCTGAAGCCCGTGTGCCATTCCTGCTGAAGCCCGTGTGCCATTCCTGCTGAAGCCCGTGTGCCATT